>NC_066862.1:34219802-34538969 GCF_025177605.1 Cucumis melo
TCACCGGTGACCCTCCCCACCCATTCCATATACATTAATTGAAAGGCCTTCACTCTTAAATGGTGACATAGCACCTATTCGTGTTGCCACGTACCCAAGACGATGCGGAACGATTGACGTCCTTAAAAAGAGTTATTTCTTTAAAAAAAGGGAGTCGCCACCGATTTTTTTACGGTGTGATTGAACACCGAAATAAAATAAATAATTTTAAATAAAATAAAAAATGGTCTGAAAAAAAAAACTAGAGTTGAGTTGGGAGTCATTTGTGTACGGGAAATGTGTTAACAACCCATAACACTTGTTTAGAAAACAGTGGCCAAATTTAATGTCTTGAATAAAATTCATTTAGAAAAACAATTTTTTTATATCTTATTTTATTGTTCATTACTTCAATATTTGAAGCAATGATCCCATAAAATAAGTAGAATATATTCTATGAATTAGACTATATTGAGGAAGAATTTTTCACCAATTTCTCAAATTCTATCATAGTTTAGTCTTTGAATAAAGATTCTTTTTTTAAAACATTGATTAAATTCATTTTTTTTTGGGATCAAATCTCGGACTCCCAAAAATATTGATCTCTCACCTGAAAAATCTATACATAACGAACTCCCAAAAATTTCTAAATTCCATTGTAGGAATTTTTAGCGAAATCGAAGTAGGTTATTAAAAAAGTTGATTAAGAAACCTTATGAAATATAGATTTAATTTTGAGTTTAAAAAAATATAAAAAAATAAATTTAAAGCAAATAATTTCAATCAGAGCCGTTTGCGTTTAGGATTTAGGGTTTAATAGGGTTTAGGGTTTATGAGGGTTTGTGTTTAGGAGAGTATAGGGTACAGGGTTTTGGATTTTGGGTTTTGGGTTTATTTTTGTCCTAGTTGATCCTGATTCGACATTAGAAGTATATTGATTTTTTCCAATAACCGAACACTTTTGTCTGTAAATACTGCATATTTGATTCCATCCATAAATTTTATTCCTTATGAGTTCGAGTCTGAAGAAGAATGCCAGTTCTTACTGTTCATATGTTATGATATGAATATACCACATCAATTCGTTATGTATGGCTTATGAGATTCCCTCGATACAAAACCAATTGCTATAGACTTATTGGAGGGCTCCATTGGCTTGCATCAAGTAAGAATTGAATATGTTTCTATTGTTTTCTTTTTATTTGTTTTTCAAGTTCAACTTTCAATGGAGATCACTGCATGGCAAGCAAATTAGAAATTTTTGTACTATTTATCTATTGTTATGTAATATTTGTTATTTTGGACAAATTTACTATTTGGATTATGTTTATTTCGTAAGAAACAATTATAAATTTTATTGAAAAATCAAATGCATTTTAGTATTTTCTATTTCTATATTTTCAATTGTGTTTAGGTACAAACAAGAAGAATGGTTAAAAAACAATACAAATATAAAATATATATTTAAAATAAAAATAGGCTTTTGTCCACACCACTATTTTAAAATTACTGTCGAAAATATGAGGATATGTTGATGACATTCTCACGCCGTCGGCATGCCCACGATTTTTTTTTGTCATCGGTGAAACTTTCACCGACGGTTAATTTCTAGCGTCAACATAATTCCATTTGTTCACTTTCATTGGTAGTTTCAGTATACGCCGACATTCTCTTTTCCGTTGTCAGCAGAGGCTCATCCAACGGACTTACATCAACAGTTTGTGTCGACGCTTAATATCGTCAACAAAAGCAAAATCAATGCATTTTTGAAGATATGCCGACGATTTTTGTCATCGACAAGAGGTCAATTTCTTGTAGTATACAACCACTTATTTTTGTATGTAAGAGAGTAAGAAAACGATATATAATATATTATCAATTGTTTGTTAATTTTTCGTTCAAGAATCAACATTTCCTCCTTTTTTGTCTTATTTTTTTAAAAAAAGTTCATTTTCACTTAAGATGAAAAATAAATTTAAATCTATATGATTATATTTATCCATTTGTTGAAAAAAAAAACACAATTTTATCTTCAAATTAAAATTGGTTAATAGGAGAATCGTTTTTTAAAACTATTTTACCTATTTGTCGAAATCTTAAACTTTATTATTAGATATGTTAAGAACTAAATTCTTATTAATTAAGTCTTTTCTATATGTTGACAACTTTCAAAAGAACCAATCATCCACCTACATGAAACCTTTATTTAAAAAATAAGTTTCACATTTTCTAGTATGGAAAAGGTAAAAATAAGTTTATTTGAATTTTAGAAAGAAAAGAGAAAAATAGTAATATTTAAAAGAAAAGGAAAAGTAATATTATTTATAAATAGGCCAAAAACTTCGTTTAGGGTTTAGAAGGATTTGCGTTTAGGGATGGAGGGTATAGGGTATAGGTAAGGGTAAGGGCATGGGCATAGGGTATAGGGTATAGGGTTATAGGGTATAGAGTATCAGTAAGGGTAAGGGTATAGGGTTTAGGGTATAGGGTTATAGGGTACAGGGTATCAGTAAGAGTAAGGGTAAGGGCAAGGGTATAGGGTATAAGGTATAGGGTATAGGGTTATAGGGTTATAGGGTATATGGTATAGGGTATAAGGTATAGGGTTATAGGGTTATAGGGTATAGGGTATATGTTTTTCAAACTAATAATTTATTAATTTAATTTCGGATCTAATTGGGGTTTCTTTAAAGGTTCAGTTGGTTAAATTTTTTAGATTTAATCTTGTATTTTTCCCAATCAATCAAGGTTGAATTGGTTTCAACCTTAAATTTTGGATAAGTAAATTGGAAAATTTTAGATACTAGCCATTGGTAAATTTTATTAATTAAGTTATTGATTTTCCCTTATTGTTTAGGATCTGCTTTAATTGGGATATTACTGTCAGCAAAGAAATATTTTTAGTTAATCTCCAGGTAAGAGATTCTACTACTAGACCTTGGAACTAAATTTAAGAGACTACATGTATTTACGATTATGCATTGATGGTTGCTAAGATGCATAATCCGATACTATTGATGATGATTGATATTATGAATGATGATGATGACTGGTATGTTTATGATACATGATATATTAATCACATGAATAAGAACGTTATAATTAATATTCATGTCATGTTATGATGTTTATGATGATGTTACATGCTTTGGATTGTGGTGTGTCTGTTAAGCTTTTTACCCCACCTGTATTGTGGTCTTATCTATGGGGTCACTCGCACGACTAGGGGTGTTCCTACAGGATCACTCGCACGATTTAGGGGTGTACCTACGGATCACATGCACGGTTATGGGACAGTTATATTATGTATATGAGGTCTCTCGCACGACTAGGGGTGTTCCGACGGGACCACTCGCACAATTAGGTGTGCTCCATTGGACACACAACGTTATGATTATGTTTCTAACGAAAAGTTAACAGATCACCTAGCGGGACTAATAGTGGGTCCCTTACTGAGTATATTTATATACTCATTCTTTTCTATGTCTAATATTTCAGGCTATAAGGTAAAGAACTTAAGAAGCTGGCGAGCGACAGCGAAGGACTCGTGGCATGCCATATAGGGACACAGTTCAGCTTCTGCACTCATTTATGTCTTTCATTATTTTTAAATTTCAACCATTTTACTTAAAGATTTTGTCCTATTTATTTGTTTTTAGTTCTTTAAAATTGTTAGAACCCGCGGGTCACGTTTTCAAATTATTTTTGTTAATTTTGATAATCTTATGTTTTTGTGAATGTTTTGATATTAATTTTGTAAAGATTTTAGTTATCCTCTTTTAAAAAAGAAAGTGTCTTTTGATGTTTATCTTTTAAGTAATGACTTTAACTTAGTTTAAAAAGTTCGGGTCGTTACATGCACGATTAATTGTCAAATTAAGAGATAGGCACATTGCTCATGAACTAAATTTGAGAGCCAAATAAGGAAGCAATTAGTCCACGTAGAAGGAAAGCTTAGAGCATTAGAAGCTTGTTATAGAACCATTACTGAGAGTAAACCTCAAAAGGTATAATATAACACATTTTTTTTAGAATTCTCAATCCAAAAAACAAATTTGATGAAGATATTAGCTTGGATGGTTCCCATTTCTATAAAGGAGACTCCAAAATCATGAGAGTGATAATTTTTTTAAAAAAAGTTACAACGTTTTTATTCAATTTGCAGAATTCAGTTTGGTTGAACACGATAACCAACATAGTAAAAAATTATAGATTTTAGAAAATACCTTGTATCAGAAGGATTCAATATTTTATGGTATTCTCACTCAATCCACCATAAATGAATGATAAATCCCATATATTTCCATCAATTGATAATATCGTAGAAAATTCACATCTCTTAATCGTCATCTTCCTTTCTTCCTCATATATGCACTCATAATTGAGACAACACATTGAGCTTTATGCGACAATTTGGCACTTGTCAGCGTATATGAAGATGAACCATATCTTACATTAACCCAAGTTTTTCAATTTTTAGCCAATAAATTTATAAAATCGCACTTATGCCCATACATTAATCCCCATCTTCATCTATTAGCAGTTGGATCTCTCATTTGATCCTTGAGACTATAGTCGCAATATCTTTATCCCAATTGTATAGAATCATTTTCAAATGTAACTTGGCCTTGCCTATAAAAAAAATTTAGAAAATTGTTAAAAATGAAAATTTTGATAAAATATTTACAAAATATAGCAAAATTTTAGATTCTATAAATGATAGACACTAATGTGCTCGTATCATTCATATTGATAGATAATAATAGAAATATATCAGTTTTTATCATTGATAGAGTTCAAAATTTTATTATATGTCGTAAAATTCTAATTTATTTTATTATATTTAGAAACATATTCCAAAAACTTTATCGATTCTACCTGGCGTTTGATTCAATCTTCACATCCCACCAATGCAATCCTTCCAAATGTCGTCAGTGTTTAACGAAAAAACTTTCAATTGTAGGAGTGAGGTTTCCTTTTTTAGTATTTGATTGTTTAAATCCAATGATTTTCTTCTCCCAAATGCAATTCTTAGAATTAAAATTCAGAAATAAGAGAGAATTATCTTATAGTTAAATTCTTATAAATCTTATTAGATTGATTTTCACCCCAATTCATATCTATTCATTTCTTTTTTGTAAAAACCATTTAAGTGAAAATTTGATGAGTTAAAAAAAGAAAAGAAAAAGAATGCATGACACTTGTGGAAAATGTGAAGATTGAATCAAAAGTTTGGAGAAATCGATCCTTTCGTAGGGGTAAGGTTGGATTGTGTTTGCAAATGATCCTAACGAGGCGATTGAGATAGAGATGTTGCAACTGTAGTTTTAAGGATTAAAGGGATCATCCGACTACAAATATATGAAACGACGATGAGGATTAAGGTATGAACATAACTGTCAAAATTGTCAATTATCGCACAAAGCTCAATGTGTAGCCTCAATTGTGAGCGTATATTTGAGGAAGAAAGCAAGATGATGATTAAGAGATGTGAAATTTCTACAATATTATCCATTGATGGAGAGATATGAATTTATAATTAATTTATGATGAGGTTGGGTGGAAGACCATAAAATTTCATGTTCCTTCGTATACAAGGTATTTATTAAAATCTAGAATTTTTTATTATGTTCATCTTTTGTATTCAACTAAACCAAATTATGCAAATTGAATTAAAATGTCAATTGTTGTTATTATTTTTATTTTTATCTAAAAAAGTTATCATTCTCATGATTTTGGAGTCTCCTGTCTAGAAATGGTTGTTGAGCAATAAATTTTGGCCAATTAAATTCCACCACGTCATCACAGTAAACATTGTGATAATCATAATTCAATTGGGTTTGGATAATTAAGTTTTCTCGTACCCGATCTAATTAAGCTCTAAATATAAATTAGGCCAAGAAATAATGGACCAAGCCCGTCAAACAAGTGAGCCCGGGGACGAACCCAACATGCAAATGGGTCCAAGCCCAGAGTGCCAAGTGGGCTTAAGCCCAAGCCCAACAAGCAAATGGGCCAAGCCTAAGCCCAACAGACAGATGGGCCTAAGCCCAAGCCCAAGCCCAACAAGCAAAAGGTCCAAACCCACCTAAAGCCCATAAAATTTCTCTATAAATAGAGACATCTACCATTCATTTAGGGACTTTTTGGTTGTAAAGAAGAATCGAAGCTCTGAAGAAGTGAAGGCAAAAACTTCTGAAGACTCTCAAGACGTGCAAGTTATCATCAACCTCGAAATCATCCTTCTGAAAGATCGAAGACTTGGAAGATCAACTTTCTTTGAATTCCAGAAGATTCAAGCTCGAATTGACTTGTAATTACAACTTCCTGAAGACCAAAGATCAAAAAGTTCTAAGTTTAAATTGTATGTGAGCGAAAGAATCAAAGGAGTAAATATTATAGATTGTATCCACTATATCAATCAATATACAAAATTTAATTCCACGAATTAAATTTCTCCTGAAATCTCGTGTGAACAATTTGGCACGCCCAATGGGACCATCTCTACCTTTCATCTCTTTCTCTTTTTGAAGAACATCCAAAGAAAATCATGACATCTCAAGGCAACACTTCCAAAGCTCTCAGTGACATCGACAAACGGCCAAACACTCGCAGCCGCTCAAGGGAGATTCAGTCATCTGAAGATATGCCTCTTTTTGAAGTTGCAAAGAATATTTGGGAGCAAATCTCTAAGCCACCAAAAAGTGGAATTGTAATCAAAGAGAATCTTGCAATTGACGAACACAACTCGTTATCTGAGCGCTCAAACGAGGAGATGCCTCAGCCAAATATAATGTCAGTTATTGTAACTGATGTGGATACAAGCGAAGACCGAATGACAGAGCTCGAAAAAAAGGTTAATATGCTCATGAGGACAGTTGAAGAAAGGGATTTTGAGATTGCATCATTGAAGAATCACATCGAAAGTTGTGATGCTGCTGAATCAAGTCACACACACATTATAAAAAATGTTAACAAAGGAAAAGAAATTATGCAAGAAAGTCAACCACAAAATTCTACCTCGATCGCATCGTTGTTTGTCCAGCAGCTGCAAGAGATGATTGCAAACTCCATCAAAACTCATTACTGTGAACCTGCTCAAACCTTCTCTTTATATTCCAAGCCATATACGAAAAGGATCGATAATATGAGGATGTCACATGGATACTAGCCACCAAAGTCTCAACAGTTCGATGGAAAGGGCAACCCAAAACAACATGTTGCTCATTTCATCGAAACTTGTGAAACTGCTGGTACACGGGGAGATTTGTTAGTCAAGCAGTTCGTTCGAACTCTCAAAGGAAACACTTTCGACTGGTACACCAACTTGGAGCCTGAATCCATTGATAGTTGGAAGCAACTTGAAAGGGACTTTCTTAACTATTTCTACAGCGCCCGACGTATTGTTAGCATGATAGAGTTAACTGCAACCAAGCAGCGAAAAGGTGAGCCAGTCATTGACTATATTAATCGCTGGAGGGCATTAAGCCTTGACTGCAAAGATAGATTAACTGAATTATCAGCTGTTGAAATGTGCACTCAAGGAATGCATTGGGAGCTCCTGTACATCTTGCAGGGAATAAAACCCCATACCTTTGAAGAGTTAGCAACCAGAGCTCATGATATGGAGCTAAGTATTGCTAATAGAGGAAACAATGATCTATTAGTCCCAGAAGTTAGAAAAGAAAAGAAAGAAGTGAAGAGCACCCAGAAGGTATTGAAGGGTGCTACCAAGGAGGCTATGGTCGTCAGTACGACCCCTTTGAAGCTTGTCTCAAAGGAAAAGAAAATGAAAAAACGCCAAGACGTAGGCAAAAAAAGACGTCCAACATTGAAAGAGAGGCAAGAAAAAATTTATCCTTTTTCAGACTCTGACTTACCTGACATGTTAGACCAACTACTAGAAAAACAACTCATTCAACTTCCCGAATGTAAAAGGCCTGCAAAAATGGGGAGAGTAAATGATCCCAATTACTGCAAATATCATCGGGTCATCAGCCATCCCGTTGAAAAATGTTTTGTATTGAAGGAGTTGATTCTAAAGTTAGCTCTAGACAAAAAGAACGAGCTAGAACTTGATGATGTTGCACAAACAAATCATGCCGCAGTAATCATACAGTCAGATAGTAGATTGTCTGCTATAGGGAATCTAATTCAATTTGGATCATTGAAATCTGTTGTTATATATTCTTCACCGGAGGATTTACAAAATAATGACTTCCAGGCTAATGGCCCTAAGGAAGAAGAAAAACAAGTAGATAATATTGAAGAGGGATGGACGCTGGTAATGCGCCGAAAGAAGCGCAAGCAAAGTTTTTTCCAAAAAGAATCCGGCTCGTACTGAAAATACAGGAGCAAGGGTAAGTCTCAAAGAAGAAGCACAAGAAAGAACCTAAGAAAGTTTCTATCGATTATTGAAGAAAGTGAGGGGCTTTCTCGACCACGACGATCGATAACTCTAAAGGACTTCTTCCCTAAAAACTTTTCAATAGAAATAGTCTCGTGTCATATTACCAGTACGACGGAGGAGGACGCTTTCCCCTCAAATGCGATGGAGGAGACACCCAAGCCAGAGAATTTGCTTCCTTTAGGCATAAATGATTTGTTAACAATATCACGAGAAGTTAAGTATATAATCATCGAGATATTAAAAAAATGATGATGTCTCGACTATTGTTACATCACCAACGAAGGTGTGTGATTCCTGTTGTATGTCGATATCATTCAGTGATGAAGATTTGCTACTTGGGTCAAAGCTTCATAATAGACCTTTATATGTGTCAGGATACGTTCGGGAGCAAAAGCTTAATCAAATTCTCATAGATAACGGTTCTGCCGTCAACATTCTACCCAAGTCAACAATGAATCAATTAGGTATCTCAGTGGAAGAGTTATCAAATAGTAAACTGGTGATTCAAGGCTTTAATCAAGGAGCACAACGGGCAATAGGCACTGTTCGTTTGGAGATCTTCATAGGGGATTTGCAGGCAAGCACAATATTCCATGTGATTGATTCGAGGACTACTTATAAAATGTTATTGGGATGTCCATGGATACATGAAAATGGAATAGTAACCTCCATGCTTCATCAATGCTTTAAATTTTATAAACAGGGAATTAGAAAGGTTGATGCTGACTCTAGGCCATTTACAAAGGCTGAGTCTCACTTCGTTGATGCAAAATTTTATACAAAAAGTGAAGACGTGAGTGAAATCATATCAACCGAAGTTCCAGTGACTAAGGACACTTTTAAGAACGAGCAAGAAATGATCACAAGCAAGAAATCAAATAAAGGGGATGCACTCAATAATCAAGAAAATGGTGAATCAACGATCGAAACTAAGTCAAAGGCGCCAGAGGCTGAAAAGATAGCAACCTTACAAAAGGAAGTCTCAAATCCCCCTGTTTTACGTTATATTCCTTTGTCCTGACGTAAGAAGGGAGAGTCACCATTTGCCGAATGTTCGAAAAACCTGACGGTAAAAAACATTGAGATATTAAAGGAAAATTTGATCGCGCCGCTTACCAAGATAGAGAAAGGAGAAGCGAAAAAAATTGAGAAAAAGGACTTAGAAGCATACCTTCCAGAAAGACGAACAGTGGAGGGATTCGAACCAAAGGCATATAAGTTGATGGCAAAGGTGGGTTATGACTTTACAACTCGTACTGAGCTTAAAAGCGTGAAAATATTTGACGAAAGGTCTGAGCTTTCCCCTACTCAAAAGAAACTACAGAAACAAGGATATTCTATACCTAATTCCATAGCTGGAATTGGATATCAGTCTTCTGAACAAGTTCGAATAATTGGTAAAGGAAAAGCAAAAGTTGCTAATACATGCCACATTACAGTTGAAGAAAACAAAGATTTTGAAGAGGGCAAAAAAGATAGAAATACAAGAAGTTCAGTTTTTGATCGCATTACTTTTTCTGCTATACGTCCTTCAGTCTTATAGAGGGTGAGTACATCGATAGCGGAAGACAATAATCAAGTTTTAACCTGCGGCTTCACTCGAATTTTTGCCTTTTAAAGGCTAAACACAAATGCAAAGAAAGTACAATCTATAAGCCCAACTTCGACCACAAGAAAATCTACTTTTAAAAGGTCAAGGGTGTCAGTAACAAGAGGCCAAAAGAAATCCTCCATATCCGTCTTGCAGAAATCTAGCCTAGTGACAGGAGACGAGGAAATTCGTAGTGCAGTTCCATCAAGAATGAAATGAAAGATGTTCGTCTCAGTAAATATAAAGGGTTCATTGAAAGTAAAGTGACATGATGTTGTTTTTACTCGACCTGAAGATAATGAACCAGAAGATGAAGTAGATGTGGAAGGTTGTTGCCATGTTACAATAGAAGAGACATCTGATCATGATATATTTGAAGAGGATGTCGAAGCAGTTCCATTATCACTTGAGGATGGGGGTCAATCAACGATTGATGAGTTAAAAGAAGTCAATCTTGGTACGAAAAAAGAACCTCGTCCAATAAAAGAAGTCAATCTTGGTACGAAAGAAGAACCTCGTCCAATAAAAGAAGTCAATCTTGGTACGAAAGAAGAACCTCGTCCAACCTTCATAAGCACCCAACTTTCTGACAATGATGAAAATGAGTATGTGAACTTACTCAAAGCATACAAAGATGTCTTTGCATGGTCATATAAGGAAATTTCTGGACTCGATCCAAAGGTGCCGTTCAACACTTTGCGATCAAACTAGAGCATCGACCAGTCAAGCAAGCCCAACGACGATCTCGACCAGAACTCATTTCTCAAATCGAGGAAGAGATAAATAAGCTCATTGAGGCTGGATTTATTCGTGAAGTCAAGTATCCAACATGGATAGCTAATATTGTTCCCGTAAGGAAGAAGAATGGCCAACTACGTGTTTGTGTCAATTTTCGCGACCTAAATAACACATGCCCAAAAGATGACTTTCCTTTGCCTATCATGGAAATCATGATAAATGCAACTGCAGGGCATGAAGCTTTATCTTTCATGGATGGGTCGTCAGGATATAACCAGATTAGAATGGCTCTAGATGACGCGGAGAAAACAACATTTCGAACTCCGAAAGGTATATACTGTTATAAGGTAATGCCTTTCGGATTGAAAAATGCAGGTGCTACATACCAGCGCGCTATGCAGAGGATCTTTGATGATATGCTGCATAAACACATTGAATGTTATGTTGACGATCTTGTAGTCAAGTCCAAGAAGAAATGCGATCACTTGAAAGACCTGAAACTTGTACTTGATCGCCTCAGAAAATATCAACTAAGAATGAACCCTCTCAAGTGTGCATTTGGTGTAACTTCAGGGAAGTTTTTGGGATTTATTATGAGACATCGCGGCATCGAAGTTGATCACTCAAAAATTAATGCTATCTAGAAGATGCCAAGTCCGAAGAACCTGCACGAATTGAGACGATTGCAAGGTCGTTTGGCTTACATTAGAAGGTTTATATCTAATCTTGCAGCTCGATGTCAACCATTCTAGAGACTAATGAGGAAGGATGCAGTCTTTGATTGGGACCAATCATGCCAAAATGCATTTGATAGCATAAAGAAGTATCTGTTCAACCCTCCGGTCTTAAGTGCGCCTGCAGCTGGAAAACCATTAATATTGTATATTGCAGCTCAAGAGACTTCGCTCGGGGCATTACTTGCACAAGAAAATGATAAAGGTAAGGAATGTGCACTCTAATATCTAAGTAGAACTATGACAGGAGCTGAATTAAATTATTCTCCAATTGAGAAAATGTGTCTCGCCCTCTTTTTTGCAATAGATAAACTGAGACATTATATGCAAGCATTCACTATACACTTGGTGGCAAAATCTGGTCCTGTCAAATATATCTTATCAAGGCCAGTCATCTCGGGACGCCTCGCGAAGTGGGCTATTATACTCCAACAATATGATATTGTATATATCCCCCAAAAAGCAGTGAAGGGCCAAGCATTGGCAGATTTCCTGGCTGATCATCCAGTTCCATCAAATTGGAAGTTATGTGAGGTTTTACCTGATGAGGAAGTATTGTTAGTTGAAAGCATGGAGCCTTGGATCATGTTCTTTGATGGTGCGACACGAAGAAGTGGAGCTGGTGTTGGCATTCTCTTCATTTCTCCTGAGAAACATATGTTGCCATATAGCTTCACACTCGGTGAGTTTTGTTCAAATAATGTTGTCGAGTACCAAGCCCTTATTATCGGCCTCCAAATGGCTTCAAAATTTGGGATAAAGTGCATAGAAATATTCGGTGATTCGAAGTTAATCATAAATAAGCTCTCTTATCAGTACGAGGTAAAGCATCAAGACTTGAAGCCTTACTTTAGTTATGCTAGAAGATTGATGGACAGATTCGACAGCATAATATTGGAGCATATACCGAGATCAGAAAATAAGAAAGCTGATGCACTTGCAAATTTGGCCACTGCTTTAACAGTCTCGGAAGACATACCAATAAACATTTCCCTTTGTCAAAAATGGATTGTGCCTTCAATTGAAAGTCAATACGAAGAAGCTGATGTGATATCTGTGTATGCAATTGATGAAGAAGATTGGCGCCAGCCCATTATAGACTATTTGGAGCATGGAAAACTTTCCACCGATCCTCGACATAGAGCCAAAATACGTAGAAGAGCTGCGCGATTTATTTATTACAAAGACACACTTTACCGACGCTCATATGAGGGACTTCTGCTGAAATGCCTAGGGAAAGAGGAATCGACAAAGGCCTTAGAGGAAGCTCATTCAGGTATTTGTGATGCCCACCAGTCTGGTCCAAAGCTCCAATATCAGTTGAAAAGAATGGGTTAGTACTGGCCTACCATGATCCACGATTCGATGCATTTTGCGAAGTATTGTGAGGCTTATCAATTCCATGCAAAATTTATACATCAACCACCAGAGCCGCTCCATCTGACAATAGCTTCATGGCCTTTTGAAGCTTGGGGACTCGACCTGGTTGGATCTATCACGCCTAAATCATTGGTTGGTCATTCTTACATCCTTGCAGGAACTGATTATTTTCTAATTGGGCTCAAGCCGTGCCATTAAGAGAAGCAAAGAAGGAAAACATTGTTAATTTTGTTCAGACACACATCATTTACAGATATGGTATTCCTCATCGTATCGTAACTGATAATGGAAGACAATTCGCTAACACTTTGATGGACAAGCTATGTGAAAAATTTAACTTCAAACAGTACAAGTCTTCTATGTACAATGCCACAGCAAATGGATTGGCAGAAGCATTCAACAAAACTTTGTGTAGTCTGCTTAAAAAGGCGGTCTCCAAGACAAAAAGAGATTGGCAAGAAAAGATTGGGGAAGCATTGTGGGCCTACAGAACTACCCATCGTACTCCTACAGTTGTTACACCTTATTCCTTAGTTTATGGCGTTGAAGCAGTACTCCCACTAGAAAGAGAAATTCCTTCCTTAAGAATGGCAATTCAAGAAGGGCTAACTACTGAAGACAATGCTAAATTACGCCTTCAAGAGTTAGAAGCACTTGACGAAAAGAGACTGGAAGAGCAACAAGCACTCGAATGTTATCAAGCACGAATGTCAAAAGCCTTTGACAAACAGGTAAGGCCCGATCATTTCAAGTTGGTGATTTAGTGCTCGCAGTAAGAAGACCCATTATCATGACAAGGCATACGGGAAATAAGTTCACACCTAAATGGGACGGACCCTACATTGTCAAAGAAGTTTTCACGAATGGAGCATACAAAATCATCGATTAAGACGGATTACGAATTGGCCTAATCAACGACAAATTTCTCAAGAAGTTTTATGCCTAATCCAGTTATGTAAAAAAAAACAAATAAATAAATAAATTTTGAACTACATCATGACTTGATCCCTATATTATAAAAAGGGTACGTAGGCAGCTTAAAGTTCACTTTAAATTCAGTTACATGTATAAAAAAAAATCATGCTTCATTGTCTGCTCATATGAAAACATGGAAAAATAAATGTAAATGTAGCTATATTACATGTATATATATAAAAAAATCCTTCTGCATTATAATTCAACAAAAATTTTCACATCTACAGGTTTGCAGCAAAAAGAAAAAGGGGACAAAGGGGGCATAAATCAAAGCTTCCACTTGAAGTTCTTAAATTATTCTTGTGCAGCTTCCATGCTCTTGCGAACCGTAGCTAGTGCCTCAATCGTTTCCTCAGTAATAGCAGGGGTGCTTTCTAGGGTATTGACTTCATTCTAGAGCTTGGCAATTTCTAGTTCTTGTTGGTCTATGGCCTCCGCTTTTTCACAAGATAAGATCGACAGTTGTTCAGACTCAACATTTATGCTCCGAAGTCTCTTCTCCAGTTCCTTCCTTTCTAAAGATAACTCCGCGGTTCTTTCCTGAATAACTTTGACATCTCCTCGTAGTTGTTTCACCAAAGTCAAAGCTTCCTTGATGGCAGATGTCTTCTCATTTAATTGACAAGCTTTGTCCGTCGACAACAGCTGTGCAGAATATGAAGATTGCACATCGTTAAAATTGTTTGCCCTCTTAAGGTAACTATTTAGATACTCTTCAAGAGAAGTCAGGCCATCCGCATGGATCTTCTCAATCTCCGAGAGAACCGTCGCTATTTCTGGCCTAAGTCTCGGGATATATTCAAAAGGAGTTCGCATGATCTTATCTTGAATATCCTCCCACATACATAAGGCTGTTTTCCGAAAGAAGTTTGAAACCACCTTTTCACCAACCCACTGAGAAGGTTCAGGGTTTCTCGTAGTCTGTTTATTAGAAGCGCCTAATGGTAATTCAGAAAACTTAAGGGGAGCATGTATTGAGCTAACTTTTTGTAAGGATGCTTTAGGACAGACACCTTCTTTGGATGAAGGGCTCTCAAGGTCTTTTCCCCCCACTGTCATCTTGCCTTGACGAATCTCCTTGAGAATAGCAGATGGGCGTAAGGATTGTTCAGCCAGTTTATTGATGGGAGTTTTCGAGGTACCAACTTCTTCAAAGACCGAATCAACTGCGTGATGTCCCGTCAAAGATTCATCACTGTCTAGCTCTATAAGTCCTTCAAGATGATCGTTCAATGGTGACTGTAGAAGTAAACAATTAATAAGTCACTTATGAAGAAGATGAACAAAATAAAAAAAATTTAGAAGGAAAAACGTGCAAACCAGTGGTGGAACATCAGGAACTCCCAAAGCACTTAAACCCCTTCCCTCGGGATTATCACCTGATACCTTCGCTTTCTTCAAAGGTCTCTTCCAATGACGATCACTTTTGCTGCTATCGCTCTCATCTTTATGCTCCTTTACTTCCTCCTCAAGATTATGAGCCATCGCCTCAACCAATCGAATTTCTTTACCACCCAGGTTGCTCCCTTGGTTCTTGGGTAGTCTAGGCTGTGAAGGGGGAGGAATGGCACTACTCACCAAATGGTGTCTGTTATCCTCAAAATAGGTTCTGTGCCTCGTGGTCCACCAGTCTCTAAATCGCTGAGTCACATGCTTGCAAGGCTCTAACGAACGGGCGGGCAAGTATAGCTCAGATAAAGTGTTACGTCTCGTACATATTCTCCAGTGATATAATATATTATCCAGCGTGATCGCATGTGGCATGCCCCCTATATCATTAGGGATATCCTGGTATAAGCCAAATTGTCGTCCAAATCGATACGTACTGTATGTTGTTATGATTCAGGTATTTTCACAACAAGAGGACAAGTAGCAAGAACGCATGTTTACGAAATATGACGTTTGCAGAAACGATGAATCATGGGTATCAACCATACGTTCATGTTTATTCCTGTTCTGGAGGTTAGCGTGCCACTAAATTCTCGCACCAATATGGATCAATTCTCGTGCCTCATATTTGCCAAAATAAATAGACCTACCTTCGCCTGAAAAGTTAGTCATCTTGGGGCCTTGAACTTCCGTGGGAAGTGGATAATGTGTGCCAAAATAATGGGCTAACCAGCCATGGACGTAATTCATGGGAAAGTGAAAGTCCATGCGTCCTATCGGATTGGAGGCTTTGGTTATCAAACCTAGCCCATGGTACATGTTCGCCAAAATTGGAACTGCAAGACTATAAATAGTGCCAGCGGCCATTAGGCTTGCAACCCTAAATACTCCAGAATGAAGAAACGATCTTTTCTGAAGAAATACGAAAAGGCACAACCAGCAAGATAATAAGGCAACTAAATACGTTTCATCCTTCAAATCATCCCTGATTTCGAGTTCTGCAAATAACATGCTCTCCCTAGAAGACCACTCACGAGCTTGGATCTTCGAACCATCAGGGTTTTGAGTAGATTTGGAGCGCGACGCCTTCTTTTGCTTTCGCATTGTTGGCTTATCATAACTCCTAGATCCAAGATACCAGAATGAAATCCAAGAGCCAATAGTTACTTGGGAGTCATTCTTAGAAGATGCCGAGCGATCATTCCTCTGTGTACAAACTATTGAGTAATACGCCTGGAAAAGATATTGGCAGGTCATTGGAAGACACTTCGACTTGTCCCGCGATGTAGAGGTTAATTCTTTAAAAGAAGGGATCCTTTCCTCGTAGAAATCTCCCTTAATGGGAAGACCCCCAAAGGACCATAAGTCCCACAAAGAAATGGATAACTCGCCCGCCATAGTATGAATAGTATTAGTCGAAGGACACCATGCTTCACAAAATGCTCGAACAACATCACTGCTGCGATCATAAGTGTATAAAGAAGCTGTTACGGCGCCATATAAACGAGTACTGTAAAGAAGTCATGTATTTCGACCAACTACAAGCTCCAACCACTCCCAATAGCAGTCAGTAAAGCAGAACTCTCCAGGGACCTTGGTCACAGTACCCCAACGTGTTTGGCCTTCAATTAAACGTTGTGGAGAGAAGATTGCAAGACCCATGCGCTTTTTCCCTCAGATAAAGGTATCTACACGGATAATCTAGGAAGAACTGAGTTGTTGTCTAAGCGTGGCCAATGATCTGCAAAAGCGCCAGCCCGTGGCTTCTCCACAATGAGACTAAGTCCATCTTCTCTGGGTTTATTTCTATCAGAAAGTATTACGAGGTGTCAAACTTAAGACAAGAATCGTTCTGTAAAAGTAAATCATCACAAGCAAGTTAGTGCCGATGACATTGTTTTGGAACAAAGAATATATGAAAACCAAGTAGACGAAGCAGTAGGGCATAAAGATAAAGTTGCATCGTCTATCACGAACAAACCTTATGCGTTGAGGAAGCAGTAGGGCGTCATGATAGAGTTGCATCGTCTATCACGAACAAACTCCAGGCGTCGAGAAAGCAGTAGGGCGTCATGATAGAGTTGCATCGTCTATCACGAACAAACCCCATGCGTCGAGGAAGTAGTAGGGCGTCATGATAGAGTTGCATCGTCTATAACGAACAAATCCCAGACGTCAAGGAAGCAGTAGGGCGTCATGATAGAGTTGCATCGTCTATCACGAACAAACCTCAGGCGTCGAGGAAGCAGTAGAGCGTCATGATAAAGTTGTATTGTCTAT
The DNA here is from genome assembly GCF_025177605.1 of Cucumis melo. NCBI lineage: Eukaryota > Viridiplantae > Streptophyta > Magnoliopsida > Cucurbitales > Cucurbitaceae > Cucumis > Cucumis melo. The sequence goes on from NC_066862.1 coordinate 34,237,279, forward strand.
CACGAACAAACCCCATGCGTCGAGAAAGCAGTAGGACGTTATGATAGAATTGCATCGTCTATCACGAATAAACCCCATGCGTCGAGGAAGCAATAGGGCGTCATGATAGAGTTGCATCGTCTATCACGAACAAATCCTAGGCGTCGAGGAAGCAGCAGGGCGTCATGATAGAGTTGAATCGTCTATCATGAACAAACCCCAAAAGTTGACAGTCATAGAAGCAGGGCATCCAGGAGATCATAACTTCATATATACTCGCATGGGATCTCCATTTTAAAAAAAAAGTCATTAATAGCAAAAAAAAAGGACCAACCTTTGATAGAGCTTCAAGTTGGTGCAAACCAGAAAAAAAATAGGTAAGCTAGGGATAAAAAAATAAAGAAAAAGAAAAAGAAGAGATTAACAAAAATAAATAAAAAAAATGAAAAGTCTTTTTTTTAGAAAAGGTATATATATATATATATAGAAAAAAAAAGAAAAAAAAGAAAAAAATCATAAATATATAAATAATAGATTTAAAGAAAAAAAAGAATAACAAAAAGGAGAGTTAACAAAAAAAAGAGAAAAGAAACTAATTGTTTTTAAAATAATAATAATAATAATAATAATAATAATAATAATAATAATAATAATAATAATAATAATAAATAAATAAATAAATAAATAAATAAATAAGTATATACGAAAAATGAGAAAAAAAAAAGAAAATTATAGAAATCATATATAAATTAAAAAAAAGGAAAGAAAAAGAAAAGATTAACAATAAAAAAAAGTGTTTCTATATATGTATGTATGTATATATGTATGTATGTATATATGTATGTATGTATGTATGTATGTATGTATGTATAGAAAAAACAAAAAATTAAAATTAAAAAAGGAAGAAAAAGAATTATAAATAGATTTAAAAAAAAAAAAGAAGGGACAGCCACCCCCCTCTTCTCTCTTTTCTTTTCTCTCTTTCTTTTTCTGCACTTCTTCTTCCTCCTTTGTCTCTTTTTTTTTTTCTCTTTCTTCTTCCTTTTCCATTTTTTTCTTCCCTTCTCCTCTACTTCTCTTCCGTATTTTTTTCTCTCTTTTTTGCATCTCATTCTTTTTCTCTCCTTCTCTCAACTTATTCTTAAAAAAAAAAAAACGAACAAGCAATGAGTCTTCGTACGATGGTGCAGCGGCGGTGCGGACTAACAGAGGCGTGCGTCGACAAAATAAAATAAAAAAGCAAGAAAAACTTTGTTTCTTCTTCCTCCCTCTTTGAAAGTAAATAATTGAATGTTCTGCTTTTTTGCATCTTAGCTTCATATATTTATAGGGAGTAAAAATAAATCATATCTAGAATTGTTGAGATTGAAAGTTATTTGAAGTTCAAATGGTTAAGATATAGAGAAAGTTGAGATTATTTTTTTTAAAAAAAGAAAAGAAATGAAAAGAATATATATAAAAATTATAATAAAAAAAATTGTTAAAAGTGGAAGATATTTGAGTATTCTGTTAAAGAGAAAAAACTAATGTAAAAAAAAACAAAACATTTCAAAAATAAAAATATACATAAAAATAAATAATAATAATAATAATTAAAAAAAGGGCTTTAATTTTTTTTTCTTTTCTAAATAGATAAAAAAAAATCCTTCTAAATATGTTAAAAATATATATAAAAGATAAAAATAAAATAAGTAAATACATGCTAAATTTACTTTCTTCCGTTTCTTCTTTAAAAAAAAATTGTGATACAACTTCAAAAATATAATAATAATAACAACGGCTTACATTCATGAATTGACAATATTCCAATTTCATTACTTTTAAGCTTCAATCTTCCAATTACTATTTTAAAAAAATAAATTAAATTAAATTTCACATAGCGTTTTAATCACTCATATCTGAATGCATATTGATTAATTTGACATTTTTTTGGGAGTCAAAATCAAGAACAAATCGCTTATATTGTTGGTTTCAGATTATTGTTTTCGAAATTCATCCATTCATGCAGGTGTACAAATTTCGAAAAGGGGCATTTGTTGAGCAATAAATTTTGGCTAATTAAATTCTGCCACGTCATCACAGTAAACATTGTGATAATCATAATTCGATTGGGTTTGGATAATTAAGTTTTCTCGTACCCGATCTAATTAAGCCCTAAATATAAATTAGGCCAAGAAATAATGGACCAAGCCCATCAAACAAGTGGACGCGGGGACGAACCCAACAAGCAAATGAGCCCAAGCCCAGAGTGCCAAGTGAGCTCAAGCCCAAGCCCAACAAGCAAATGGGCCAAGCCTACAGATGGGCCCAAGCCCAAGCCCAACAAGCAAAAGGCCCAGGCCCACCTAAAGCCCATACAATTTAGGGACTTTTTTACTTTTTGGTTAAAAAGAAGAATCGAAGCTCTGAAGATAAAAACTTTTGAAGACTCTCAAAACATGAAGTTATCATCAACCTCGAAATCATCCTTCTGAAAGATCGAAGACTTGGAAGATCAACTTTCCTTGAATTTCAGAAGATTGAAGTTCGAATTGACTTGTAATTACAACTTCCTGAAGACCAAAGATCAAAAAGTTCTAAGTTTAAATTGTATGTAAGCGAAAGAATCAAAGAGATTGGATCCACTATATCAATCAATATACAAAATTTAATTCCACGAATTAAATTTATCCTGAAATCTCGTGTGAACAATGGTATCTAACATTGTCTCAACCATACAAACTCTTTAATTGATTTTCTTCGATAACGAATTTGTCTTTTGGATTGAAGGTTCTAAAGAAGTGTTGTCCTCCGATTTGAAGTTTGCTCTCATGAACTAAAATTGACTTCGAATCAATCTACTTTATTTTTAACATATGCAAAAAAGAATCTTTCGAATACAATACCATATTTTAAGAATACAATGTATTTAATTATTTATTTCAATATAATGTATTTGGAAAGATAATTTAAGTTTTATTGTGAAAATTTTATGTTTTTATATAGTTGATATAGTTTTTTACAGATAATTATTTGGAAATTTAGTTAAGATTTTGTAGTTACGATTTGAAATTTAGATTTTTTAAATTAGTCAATATTTAATAGGATTTAAAAGTATCCAATTTTCAATATAATTACGATGAAATATTAGTTGTTAGGACTTTGAGGTAGGGATATTTTGGTGAATTACTAATTCATAATTAAAAACTCTACGATCACTTTTCCGTTTTTCCAATTTGATTATTTATATATATATTTTTCAAGATAAAACATATTTATTTTGTCAGTCCGATAAAATAAAGAAAAATACGTGGAAATGGAAATAATAAGTTTTTTTTAGCAAAAATATGTCACGTACATTACATCTTATTTTCATAATCTCCAATTTACCCTTAATATGGTCAAATAAAAACTTTTTAAAATGTGTAATTGCTAGAAATTGTCGGTTGAATCGTTAATTATGAGATTGTCTATCAATTATCAATAGAAATACAAATACAGTATAATTGAAATCATGGGTTATGAGATTGCAATCTAACAGATTTAAGATAGAGAGGGACCAAAATTTGAGTCATAGTTTTACATTAGATCTGATTTGGCTTTAACAACTTCTCGAAAATATTTGTTTAGCCACTATTTAAAAACAGAAAAATATTTGATTTAACCATTTGTCTCATCCTTTTGATTTTGATTTATAATAAATATTTAGATTTTGAATTAACTTAATCATTTCTTATTATTTTAAAGTCATATTAGTACCTTTTTATCTCCTAACATATTATTATATCAATTTAAATGGTTTGAAATACATTATATTTTTATCTCAATAAAAATGATTTATATTTACGATATCATATTATGTGGTTTCTAATTACAACAAAATATTGTTTCAGCTATAAACAAAAAGATTGGCAATAATTTAAACTAGAGATTGTTTTTTATTCCTTTTACCATTTTGTATTCGAATATATCTTTTATACTTTTCATATACAATGTAACTGCATTTTTGTGTTAAAAGTATTGCATTTATTGGAAAGTTGTATCATGTGGCAATATATTTTCAAAAATTAAATGTGTGTCATCACCTTTTTCATAATTGCATATATGACTAAATATGTATTTTTAATTTTGTTAAATATTTTCAAATTTCCAAAATTACCCCTACGTTTTCGCGTTCTCCTTTCTTCTTCTTTCATTTTCCTTTCTTCTTTTGTTTTACCTTTCGTCTCCTTTCGTTTTACCTTTCTTTTTCTATGATTTTTGTGATTTTTTGTACCTCTTCTTCATTCGATTTCACAGTTATCAGTTTTTCTCCTTCTCCTTCTGTGATTTCTTGTACGATTTTTTTGTACAATTAGTTCTTCTCATTCGATTTTACAATTTTCTGTATCTTCATTTGCGATTTCTTGTATGGTTTTCTTCTCCTTCTCCTTCTATGTTCTACATTGATCTCAGCATCATCTTTTCCTTCTTTCTTTTTATGATTTCGTTTATGATTCGTTGATTGCTTAATTTTTTAGGGCTTTCTTTAATCTTGCGATGTGTTATTTTTCGGTCTGATTTCTTTGTTCAACCTGCAATTTTTTTCTTCTATACATTTTAGGTGTTTTTTCATTGTTTGTGGTTATGTTTACATTTCAGAAGGATGAAAATAAGGGTATGTACATAGTTTAAATTTTTTGTTTGGTTGATATCTGATTTCTATCTAGCTGATTTTAGTTTGATTTCATGTCTGTGTTTACTAATTCACTAGTAGAAAAAGGGCCTACAATGACAGTTAAATGCTGTCATTGAAGGTTTTCGTGACAGTTTTTTGCAGTTATTGATGCGGCAGTCATGGAAAGTATTTTATGACAGTTGTATAAACTGTCACGAAATGTTGTTTCAATGACACATAATACCTGTCACTAAAGATTTTTTTTAATGACTGAATATAACTGTCATTATTTAGCTACGATGACAGTTAATAACTATCACAGTTTAACATTTTATGACAGAGTATAACTGTCATTATTATATATTCGATGACAATTAATTACTATCATTGTTTATATTTTAAGACAGATTATAACTGTCATAGTTGACATTTTATGACGGAAGATAACTGTCATTGTTAATAATCTATGACTGATATTAAATGTCATTATTTATCATTTATGACACTTTTTAACTGTAATCATTTTACTTACCATGACTTTTATTAACTGTCAATAAAACTTTTTCGATGACAGTTTTATTTTCAATTTAAATGTCATAGTTGTGTTTTTTAGTCCCTTTTTTCAAAAGCCCTATTTCTTATTGAATTATGTATTTGTTGTCGCCCTGCCATTACACATAACATTACATACCAATACAATAACAAATGGAAAAAAGGTGAACGCTTTAATAGAAATAAACACTTACTAATATTGCTTTAATTGTTAGTACAAATGTTTTTTGGTACGAACAAACTATTTTAAATAATTACATTTAAACAAAAAAATTTCCTACCAAACCTATAAAAAAGGCTATACATCAACTAATTGGCGTATCCATGGTTTCATTGCTCCAATGGATTGTGGCAAAACCTAATAAGAAAAGAAAAGGAAACAAAATAATTCAACAAGACAACACATTCACCCACATAAACACATCACATTCACTTCATGATGAACAACACACTTCAACAACATAGAACACATACACACTTCAAATATGTTTGCCTATTCAACCATAACATGATTGAGTACATACCTTATAGAATGCCATAGGATTCCCTTTTGCCTTGTTAAGACCTTTGTCAACCTAGCAAAACCAAAAAGAACACACTTCAAGATCAACAACACTTCTTTATCTACAACACTTTTTTATCAACAACACACTTCAACAATAATTACATACATACTTCAAGATCAACAACACTTCTTTATCTACAACACTTTTTTATCAACAACACACTTCAACAATAATTACATACATACTTCAAGATCAACAACACTTCAATATCAACAACACTTCTTTATGTACAACATTCTTTTATCAACAACACACTTAAACAATAATTACATACACACTTCAAAATCAACAACACTTCTTTATCTACAACACTCTTTTATGAACAACACACTTCAACAATAATTACATACATACTTCAAGATCAACAACACTTCTTTATCTACAACACTCTTTTATGTTCGACATTATTTGCTCTCCCATTTTCTCCACTTTCTACCACAGCACTAAAACTCCAATAATATTCCCTTTTACAAACACTAAAAAGGAAAAAAAACACATGATTCGTAAAACTCACAAGCTGGTTAAATCTCTTACTTTCTTCAATCAACAAATCAACCTACATATTCAAATTGGAATGTACTCAAGACCATTGGAAAGGCCATGACAATAACTGTTTTAAAAGTTTGGCATCAACAAAATTCATGAGATTTCTCTACCAAGTACTTTAAACCTTGGTTTTGCTAAGTGACTAAAGTTCCCAAGAAAATTAAATCGCCTGTTGAACTTTCAGTTTTAATGAATTTGGGTACTATAGGGGTTCAACACATTGTTAAGATTCTTGAAGATAAAGATATATGTTGGTTTTTGCTGTGGTTAAGAATGATCAATTTACAAAATATCCTCTAGTTGTGCATGTTGTGAATACACTTTCAAAGGTTTGAATTGCTTATTTTTCTTCTGTACATGAATATGATTTTGGAGGTGAACTAGAAGTTTTTAAAGATTTCTATGTTGAATATGTCTTCTACATTGTCTTTGAAGGAGAAAGACTTCTTTGGTAGTAAGAAAATTTTGTTGAAGTTGTTGCAGTTTATAGCTGTTAAGAACAATTTTGAATTTACAACTATAAGGTCAAATTCAAAATCTATTGAGTTGGTATGTAGTCAAGATGGTTGTCAATGGTTTTTCAGGGCATCACGTTATAAACACAGTGAATTGTAAATGATTCGGAAGTATATTATCGAGCATAATTGCTCTATGATGGTTCATTCTTCTTACAAGCACACATCTTCACAATTTATTAGTACTTGTATGATTGAGAGTTTTAGATATAGCCATAATTATTCCACACCAAAGGATATTGTACATCACATGCGAATAAATTATGGGGTAAGTGTTAGTTATTATAAAGATTGAAGGGCGAAGAAATCCATTATGAAGTTGTTGAAAGGAGATGCTAGTGATTCTTATGACTTGATTCCTAAATTCTTTTTGAAGTTGAAAGAAATGAATTTAGGTTTGTTATTTTCATTTACATTATTATGTAATTTATGAACTTTATATAATCAGTAAGTAGTCTATTAGTAATAATTTTTTTTACTGTTTTTTGTAGCGACGTTTATTGAATATGGAGTAGATTCAAATGGTCATTTCAAATATTATTTCATGGATATGGGGCCATCAATTAAAGATTGGACATATTGTAGATCAAACATTTCTGTTGATGCAACATTTTTAAAGTGTAAACTTGCTGGAACATTATTGACTGCATCAACAATGGACATTAATAGTAAATTTTTTCTTCTTGCTTTTGGCATAGTAGATACAAAAAATGATTGTAACGAACCAACTTTTCAGTCTAAGTTGAGGCCATTAGTTACTGCTACGACACGACATCTAAAAATAAAAACTCAATAAAAACCTGTTCAAAATTCATTTAAAACTTCAAGATGTAATAAAATCGTCTTTGGGCCCTATTTCAAATCAATTTCAAAAGTTCCAAAACATATTCTATAGAATCTTCAAACAAGACAAACGAACAAATGTTCTTATCAGAACTCAAATAAAAATTCACAAAACGAAAACAACAAAGACATTAAGCGGAAGCATTAAAACCAGACATTCCCATATGGCCTTCACGCACCTTTCTTGCCCCTCGCTGGTCTGCCTCGTACATTACATTTACCTGAAAAAGTTAAACATAAAAGGGTGAGTATATAATATACGCAGTAAGGGATCCACTACTGGTTTCGTTAGGATAATAACAATTAGCTTCCTACTAAGGGGTACCCTACAACATAACAGTCTAGTGGTTTCGTAGGACGCACACATCGATCAGTCTAGTGATCCTAAAGGATACACATATCAGTCTAGTGATTGCGCCAGATGCACATATCATTCTAGTGATCTCGTCTGATACACCTACCAGTCTAGTGATCCCAAAGAATACAAATACGTAGTGATCTCGTAGGACACCTTTCCTGGAAGGTACACTACCCCATATATAAAGCTAACTGTTACCCCTCAGTTCCTTCTAAACAGTTTACAACAGTCATATCACAATATAGCTCAAACTAACAGTACAATCTCTAAGCATAATCAGTCAGACAGTCTCAGTTCAGTCAACAGTATCATTTGTCACTACACATATATCCAATCCGCACAATACAGTCACACTACCTAAATCCAGTCAACAACTCAAATCATCACTGTGTAATTACACCTAGCAATCACATCGTCTCAACCCAAATAATACCACAAACTATAAGTGATCTATACTATGCATACGTCTATATTCAGCCTGTGGTACAGTCCATCAATAAATATACAACCTAAACATGACAATCTTGAACCCTTAGTTCATCAACACAACTCAACAATATGCATAAACTACACAGAACATTCAAATATCAGTACTTGATCAAAAACACGACCTAACAATATATCTAAGTTACATATCGCAGTCAAATCCTCATCATCTATATTCAGTCAACAACACGACCCATCAATGTATAGAAACTTCACTTAATAGCCATGTCGTCTAAAACCAGTCAAGAGTATAACATTACTACCTTCTATATGAGCACATAACCATCAATTTAATGCAACCTCTAAAACATACTTTTGTATCATTTACTACGTTTAAATCTCAAATTTGAGTCTAGTAGTAGGAACCCTTATGTAACGCCCCAAAGTAAGTAATTTTTAGTTTAATTATCCTAAGTTAAATTTTTGCAATTATTGAATTTATTTTTGGGTGTTATATGATTTAATTGTGGAAATCCTTGATTTGTTGGAATTAGAATTAATTAGATACTTTTGAAAAATATCTAATTAATTGAATTTGGAATTAATGATTAATTTGGTTCGTTTTTTAGTAGTTTATGTTGGGAGATTTGTATTTGAGAAAAATTTGAATAATTATATATAGTAGTGTATACTTTTTTGGGTTTAAGGTTAAAATAATTATATTATGAAAATATTATAATTATTTGAGATTGGTTTATTTATTTTGGAAGGATAAAGTGATGTGATTGGTTGAGGAGAGAGAAATATTGATTTTATTTTGGGAATAGTTAAAAAGAAGATAAAAAGAAGATTTGGTGGATTTTTAATTGAAGAGAGAGAAATAAAAATAATAGTATTATTATTATTATTATTATTATTTAATAGGGCATGGGGAGTTATGCACTTCATCCCTTCCAATTAAAACCCAAATCTCACAAAGAAAAAGAACCTTAGCTGCCTCTTGTCGCCACCACCTTCCTCCGTTGCAGCCACTGCGTCAACCGTCTCCTCTATCGCTAGCTTTCTGTTTTAGTCCCATGTCGTGCACAACCAATCAAAGTCCAGCCGCTGAGAAGATTGTTTCTGCCTCACCGTTGCAAGCGCCGCCAAACCTTTTCTGTTTCATTTCGCGTTCGTCGCGTCTCCTCCACCGTAGTCGGGTGTTTCACCGGGTTGTTTGCCAAGTAGGAACCATCGCCGAACATCAGATCGAGCCGTTTACTCGATTGTGTCAGCTATCGAGCCAACCCTCCGTCAACCGCGAGTCACGCATGCAAAAAGTATGAGTCACGCGCACGCCTGTGTGAGAGCCGTCCGCGTGAACCCGAGCAAGCATCTGACCCGCGTTGAACCTCCTTTGTGCGCGCCTGCCTCCTCCAACCGCGAGCTGCGAGCCACCCTATTTTTCAAGCCGAGCCGCCTAGCAAGTTTCCCCTCTAGCCAAGCCATTTTGAGCCACCAAGCTTATTTTTTGCATTTTCAACTATTTTTGGTAAGTTTTGGATAAGTGGATTGGGTTTTGGTTAATGCCCAGGAAAGTTTTGGTTGGACCCTAAATAATTTTATTTTGGATTAAATTGAATTATTTTTCTTAAAGGACTAGTTAGATCAATTGGAAGTTGAGCTGTGGAATTTTTCCAACTAAGGGTAAATTCAATTCAACCTCAACTTTGGGTAAGTTTAATCAATTGGATTTTTGATCCTTAAACAAATGTTAATTAAATTATTAAACTTAGTTATTTACCCTTATTGTTTAGGATTTTTCCTTGGGAAGTTTGACCTTGCTGTTAGGATTAAATTTAGTTTAAGCTAATCTCCAGGGTAAGAGATTCTTCTACTAGATCTTCAAGTTAAAGTGTGAGCTTGTATGTAACTTTTTCCATTATGCGTTAAAGTAGCTAATATGCATAATGTGTTTATGATTTATGATGATTGGTAGTCATGACTAGTTTATGCTTATGATGACAGTTAGTTCTGACTGAATTATGTTGATGATGACTGTTGATGTTGATTTTATGCATGAATTGTTAATCTCATGATTAAGAATGCTATGGTTAATAGTCATGCCATGATTATGATGTTATATTATGGTACATGCTATGGTTACTTCGTACTATTAGCTTTATCTATTAGAGTCATACCCACATGGGTGTCTCTCGAGATCACCTCCTTTTTTACTGCGTAGTCCAACGAGATTACCAGTCTAGTATGAGATGATATGTTACGAGTGACTCGACAGGGTCACTCATAGCTCGATTGTCTTAGTGTTTCTTTTGAGATTCACTAACGACCAGTTTGTCCTAGGTTGTGTTCATTGAAGACCAGTTTTATCCTATGTGAATCTTTGGGTCATCGAAGACCAGCGATATTCCTACGGGATCACAGATTGCACGTGTTTGGGAACGTGCCAGTTTAAGGGTACCGCTTTATAGGACTCTAATAGGAAATTAACAGTCACCTAGCGGGACTGGTAGTAGGTCCTTTACTGAGTATATTTTTATATTCACTCTTTCATGTTTAAATTTTTAAGGAGAGGTAGAGGTAAGAGTAGAGGAAAACTGGCAAATGACAAGAAGTGATTGTGGCATGCTATAGTGGAATACTTTTGCTTCCGTCTTATGTTATTAGATTTTGATTTTAGTATTTATGCACTTTTATTTATTTATTATACTCTTTTAAAAATAGATAGGGCCCGAGCTAGAAACTTACTTTTAGATTTGTTTATATTTACTTCGGTTATTTCTGATTTGAATGAATATTTGAGATTTTAATTATGAAAATTTGACATTTTCTATTTTAATTTAAGGAATTTTATTTTCCTTTAAGTAGTAATGATCTCAGCTTAGTATAAAGAGTTGGGTTGTTACAGTTGGTACAAAGCCTGCATTTTAGGTTCTACAGACTGACTTACGATGTAAGTCTTTGTTTTTGTTTTTACCCTATGGCTAACACGGTCCTTCATCACTCGCCAGGTATGTTTTATGATTTATGATGATGTTATGAATATAACCTTGCTTGAATTAAACTAGATAATGTATGAATATTATGATTGTATTATGAAAAACTTATATTGGTAGAATTTAGGAAAAATGCAGTCACGTAAAGGTGGTAGGAGAGGCAGAGGAGCTGGACGTACCCAGCCTGAAGAGCAACCTGCTGTAGAAATTGCCAACCCTACTGCAGTTGTTACTTAAGTAAACCTTGCTGCAATGGAAAAGAGATACCAAGATATGCGGAGGGATGCTTTGGCACTGTTGCATGCTGCCAAGCAGACCCTGCCAGCCCTTGCTCATACCCAAGGACTTTGAGTGCCATAGAGGAATATGAGATTAGGTTGTGTTTTTCAACGACATCGTCAGGAGCTTGCTACAGAATGAAGGACTTTGAGAGAGCTACCTGCTTGTCGTAGCTATGGGAGATCTCATGGAAGATGTTGCTTAGTAGGAAGTGGAGTTTGTTACAAGTGCAAGCAGCCAGGGCATATAGCTGACTTTGTCCTCAGAAACTATCGGAGAAGGCCGAGCAAGCTGGTGTCGTGGTGACAGGTACGCTACCACTCTCGAGGCACTTCGCATTTGTATTGTTTGACTCTGGGTCATCTCATTCTTTCATATCCTCGGTGTTTGTTCAACATATGTGTTTAGAGGTAGAACCTTTAGATAGTATACTATCTGTTTCTACTTCATTGGGAGAAGTTATGTTGTCTAAAGAAAAGATAAAAGCATGTCATGTAGAGATAGCAAATCATGTTTTAGATGTAATTTTGCTAGTTTTAGACATGCGAGATTTTGATGTAATCCTAGGCATGGATTGGTTATCTACCAACCATGCAAGTATAGATTGTTCCCGCACGGAGGTAGTTTTTAACCCTCTTTTAGCGGCTAGTTTCAAGTTTAAAGGGGCAAGGACTGTAGTTCTACCCAAAGCTATCTAAGATATGAAAGCCAGTAAGCTACTCAACCAGGGTACTTGAAGTATCTTGGCTAGCGTAGTAGACACTAAAGAGCCTGAAGTTTCCTTGTCATCTAAGTCGGTGGTGAGAGAATATCCCGACATTTTTGCTGATGAGCTTCCACATCAAACTCAAGATCTTTTCGTCTCACGTCAGCATAACATTTCTGCCTACTCTGTGCTGCTTGCATACGTGCTCTAATTTTCTGTATCACTTCATTAGTAGACTGAACTAACTCAGGACCCATCAATCTCTGTTTACCGACCTCGTCCCAACAAATATGGGACCTGCGACATTTTCCATACAAAGCTTCAAATGGTTTCATGCCAATGATAGCTTGAAAACTGTTGTTATAAGAAAACTCCATCAAATGCAAGTGAGAATTCTAACTACTTGGAACCTCTAATGCACAAGCTTGTAACATATCCTCTAAAACTTGATTCAAACGCTTAGTTTGACCATCAATATGTGGATGAAAAGCTATACTAAAATCTAACTTCATTCTCATAGCAGCATGTGATCCCTTCTAAAACTTGGAACTGAAACAGACATCTCTATTAGAAACAATCGGCACTGGCACCCCATGTAGTTACACAATCTTTGTCAAGTACAACCGTGCCTACTTACTAGCAGTATAAGTGGATTTTTCTGGAATGAAGTGTGCTGATTTGGTAAGCCTGTCAACAATAACCTAAATCACTGTAAAACCCTTCAGAGTTCTAGGCAATCCTGTAATGAAATCCATAGACACATTCTCCTACTTCCATTCTGCACGTTCAAAGGTTGTAATAAACCTACTGGTTTCTGTCTTGGTGCTTTAACCTGCTGACACACCAATCATTTACTAACAAATTCTGTCACCTCTCTCTTCATATTACGCCACCAATAAACTCTTTTCATATCCTGATACATTTTCGTACTACCTGGGTGCATGGAAAATGGGGAACTATGAGCCTTAGTCAATAATTCTGTCTTAATTGCACTATCTGCTGGCACACAAAGACGCCTCTCAAACAAAAGTCTACCATTAGAGGATATGGAAAACCCAATAGCTTGCCATGTTCCTACTAGACGACGTCTCAACCAAATAAGAATCATTACACTGAGCAACAATAATATTCTATCTCAAAGTCGGCTGTACTGACAACTACGCTAACTGCGAGTTCACTACACCTACTGATATTGCAATCTCATCTCTCTCAAGGTCTCGATGCAAAAGGGCCTGTTTAGTGATTAGTGCTGTTGAATGTGATATCTTCCTACTAAGGGCATTAGCTACCACATTCGACTTACCTGGATGATATTATATCTCATAATCATAATCCTTTACTAATTCAAGCCATCTTCACTGTCTCATATTCAGCTCCTTTTGAGCGAAGAAGTATTTCAAGCTTTTATGGTCCGTAAAGATTTGTATCTTCTCACCACACAAGTAATGTCTCCATATCTTCAGTGCAAAAACTACTACCGCCAACTCGAAATCATGGGTAGGGTAATTCAATTCATGACTCTTCAACTGACAATAAGCATAAGCGACGACCTTACCTTGCTGCATTAGAACATAACTCAAACCTTTCTTGGAAGCATCATTATAAATCACAAAACTCCCTAAACCATGAAGTATAGTAAGAGTCAACGCAGTAACGAGCTTCTGTTTAAGGTTCTGAAAACTATCCTCATAAGCCTTGCTCGAACAAATCGAGTCCCTTTCTAGGTCAATTGAGAAAGGGGAGTAGCTATACGAGAAAAGTCCTCCACAAACCGTTGGTAATAGCCTGCTAAACCTAGAAAGCTACAAACTTCACTAACTGTGGAAGGTCGGGGCCAATCAGTAACAACTTTTATCTTAGTTGGATCTATGGAAACACCATCTTTAGAAACCAAATGGCCTAGGAAAGATATCTACTTCAACCAAAACTCAAATTTTGAAAACATTGCATATAATTTATTGGCTCGAAGGGTCTCAAGAATCATGTGTAAATACTCCCCATGCTCTGCCTCTGTCTTGGAATATATCAAAATATCATCAATAAACACAATTACAAAAGTGTCTAAGAAATCTTTAAACACTCTGTTAATCAAATCCATAAACACTATTGGAGCATTCATCAATCCAAAAGACATTACAATGAACTCATAATGCCCATATCTCGAACCAAATGCTGTTTTTGGTATATCACTATCCTTACTCCTCAACTGATGGTATCCTGATCGAAGGTTGATCTTAGAGAACACTGTAGCTCTCTACAACTGGTCAAACAGATCATCAATCTTGGGCAAAGGACACTTGTTCTTAACAATTTTCTTATTCAACTCTTTGTAGTCACTACACAAACTCATTGACCCATCTTTCGTTTTAACAAACAAAACTGGTGCACCCCAAGGTGGCACACTCGATCGAATGAAACCTTTGTCAAATAACTCTTGCAACTGAACCTTCAACTCTTTCAATTCTGTTGGGACCATTTTGTAAGGAGCTTTAGATATAGGAACAATATCAGGTTCCAGCTCGATAGCAAAATCAATCTCTCTGTGAGGTGGTAATCTTGAAAGTTCTTCAGGAAAAACATCTGGATAATCCCTCACCACAAGTTCTGATGACAAGAAAACATCAGTCTCTCTAGTATCCACCACACTGGCCAAGATACTCCAGGTACCCTAGTTAAGTAGCTTGCTGGCTTTCATAGTTGAGATCACCTTAGGTAATACTACTGTTTCTACCCCTTTAAACTTAAAAATCTGGTCCTTATAGAATGATTAAACATCACCTCCCTACGGGAACAGTCTATACTAGCATGATTAGCAGCTTGCCAATCCATACCTAAAATTACATCAAAATCATGCATATCCAGGACTAACAATGTTACATCTATTATGTGACTCGCTATCTCAATTTGGCATGCTTTTATCTTTTCTTTTGACAACATACTATCCTCAGATGGAGTAGACACTGATGGCCACTTCAAGCTTTTATTCTTGGAAAGACTTCGTTGTTTTCATTCTATTATCAACCACCTAAAACAAATATAAAATGAGTTTTAAATTAGTATAAAATAGTAATTAGAAGGTAATCACATGTATTAATTTTAAATCTTATCAAAATAGAGAATTTTGTTACCTTGTTTTTTTCTTTATCATTCTTTTTCCTTGTTTTCATTTCTCTGGTGTCTTCTTCCTATTTACAATACATATAAAACAATCATTATTTAATGAAAAAGTTTAAATCAATGTGTTTATTATTTGGTACTTACAATGGATTCTTTTTCTACTATTTCATCTTCTTGATTTTCTTTTTGTTTAAGTTCTTCAACAAGCTATTAAATATAAATGAAGGAGATTAAAAAAAATTGTTAACTATTTAAAAAAAATAATCCAAATAGAAATCGAACGCAATCAGATGGGTATAAGATGGACATCAGATGGTAATCACTTATATTAAAATTAGAACTAATTACTGAAAATCGCCTAGCAAATTTGGAGTATTTGATTAACTTTATTTCCATGAGCATTTTGCTAATCTTCTCCTTTTAACTTCTTTATCATTTTTTTTGTTCATGGACCTAAAACAAGTTTATTAGTTCACGTATATTTGTTTTACATCTTATCAAAATAGAGAACTTTGTTAATTCTTTTTCCTTTAACATTTCTATTTTTTGTTCTCGTTTCTCTTTCTTCTCAGCTTTCTTCATTATGTTTACAAAACATACAAAACAATCATTGATTAATGAAAAAGTTTCAATGAATTTGTGTATATTATTTGGTGCTTACAATGGATAGTTTTTCTACTACTATATCTTCTTGAGTTCCTTTTGGTGGAAGTTTTTCAACAAACTATTATGTACAACAAGCTATTAGAAATCAAATGGACATTAGATGGAAATAAGGTGGTCATCAGATGATAATCACTTAGATTTAAATCAGAACTAATTACTAAAAATCACCTTGCTAATTTCAAGTATTTGATCAATTGTACATCCTTCAACATCTTTATCTTTTTTTTCTTCTTGTTCAGGGACCTAAGACAAGTTTATTAGTTCAAGTGTATTAATTTTACATCTTATCAAAATAGAGAATTTTGTTACCCTTTTTTTTACTTTATCTTTTCTTTTCTTTGCTATCATATCTCTTTCTTATCCTCTTTCTTCATTTTTTTTTTTTACAAAAGATACAAAATAACTATTATCTAGTGAAAAAGTTTCAAAATAGTTTGTTTATATTATTAGGTACTTACTAGTACATCTTCATTATTTCCTTTTCATTGAAGTTTTTCAACAATCTATTATACACCAATTAAGGAGATTAGAAAAAAAAATGCTAGATTACAAATATTTCCATCAAATGCAATCAGATAGAAATAAGATAGACATCAGATGGTGATAACATAAATTAAAATGACCTTGTCAACTTGGAGTAATGCATCAACGTTTTGCTTATTTGTTTCTTTAATTTCTTTTTTGTTTTGTCCTTCTTGTTCATGACCTAAGACAAGTGATCAAATGTCAATAAGATGAACATCAAATGGTGATCACCTAGATTAAAATCAAAATCTAGTAACTCCAATTACCTTATGTACTTCATCAAGTGAACATCCACAACGTTCATTTCCTTCATCTTTTTCTTCTTAATTAGGAAGATGAAAAAAGTAATCAAATGAACATCATATAGTAATCACGTATTATTAAAACAAATGCTAATTACTAAAATTACCTGTTCTTGTCCATCATCTTTTCCTTCTTCAGAAAGCTAAGAAAATTAAGCATTATTAAAAGATAGTAATTAGCTAATGTTAATAGAAATCAATAAGCAATCATATGATAAAAGATATAGTTACCTCCTTATCATCCAAGTATTGAATGTTCGTCTCATCTTCAATGTCTTGAAGACTATTCATTGAAGCATTACTTTGATAAATAGAGTCTTGAGATTGCTTGTCAGGGTTTCTTGTCAATTTTTCGTCAAGGAAAACTATGCAATGTCTCATCGTCTTTCATCATTTCAACATCTTTCAATCTAAGACGTTATGCATTTGTTTTCTATTAAGAAAACACTCTAAGATGTAAACTTTGCTAATTTCACAATTACCTTATCATCGTGTATAGAAATTGTGAGATATGCTTCAATTCCGTTTCTCTTGATTGAACTGATATTTTTAAATATTCCATCCCTTAACAATCAAGATTTTTGTGGCTCGTTTGACATCTAACAATTTTGAAAATGGGCTACAACAAAGCCCTGTGATCATGCTAAATTCTCTCATTGAAAACCTTACTTAACCCTTCTATGGAAAACACTAGTTGTTCATCTGTACTATCTTTAACACTCAATCTCCCTATGAGATGAACTAATAATTGTCCTTTAAAATGTGTTATCTCATAATCTAAAAAGAACCCAAACGGGTTTTTTTTAAAACATTTCAACTTGTTGTGAAGTTAAAGTCTTAACTACTTTTTCTATAATATCTATCCTAGAATAATAATGAACTTTAACAATATAAGATGGCGTGTCTTGTTAGAATAAGTTCATTAATAGGCAATCAAATCAAGTAAATTGTAAGTTAATAATAGGCAATCTACTTAGTTCACTTTCATGCACTCTTTTTCAAGTTTTTTTGGATGAGCATTCACCTTTCTCATCTTTTATTTGTCTTTTCTTGTTTTTAATCTCTTCTTTGATGATTTTCCTATTTTTTTAACAACATACATGTATAAGATATAACAACTATCAGACAAATACCAAACAACTATCAGATGACTATTAGTTATATTAGATATATCACAAAGTTATTAGTTATATCAGACATATATCAGAAGGTGATCATAGGTTATCAGACAGATACCAAAGTAATTTAACAGATATATCATAAATAAGTTATTTATATCAGACATATATCATATGGTTATCATAGTAATTAAACACACGAGGTGGCTATCACAAACAACCAGTGATTTAAATCAGCTTGCAGAGAAAAGAGAAAGTTACCTCAAGTTAGTTATATAAGGCAAATATCAGAATGTTATCATAGGTTATCAGACAAATATCAAAGTATTTAAACATAACAGATATATCGCAAAGAAGTTATCTATATCAGACATATATCATATGGTTATCATAGTGATTAAACATACGAAACGGTTATCATAGATTATCGGACAGAAATCAAAGTAATTAAACATTATAGATGTCACAAACAAGTTATCTATATAAGACATATATCATATAAATCAACATGCAAAGATAAATCAACATGCAAAGAAAAGAGGAAGTTACCTCATATTGTTAAACTGAATATGTAATCAAGGTGTAACGCTTCGAAAATTAAGATAATTTTTTTAATTAATTATCTTAGTTTTGTTTAATTAGGTTCAAAATAGTGGACGTTATTTAAAGATTTGTTAGTTTTTCTTTAGAAATTGGAGTTTAATTAAATAATTTTGGAAACTTATTTAATCAAATTGGAGAAGTGGATTTTTTTTGTAGAGATTTGGAAATTTTATGTATATATGGATATATATTCATATAAATATTATGGAAAATGAAAAGGATAATTATATTTGTTAAAATATAATTAGTTAAGGAAAATATATGGTATTTTAAAGAGAAGAAGATTAAGATTATTATTTGATTGAAATATAATTATGGGGCCTTTTCAAAAATATAAAAAAACGGCAAAATATTTACACTATATAGAACAATTCCGAAAATGAAAAAAGCCCAGAGGCCCAACGTGTAAATTACCAAAAATGCCCCGTCAATAATGCACGTAATATATTTGGTAACACGATTTGGTACATGATCGTTTAGATTTGACTAATTTGTTACACGATCATTTAATTAATTGGGTTACACGATCGTTTAGATTTGGCTGCACGATCGTTTAGATTTGGCTACCCCAAATCTAAATCACTTTTTTCAAAATTTGGTATACGATCGTTTAGATTTGACTACACGATCGTTTAGATTTGGCTACACGATCATTTAGATTTGGGATTCCAAATCTAAACGTTTTTTTTTAAAAAAATTGGTATATGATCATTTAGATTTGACTAGATTTGGCTACACGATTGTTTATATTTGGGGTTCCAAATCTAAACGATTTTTTTTCAATGTATATGATCGTTTAGATTTTGTTACATGATCGTTTAGATTTGTTTTTTTTTTTTAATTTGGTATAAACAATTTTTTTGAATATTCTTTATACACAATCTTCTAGTTTTTGCTACCCTAATTTAAATGCCTAACCAATTTTTTCAAGATTCTGAATCACCATCAGATTTGGTTACCTAATCTAAACATAAAAAAAAGAAAAGGAGAAAGATGATACAATGCATGCAGTGAATGAAAAAAAAAAAGAAAAAGAAGAAAGAGGAAGAAAGACATGCACGCACGATAGAAAGAAGTAGATTTAGTTATCCAAATCTAAAAACAAAAAAAAAAGGGAAGAAATCGCAGCTAAAAAAGAAAGAGTACATAGAAGAGGAAGAGGATTAAAAAATCGCAGGGAGGAGAAAAAGATGGAAGGGCAAACCTGGAATATTTAAAAAATGGTTAGCTTTATAGGCTTTGTTACATGGGCTGTAAATATTTCACTAGTTTGTTATATTTAGGAAAGTTTGCCTATAATTATTTGAAGAAAGATATTGTATTGTTGAAAGAAAATAAAGATAAATTTATTTGTTGAAGAGTAATATTTTGTAAAAATAATATTTGTGGAGAGAGAAAAATTTAAAATAATAATTATATTATGGAAAAAATATAATTATTATTTAATAAAAGATAATTATGATGAGAAAGAGAGAGTTTGATTGGATGGGGGTTTTAAATGAAGGGAGAGAAGATTTGAACGTATTTGGAAAAGAATTTAAAAGGAGAATAAAGAGGATATTATTAGTAATAATATTATTATATTAATATTATTAATCTTATTTAAACCCTCGTGTTGCACGCCATCTTCAACCTTTATTCACAAGAAATGCCGCCACCTACGGAACCACTCGCACGATTAGAGGTGTACCTACATATTATGTATATGTTATGGAGTGTGTACATGCAATCTCGCGCACGACTAGGGGTGTTTCCAAGGAATTACTCACACGATTTAATGGTGTTCTTACGGTCTCACTCACTCAGGTGTGGTCCATTAGACACACGATGTTATGATTATGTTTATAATAGAAAGTTAACAGATCACCTAGCGGGACCAGTAATGGGTCCCTTATTTAGTATATTTATATATTAACTCTTTTCTATGTTTAATATTTTAGGCTAAGGTAGAGAACTGGAGAAGTTGGCGAGTGACAGAAAGAGATCCATGGCATGCCATATGGGGACATAGTAAACTTTTGGGTCTATTTATACGTTTTTCATAATTTTAAATTTTAAACATTTTACTTAAGATTTTGTCCTATTTATTTGTTTTTATTTTTTTAAAAAATTGTTAAAATCCGCAAGTCACATTTTCAAATTATTTTTGTTGGTTTTGATAATCTTATGTTGTAAAAATCTTAATTTTATAACAATTTAGTCGTCTGTTTCTTCAAGAAAGTGTAAATTGTTAGTCGTCTTTTTGAGTAACGACCTTAACTTAATTTAAAAGTTTCGGTTGTTGCACGCGGAACCTTAAATGTTTGAATATGTAATCAACTTTTGAAACCTAAAATAATCAAGAAATTAACAAACGTTTGAATATGTAATCAAGAAATACTTAAGAAAATAAAAAATATCCTAAAATAATTTGTGCATAAGAAAACAAAAAATAGCCTACTGTTAGATGGACGTTTGAAACACTACCCGACAAAGAAAAGCAATTGAATGAAGAAGAAAGCCTTACCGATTGATGTTAAAGTACTGAAACCCTTACCAATTGATGTACTACTGAAACCATCCCTGCATGCGCAAGAGATGTTGAACCGAAGAAGAAGAAATTTGTGAGAGAAGAAGTAGAGATCTTAAAGAAGAACAGAGAAGGTCTTACCGATTGATAAACTTTTGAAGCCCGCAACCTGCGTGCAAGAGATGTTGAACGAAAGAAGAAGAAATTTGTGAGAGAAGAATAAGTAGAATTTCAAAGAAGAAGAGAGATGAATTTGAAACCTACGATTGCACAAAAGAAAAAGAAGAACAAATAAACTCTGCAGACCGAAATAAGAAGAAAGAAGAAGAGGAATATAAATCATCAGAGTATATTATGAATTGAATGAGGAAATATTGTGTCAAATTTTGAATCACAGAGGCAAAAAGGTCTTTTTGCTTTTAAGCTCAATGTTAGTTTTGGGTTGGGCTCTTAATTTTGCCATTTCTGCAATTTATAAAAGACAGTGATATGTGCTCTATTTTAGTAATCCTTTTTGCTATTCATGCAAACACCCATTTATCTTATTTAAACTATTCTCTCACCTCTATTTGGACACTATTTATGTATACAGTGTGATTATGTTAGCAATATTATATCTAGCATGTTGACTTTCTTTCATATATTGCATTTCTAACTATTAATATCATATTTAAATTAGTTCATGATTTCTGTTTTTTTCCTCCCAATTCCTACTTTTCTTCATATTTAAATTTGAATTTATATTATATTTTTTCTTCTCAAATTTCATATTTTATTTTAAAATTTTGAAATCTAATAAATTAGATTTACAGTAATTAAATTAAAATAGTTTTGTTACGTCTCGGTGCACTGGCCACTTCATGTGACCATAAGGAGGCGCATCGTCTAGACACCCAACGCGTATCTTTCCTTGAGATAACGAGTTGAATGCCTAGTAAACTAAACTTCTGTTAAAAGTCTCTAATGCAGAGTTCTAAATTTGAATCCAGAAGATCTTTACCATTCAACGCAATGGAAAATACTTAAACAATAAACTTAGGTTATTCACCTAGCCTTCAATCACTTAAACTCTTTAGCTATTGAGCGATAATAAGCACAACAGAGATACATAAACTCAACACAACAGAAAAATAGAAAGCACAACTCTGCTTTTATTACTTGATCTAGTACTTTACAATTACATTTCTTTTCTCGCAAGGCACAAAAATAAAACCTAAGCTCTAAGCTCCTCATCTTCTTTCATCCACTAGATTGTTGCTCCATGTGTTAAGGTGTTCAAGAGTATAAGGACCACTTTCTTATCCTTCTCCTTGATTGCCTAGCAACCCATCTTGAAGGCAAGACTCATCCCACACACAAAATTGGGATGCAATCCTTCCTACACATAATAACTTTAAATCATCCGAAGATGAATAACTTGATCGACTTTTCTGCGTCACAATCCATCTTACCTTTCCTTACTTAGCCTTAACGTCTGAGCACCTGGGAAAGGAAAAGTTAATGACGTAATTCAAATACTTAGTGAGTGAAGATTTTGGAAAACCTTTTTAGAAATACAAGTTAAGCACAAATTCATTTTTATTTTTAAAATGCGTCTTCCAACATCTCATTTAATAAATCACAGAAACCTCAAATTAGCTTCTCTTATTCCTTTCTACCAAGAACATGAATCCTCCCCACTGCCAAGCTTATTGTGATTCCCTCTCGCCAAGATCTTGTGATTGAGCTACTATGATGTTCACTTCATCCACAACATTCGAAAAATTTCCTAACATTATTACCGTCCATACAACGTCATTCACATTATGTGCACACCACATAAAACACTGCTCATTTGATAGGAATAAGGTTAATGGTTTGCATACATTCATCACAATTAGCACATAGAAAGCATCAATTTTCTCTTTTCAAACAACAACAACACTAATAATAACACACAGAGATACAGAAAGCGTTATGCATAACTTATACTAAGAAAGAATCTATTAAGAAAATATTTAGTGCACAAATCACTCACACAGAAGTATTTAGCTTAAGAAAGTCACTCACACAAGAGTGTTTAGTTTAAGAAGGTCATTCACGTAGGAGTGTTTAGTTTAAAAAGGTCACTTACGCAAATATCTGATCCTCTTCTTCGTTGAACATCTCTCCTCGCTTAGTACTTCCTCAACAAGAACTCAACTTCTTGCACTCTCTTGAAAAACCGTCAAAATAAGAAAACTTCTCTTAGGGTCTCACCCTTATTTATATTAATCATTTGGATCGGTTACTTTCTTTATCCTCTTAGGGTCTCACCCTTATTTATACTAACCCTTTGGACCGATTACTTTCTTTACCCACCAATTTTGAATTACCACTTTACACATATCGTCTTACTACCTTGTCGCACCATGTAACCAAATCCAAGCTCGACATGTAAGCCAATGATTAACTTAAGATTAGACAGTTCCTCGAGATGCTAACCTTATCTCCTTGGGAAGCTAAACTCCTTTTCTCGACTTTTTCTTCTTCAGAAATTAAACAAATCTTCCAACCTTATTCTTCCTCGCCTTCTCTTTCTTGTGACAGACCACAACCCCCACTCCTTTCCAAATTTTGCTTCGTGTTACTTCACCAGAATGCCTAACTCTTCTTGTGATATAACTTTTTCACAAATACTCTTCCTCCATCGCCTCCTCTCAACGTGACTTCCTTCCTTCCCTTTGAACTTTATTTTTAGAATAATCATTCCTTTCATTCTAGAAGGATCATCCCACTTCTTGGCGCCTCTCTTCTACAACATGACTCCCTATTTCGGATATGGGTCTCACAAGTTTAGTTCTCAAATTTTTAATTTTCAAATTATATTATAAAGAACATGGAAAAGATAGGTTAATTTAAGTTAAGTGAAAATATATTTCTGGCTTATGAAAAAAATTTGTGACTTAAAATTTAAATAAAGTAATAATAAAAAAGACAAAATGAAAGTTAACCTAACTCTTATACTACACTGTAGTCTCCACCCTCCCCCCTCTTCTCCTACTCATCCTCATTCGCTTGAAGAAAAACTTCTACTATCAAACAATGTCTTAAATTCTCCCAATCTTCACGACACAGATGATGTCACATGACATAGATCTTTTTCATTCGTCATCTTCTCGTTTTCTCTCTCTCTCTCTTCAAATCTCTTTTCCACGAACAAAGTTGCCAACTGCAAGCTTTGCTACCGTGTGGTCACTAGAGGAATCGACCAACAATGTTTATGCGAGTATAAGATCATTTTGTGGTTTTCATTAAATTTGTAGTTTCTGTAATATGGATTGATTTTGATTAAATCACCCATTCATTTGGGTTTTGGTGGGGATTTTAGCTTATTTTGGATTGGACTAAATATTTTTCAATATAATGTATTTGATGTTTTTGGATTTGTTGCACTTTATGACTTTGGGTTTTATGAATAATTTGAGTGTTTAAGAGTAGTTTTGGTAATTGTTAATTTTTATTTTTACTTTTAAAAATCATTTTAATTAAAAAAGGATTTTTAGAAAATATAACAATCGGTAAAATATTTACACTGTATAGAACAATTTTGAAAATGAAAAAAGGACACAGATCCACAATAGAAAATACAAAAAATACCTCTGTCAACACGCGAGTAATCGGTCACGCGCACATGCAAGTAATCTTCTTCTAAACGATCATGTACTATAGTTTAAACGAATGACCAACAATCATTTAGATTATGATACACAATCATATAGTTCTTTTTTAACGATAGGGAAAAAGGTAGCTTCAAATTTAAATGATCGTGTTAATCATGGTAAACAATCGTGTTGACCATGAAAAACGATCGTGTTAATCATTGAGCACAATCGTGTTAATTATATTAAGTGATTGTGTACTCTAATGTAAATGATTGTAAAAAACTTTAAATCTGATGATCGTGCTGACCATGGTAAACAATCGTGTTGATTATGGTAAGCAATCATTTTGATCATGATACACGATCATATAATTCGTTTTAAACAATGGGAAAAAAGCTTCAAATTTTAAAGATCGTGTTGGACATGGTAAATGATCGTGTTGTGCCCATGGTAAATGATGGTATTGATAATTTAAAATGATATTCAAATGATCTTCATATTCTCGAATATGAGGAAGATGAAGAAGTATACTGAAACAATCGAGAAATAGTTTCAAAGAATCTTGCAGAAAATGATGAAGATGAAATAAAAGATTTAAACAAAAGAATAAAACGTTAAAAAAAAAAAGAAAGAAAATTTGGAAGAGGAGAGGAAAAAATCACAAAGAAGATGAATAAATGGCAAGAAGAAGAAAAGAATGACGAATCGTCTGCAATATTCAAAGGAAAATCTGAAATTTATGAAAATACAATAATGGTGGCTTTATGGGCTTTTATTTTTTGTTACACCGACCGCAAATATTTTTTGCTTTTGTTACATTTATGTAAATTATTAATTAAAAAATAATTTGCTAATTTTCCAAATAAAACTTTAAAATTTGCTATTTATTTGGTCGCTCAAATTATACAAAATATGACTGTCCAATTACGCCATCCACACTATTTCTGGCTGGCCATATATAAATAGCAAAATCCCAAGTTTACTTTGAACAAATAACAAAGTGATTAATTATAAAAATAGTGAAATCAAAAAATTATTTTAAAAAGCTCAAATTTTAAAAAATACCCTTACAACGTTCAAATAAAGATTTTGGGTATTAGATACCAAACTTGTGCTTACAGTTGTGGAAATGGGCAGGGGACTTAGAAGCAGTAAGACATTTACTAAAGGTGAAGTGAATCTACGAGTCGGGAATGGAGCAAGAGTTGTTGCATTAGCTGTTGGGACTTATGATTTAACTTTATCTTCTGGACTTGTTTTAGAATTAAATAATTGTTATTTTGTACCTGCTATGAGCAGAAACATTATTTCTATTTCATGTTTGGGTTGGGATGGTTTTAGATTTATTATTGAGAATAATAACCTTTCCATATTCAGCGGAGAAAATTTTTATGGCAATGGTTGTTTAATGAATTGTTTTTATATTCTAAATATTGAATCATCTGATTACAAGTCTATCTATAAGATTAATACTAAGAAATTTAAATCAAATGATTTGAATCCAACCTATTTCTGGCATTGTCATTTATATCATATAAATGAGAAACACATTTCTAGTCTCCATAAGATTGAATTTTTAGTCTCTTTTGATTTTGAATTATGCGAATCTTGTTTGTTAGGGAAAATGATATAGGGTCCTTTTTCTCAAAAGGGTGAAAGGGTCGCTAAGCTGTTAAGTCTTATACATAGTGATGTATGTGGACCGATGAGCTCACCTACTAGAGGTGGTTATCAGTACTTTGTCACATTTACTGATGATTTCTGTAGATAAGGTTATGTTTACTTAATGAAACATAAATCTGAAACTTTTGAATTTTATCAAAACTTTCAAGAACGAAGTACAGAATCAACTTGACAAGAATATTAAAACACTTCGATCCAATCGAGGGTGAGTATTCAAGTCAAGAATTCACTGACTATCTTAGAGAATGTGGGATTGTCTCACAATTGACTCCATCGGGTATGCTGTAGTGGAATGATGTATCTAAAAGGAGGAATTGAACTTTATTAGATATACATTAGAGACTGCAACATTCATACTGAACCGGGCTCTGACAAAATAGGTTCAAAAGACACATATATGAGCTATGGACTGGTAGGTGTCTCAGATTGTCTTTTCTAATGATTTGGGGTTGTGAAGCTTATGTGAAATATTAGATTTCTGATAAGCTAGCACCCAAATATAAAAAATGTGTATTTGTTGAATATCCTAAGGAGACTAAAGGATATTACTTTTATCTCCCTTCTGAAAACAAAGTGTTTGTTGCTCGGAATGACTTAATGTCACATATCATGTCATATACTAGTTAAATGATAAATATGATATATAAAACTAAATGTTGAAAGAAAACAAAATGGAAGAAGCAATATATGATGAGATCCTGGTATGAGCTCAATAACCCATGAAGAGTTTAAAGTGAGTTTAGAGAACCAATGGAGAGAGTCTAGTAGAGCTTAGTAGATGTATGAATAGCATAAAGTGAGCTTAGAGAACACGTAAAAATAGTCTAAAAGAGCTTAGAGAACCCATGAAAAGAGTAATTAGTAGAGCTCAGTAGACCTATGGAACTTAGAGAACTTATGGGAGAGAGCCTAATGAAGTATAGTAAGTCTATAAAGTGCTTAGAGTGAGCTTGGAACACTTAGGAGGGAAACTTAGTAGGAGCTCAATGAACCCGTAAAGAATTTAAAGTGAGTTTAAATGATGCGTGAAAAATGAGAAGATCTATTTTTCAGACTAAAGAAAAGTTCAAACACATTTTAATCACAGTAAAAATCTATATGTTCTTAAATAAAACAAACCGAAAAAGAATATTTTGAACTTTCAAAATAAATAATAAAAGTAAAATAACAAGATTTTAATTATTGTAATGATTATTAACTTATCATATAATAAATTCATATACGAGATACAAATGATTAAAAGTACTATTTTGGCACATGGATTCTGCTTATATTCATACACTTTAAATATTGGAATTGGACCTTTGTACTTTTGAAAAATCTTCAATTTTGACTTCACATTAGTATTTTCATATAGAACTTTGAAAAGTAATAATATCATATTACATTACCTAAATTATAATACACTCTAATACAATTCAAAGTGTGTAATATAATATATATATATTAGAAAATAGAGAACTAATTTGTTTCTTTTAGAAAAAAAGTTGATTCAATTATATTTTATTTAATGTAAAAGAAAATTATGTTGGGAATAGGAATTTTCTAGTTTTTGAAAGAGTCAAAATTTGGTGGGTCAACTAAGTGATAAAAATTGACGGAGTTCATGTTATGGGTGTGTGGGTAACCGATTCATTGACTCGAGACTTTGGATTGTTGGCATCATCACACTCGTCACCTCTCACTGCTATTGCTACTCCACGCATAGACCAAATCCAACCACTCTTACACTCTCTTCAACCCTTTTTTAAAGACCAACATCAACTTTGACTCTTTCAAATAAACAAAAACATGACCCATTCAAAATATAATAATGTGAATTCATTTTTTTCTATCTAACTTATATTTCACTTTTAAATTACACTATGTTCACCAAACCTCAAACATAATTCATCAACACCAGTGGTGGTTTCAGTTGATTATATCTAATTGTAATGTATCAAATTTGTGATTAGAATATACAATCTGAAAGGTATTTCAATCAAATTGTATTTGAAATTTACCTTGAACGTTATGGACATTATTGTAGTAGTAGTATGAAAATTATCTATTTATCATATTTACGATTACATCTACATTTATTGTTAGTGTTAGGTCAAATGGTAATAATAGCGGTAATAGTAAAATGTGACAAATTCGAAGTTCCAAGTAAATACGATTAAAAGCAATCCAATTATGTTTGTGATTTTAGATCCATCAATATATAAAATTGTGTTTACCATTACACCAATTTTCTTTCCCAGTTGGCAAACATGGCCTTGAAGTAGTTTAATTTAATCTGCTTTTTCTTCGTAGGAAAAAAAATATTGTTTTAACATTTCAGATACATGTTTGGAGAAATAAATAAATTATAAATATAAATCTTTGGATCATTGATCACTTTAACATAATTCAATCAAATACGATATTATATATTTGTACCATGGATCAAAAGGCCCAAAGATTCAAACTTCCATCCTCTTTCACACATATAAAGGCCATATTTTTTTTATATATATTTTGGTCTCTTTTAACTTCTAGTTCAATGCATGAATAATTCTCTTACAAGTATTTTTCTTTCACCCTTATCAAATCATCCAAGGTTCATCGACCTATATATTGTCTCTAGCCATTTTATTGCAAATTGTCCGTCAAATTGTGGCATTTTGTATAAATCTCCCCATTTACTAAAATAAATTTTATACTTGATTTGGTACCTAAAGATTAAAAAAGTCAATTATAAACTATTAAACATCGGATAAAAGAGAAAGATACATCAAGAACTTTCAATAAATTATATTAGAGACAAACAAGGTTAGTATAATGAGTCTCAATTCCAACCTATTCTTTTTAATGGGAAAAAGAAATTCGAAGAATTATATTACAAGCAATCGTAGGAGTCACTCAATTATAAAAAATGGAGGTAAAAGACAAATAGAAATAAATATACTAATTTAGTCGAGAGAAAATTGAGTTTTGGCAAAATGCAAGTAACCACAAATCCAAGTAAAAAAGCAAGTCAATGATTCACAAACTGAAAAGAAAAAACTAGAGAAAGAGGGAGTGAATTATAATGGCAAGTACTTCCAACTCTTTAGTTGACAATAACCTACGCGAAGGAAAGACTCCACTAGGTCTCTAGAAAACCAAGGAGTTTATCTCAAACATAATTCTACTAAATTTTATATAGGGGAAAAATTCAAATAAAATAAAACCAATTTAAATAGAATTAGAAACCAGAAGCCATCAACTAAGTTAATGACATTTATACCCTCAGGACCTTCCAAGAACATGCCCCCCCGCCTGCAAAAGCTTCCTTCATTATCTGTACCTTAGTTGTCTTTTATGCCCTTCTCTCCTTCTCCGAAAAATCCCCAACCGGCAACAAACCTTTTTCTTCTCTATATAATTCCTTTCCAAATTCACAATCCAAATCCAATTCTCCTTAATTATCAATTTCTTTACTCTTTCCTAATTCCATGACTTCCAACAACCACATCCCCCAATCGGAATCTGGATTCCAAGATTGGCTGCCGGTGATGGCCGGAAAACTTGGGGGCGAGGGGCTGATCGGAGAGCTGTGTAATGGGTTCAATCTCCTGATGGATAGAGAGAAGGGAGTGATCAATTTCGAGAGCTTGAAGAGGAATGCGGCGGCTTTAGGACTTGGGGATTTGAGTGATGATGAACTCAGAGGAATGTTGAGGGAAGGGGACTTAAATGGCGATGGCGCTCTTAATCAGATGGAATTTTGTGTTCTTATGTTTAGATTAAGTCCTGAATTGATGGAAGCTTCTCGTTATTGCTTCCATGAAAGTCTTCGTCGAGAATTTAGGGATTCTTTTTCTTGATTTGTGATTTTTCTTGTTGATGGAATTAATGAAATATACTGCCAAATTCATAAACAAATTTGAGTCTCTGTTTCTCTCTACTTAGTTGAGTTTATTTTTTTTTCTCTTTTTTCCCAACATCTTCGAAATTGCAACAATTTTTCTTTTAAGGTTGAGATTGGTGCTTCTTTACAATATAATAATATATGATAATATATGGTTAGAGAGTGATTGGAAAACTTGGCCCTTTTTTACTTTAAGATGAACTATGCTCAATTGATGGTTTAGGCTGAAGATTTAAATCGAGTTTGATAACTAAATTTTCCACCTGGTAAAATTAAGTTTATAATAAACCTGGTTCTACTCTACTATTCTTCGTTTTAATACTCCCGATCTAAAATTTTAAAACCAAATAAAATTGATAATTATGAATTGGTACAACTACTACTTAGACAGCATTAGCAACAAGAATATAAACAAAAAATCGATAGACTTTGCTAGAAACTGCTACGAATGTCGTGATATATATCTAAGAGCCCTCACGAATTTACCATTTCATCCAATTCCCCACTAAAGAAATAGCTAAAAGCTCAATAAGATAACATAATTAAATGTAACAATACTAGATCTATCTTACATCTTTGTTACTAAGTAATTTTAATTTCCTAATTAATGCGGCAACGAAGAACGAAGTGTTTTGTGCGAATAGAGAAAGTTCAGAAAATAAAGTGCACTGAAGTAAAGAAGGTGCGTAAAGTGCATGTAAATAAAGATAATGAGTAAATATAGAATAAGTTGAATTATCCAGTAAAATACCAAGTGGTAATTTGATGCAATTTGATAATATAATTGAATTTAAAAAATAAACATACATTTGATATTGGCCAAGACACAACCGACTTATTTCAACCAATTATGTAGTAAAAAACAAGTGGTAATCTGATGCAATTTGATAATTGAACATGTATGGAAGATCTATGGATGGGCTATATCTCAAACATACACGGATTCTACTTTTTGCTACTTTGGTGATTAAAACAAGGAACAGAAACAAAATATGAGGATAGCGAGCAAAAAATATGTATTGGTGAATTGAGCGTCATTCATTCTCAAACACAAATCTAATTAAACCAAAATTTAACGGTGTAAGAAATCTAAATGAAATTATCATTTAAACTCAACTCTCACAAATATACATAACCTTAAACTAGAAAACTAACCATGAAAACACATTGTGTGATAATATAGCCAATATTAACCATCATCCAAAGTATATTACACTACAAACCAAATGCTTTTTCTAGCAGAAAATCTATTGACCATTTATTGAATACTACGTCTTGAATCAAAGATATTTTTTAATTGGAAATTGTCTTTTTCTAGTAGTGGTACACCTTTGCAATACCAAAATTTTTCTATATGTTTTTGTCCTCTTGTTGTCTTTTGTGGTTGGATGCTCTGGTTAACTTTAAAATCCTCTTATTTAGCCTGTTTTGCACTTGAATCGTCTCGAGAGTCTCCCAAGCTTAATATCTTTCATATAAACACATTTAAACATTAAATTTCTAAGAACTAGCTCATTTAGACCATGAAAGTTGGTCATTTGGAGTGATATCAATAAGCAACTCATCTTATAAATGTTTGATTTTTGGTTTTTTTTTTTTTTTTTTTTTCCTTTTAGCCAAGCTAGCTCTTGTCCAAAGTATATCTTACTGGAAACTCATAGCTCAACCAAAGTGATGACAATCAATTGTGATGTAAGGTTTAAAGAGTAATATGATGTATGTTATTTATCACATTGGAAAGTGACGTTGTGTCTATAGGGTTATCATAGGTCTTTCTAGGTGGTAAGTTAGATTGTGGTGTCTAATGTGTTCTCTATGCTTCTAAGTGGCTTGTAACTTCTATATTTAATGATTCTCTCCATTAATTGTACCTTCGACTTAGGCTATGAGATCTCTTCTTCTTATTCTCCTCTTCCTCTTTTTTTCCCTCTTTTTTTATTTATTTATTTTAATAATGTAATTCATTACCTTCAAAAAATTTAAAAACATTAGTCATTTGTCACAACCATGAGTTCTTATGATCTTTTATATATACTTTCTAGGGTTTTATCAAAGTATAATATCAGCAAAATATTTACACCGTATAGAATAATTTCGAAAATGAAAAAAATTTACAAGCCCACAATGAAAAATACAAAAAATATTCCATCAATCATGCCGTCAACAACGTGCTTAATATATTTTGTACACATTGTTTAAATTTTTCTATTGTTTGGTACATGATCGTTTAAATTTAGTCATTTAGATTTGAACCCAAATCTAAACGATTTATTTTTTCAATTATATCGTTTAATTTGGTTATACGAACATTTAATTTGGTTACACAATCGTTTAGATTTGGTTATACGATTCTTTATATTTGGTTACACAATGTTTAGATTTAGTCGTTTAGATTTGGCTACATTTACATTTGGTGTAGCTAAAACTAAATAATTTTATTTTTCAAAATTTGGTACACAATCGTTTAAATTTGGCTACTTCAATCTAAACGATTTTTTTCAAAATTCTTTATACACGATATTTTAGATTTGGTTACCCTAATCTAAACGATGTAAAAAAAAGAAAAAGAAATGAAGAAAAATGATGGAAAGAAATCGCAACGAAGAAAAAAGAGAAAAAGAAGAAAGACTATAGAAATAAATCAGATTTGGTTACCTAATTCTAAACGACGTAACAAAAAAGGAAAATAAGAAAGACAATTGAAAGAAATCGCAGCGAGAGAAGAAAAATAAGAGAAGGACAAACCTGAAATATTTAAGAAATGACTAACTTTTTTTTAGACTATGTTTTAGTAGTTTGTTATATTTATGAAAATTTTCCTACCTTCTACTTATATTTTAAAAAATCAAGCTAAAATTTTGAAAACAAAATTTGGAAAACAATTTTAAAAATTAAAACACTTGATTTTGAACATCGTTTCAGGACTTCAATTTTAAGAATATCACTTATACTATTTCTACAAGTCAAGTGTACACATTTAACACAAGTTAATATAAACACAAGTTCAACTCCATAAACCCTCGTGCGAATCTTTGTTTCATAATTTCCTTGTTTTTAACAATGTTGTAAAAACTATGACAAAGAAAAGTTACGACTCCTATTAGTTTGAATTCTATCATTTTTTTTTTAACATCTGTAATGGGAGACAACGATTTTTCTCATTTAATATTTTGGCAAATCAAATACACAACTTTTCATATTTAAGATCTGATTATTCAAATTTTGCTACACATTTCTAAGTCTTCTTCCAATTACTCTTTCACCTTAAATTACAAATATAAACAAGCCAAAGTATGTAACATGTATTTGACTTTTTTTTTTTTTTTTTTTAATTTCGTTTTAAATATAAATTAAAGTATATACAACTGCATTCTTTTCACACGTGCGTTCCTTTTTTCTTCGAACAAACTTTAACGAATAAAATTGTTAGTTTAAGATTTTAATTAGTTGACTACAAAAGATTTGAAGTTTGAATTTATAAAATCATTAGTTTCTAATGGACTCAATTCTCCAAATTTAAGGCTTTAAATTGAATTTCCTAACATACTACAATTTAGGGGTTGTTGCAAGAAAAGCAAAAAATATAAATATAAAATTTAAGTCGGGCAGTGGGTTTAATCAAATTTACAAATGTGGAATCAGCTTGAATATTTTATTAATATTGATATCCAATTGCACATGAAGATGGTGATTAAATACTTAAAAATATACATCCACGTAAGGAATGACAAAATAATAGGTTCTAAATCTTCCTTATTTATTCAAATTACATTCACACCCTCCCTTAAACTGTGGGGCAGTGTAGCGATAACTTGAGTTGGGTAGCCAATTGCTATAAATGACTAGAAGATGTAAAGACCCAACTCCTTATACTGAGTCGAAATCATTACTAAATGTAAAACACGTGGTTTAAGTCATAAAGTTTAATAAAAACGAATAAAATTTCAGAAATTTATTTATGAAAATCAAATCAAAGTAATATGCAAAAATAAAATTAAATACTAAAGTCCTACTCGGGCCCTATCTACTTTTAAAGAAATGAAATAGTAAATAGCGAAGAAAAATAAAACTCAGGCACTGAACGTCAAAAACAAGTGTAAGCGGAAGCAGAAATCCCTATGGCTCACCACGGTCATTTCTGGTTGCTCGCCAGCTTGCCTTTGCCCCTACCTCGGCCTCTACCTGAAAAACATGACATGAAGAGAGTGAGTATAAAATACTCAGTAAGGGACCCGCTACTAGTCCCACTAGGTGCCTGTTAGCTTCCTATTAGAGTCCTGTAAATGGTACCCAATCTCTGGCACGTTCCCGAACACGTGCAACATGCACTCCCGTAGGAACGAAAATCTGGTCTTCGGTGTCCCGGGGGAGCACCTAGGATATGCTGGTCTGTAGTGAACCTGGGGGTAACACTAAGACAATCGGGATGCGAGGACCCCGTCGAGTCACTCGAGTCATATCTATATCCATGCTAGACTGGCGCCCCATCGGACCACACAGTCCTAAATAGGTGGTGATCCCGAAGGACACCCATGCAGGTACGACTCTAATAGGCTAAGCTAACAAGTACCCTAACCATAACATACATGCACGTAGCATCATCATGTAATTATAACAGACTAATCATCATCTCACTTTTCACCTCAACAACCAACGTACAGTCATAACAATTCACGTCATCACAATATCATGCGATCATGTAACCATATCAACAATCGCATCATGCTCTCATTATTTACACATGTCATACAGTCTAGTCCTTAACATGCACAACTGAAGGTGTATGTGGTCTCATAGTTCTAAACATAGAGCTAGTAGTAGAAATCTCTTACCTGGAGGGTTGCTCGACGAGTCCTAACAGTAACAACACGCTTCCCCAAGCGGCGCAAGTCCTAAAAGGTCAAAAGTTCACAATTTAGTAATTTTCCCTAGAGGGTATATTTGGTCCAAGACTTACTAGAGGCGACTTACCCACAGTCGAGGTTGAAATGCTTGAGCCCCTACTGAAAACTTCCAACACTCCTAGGTCACTCGGTCCAAGACGTTCCGTAAACGATAATAATTTAGTTTAGTCTAAATTAAATTATTTAGGTCCAAAAATTGAGTCTTTGCTGGGTAAGCCAAAACAAATAATCAACTTACCCAAAATTAGGTGGAAAAGAGCCAAACTAGGCTTGGCGGCTCGGCTGGAGGAGCAGGAACCGGCTCGGCTTGAAGGCTGGGGATCGGCTCGGCTCGCAGCGCAGACAGGCACGACTCGTGGTGCAAACAGGCGCGGCTCACGGCGTGGGATGGGCGTGCGCGGGCTCGGCTTGCGACTCGGGGCGGGCGTGCGCGGGCGCGGAAAGGTGTGCGGGCGAGCGAGCGGACGCGGGTCGGCTTCGGGTTCGGGCGACAGGCGAAACGTGGGTTCGGCTTCGACGGCTGGAGGCGTGCGGCTGACGACCGTCGACTGGTGCTGCTCGTTGACACGGCGGGACGAAGCTTCACGCGACGGCTAGCGGCTGCGAATGATTCGGCTGCGGGTCGAGAAGGGTGACGCGGGTGGTTCGGCTTCGGGCGACGGCTGCGGATGGGGTTTCGGCTTGAACTACGGCCGGCTTTCGAACGCTTTGGCTTGAAACCAGAGGCAAAGGCGGAGGCGCGACGAGGCTGAGGTCGACGGCTAGGGTTTCAAGAAAAACTTTAGTTGCTCTCTCTCTCTTTTTTTTCCGAAAAATAACTTTCTCCCCTTTTTGGTACATGGTTCCCAACACATTTTTAAACCCATTTACTCTATCTTCTCTCTCTTTCCCTAAATCTCACCAAAATTTCCTTTTTTCCTCCTTCTTTTTTTTGAAAATTTCTTTCCTTCTTTTCCTCAATTAGGTCCTCACATGTCTCCCTTAACCAACCAATCATTTAATTAACAACCAAAACTTCACCAATTTATTTCCAATTAAAACAATTAAAAACCAACCAAAATAAAAACTCCAAACTTTAATTAATCACAAATCAAGAGACAAGGTTCCTCAAAATTTGCATTTTTCATAACCACACTTAACATTAATAATAAAAAGAAATTAAATTTGTCGAGGCATTACAATCTTCCCCCTTTGGAAAACTTTCGTCCTCGAAAGTTCTAATCCTCGAACAGCTCGGGGTACTGGGTTCGCATGTCCTCTTCTCTCTCCCACGTGGCCTCTTCAACTTCATGGTTCCGCCAAAGAACTTTGACCAGTGAAATTTCTCGATTACGGAGCTTCTTGACTTCCCTTGCCAAGATCTCGATAGGCTGCTCCTCGTAGCTCAAGTTCTAACTGATTTGCAGTGGCTCGAAGTTCACTACATGCGTCGGGTCTATGACATACCTCCCCAGCATGGAGACATGGAATACATCATGCATTGTAGAAAAAGATGGGGGCAACGCCAAGCGATACGCCACGGGGCCAATCCGCTCCAGTATCTCAAACGGCCCTACGAAGCGTGGACTTAGCTTCCCCTTCTTCTCGAATCTCAAAACACCCTTCATGGGTGCTACCTTCAGAAATACCATGTCTCCCACCTCAAACTCGAGATCCTTACGTCGCACATCAGCATAACTCTTCTGTCTGCTTTGTGCTGTCAGCATACGAGCTCGGATCTTCTGTATGGCTGCATTGGTGGTCTGAACTAACTCGGGACCTAGCATCCTCTGCTCTCCAACCTCGCCCCAGCAGACAGGAGATCTACAGCACTTACCATACAGAGCCTCAAACGGTGCCATACCGATAGTAGCCTGGTAGCTATTATTATAGGCGAACTCCATCAGATGCAGATGGGAGTCCCAACTTCCCGAAAACTCTAGCACGTAGGCCCGCAGCATGTCTTCCAAAATCTGGTTCAATCTCTCTGTCTGACCATCAGTCTGAGGGTGGAATGTCGTGCTGAAGTCTAACCTCGTACCTAATGCAAGTTGAAGTCCTTTACAGAACTTCGATGTGAAACGAATATCTCTATCTGAAATGATGGATACGGGTACTCCATGTAGTCTTACAATCTCTGTCATATATAACTGCCCCCACTTACTGGCAGTGTAAGTGGACTTCCCTGGCACGAAGTGGGTCGACTTCGTGAGTCTGTCGACAACAACCCAGATCACTGTATAGCCCTTTAGGGTCTTGGGCAGTCCCGTAATGAAGTCCATCGACACACTCCCCCATTTCCACCCTGGCACACTCAAGGGTTGCAACAACCCGGCTGGACGCTGTCTAGGTGCCTTCACCTGCTGGCACACCAAGCACCTACTAACAAAGTCTGCCACTTCCCTTTTCATGTTCCTCCACCAATAGACACTCCTTAAGTCCTGGTACATCTTCGTACTTCCAGAGAGCATGGTAAATGAAGAACTGTGAGCCTCAGTCAAAAGCTCTATCTTGACGGCGCTGTCTTCCGGCACACACAGGCGTCCCTCAAACATAAGGCCATCGTCAGAGGATATGGAGAAGTCCTCACCTTGCCCTGTCTC
The DNA here is from genome assembly GCF_025177605.1 of Cucumis melo. NCBI lineage: Eukaryota > Viridiplantae > Streptophyta > Magnoliopsida > Cucurbitales > Cucurbitaceae > Cucumis > Cucumis melo. The sequence continues at coordinate 34,275,187 of NC_066862.1, forward strand.
TACCAAACGATGATTCTCGACCAAGTAAGGATCATTCAGCTGAGCAACGATAATCCTTTGTCTCAAGGTTGGCTGTACTGACAACTGAGCCAACTGTGAGGTAACCTCTCCTACTGAGACTGCAATCTCGGCTCTCTCAAAATCTCTGAGTAAGGGGGTTTGCTTGGTGATCAGCGTTGCTGAATGTGCTACCTTCCTACTCAGCGCGTCAGCCACTACATTTGCTTTACCTGGGTGGTACAAAATCTCGCAGTCATAGTCTTTCACCAACTCGAGCCACCTTCTTTGCCTCATGTTCAACTCCTTCTGGATGAAGAAGTACTTCAGGCTCTTATGGTCAGTGTAAATCTGTATCTTCTCACCGTATAGGTAGTGCCTCCATATCTTCAGTGCAAAGACTACAGCTGCCAACTCTAAGTCGTGGGTAGGGTAGTTCTGCTCATGACTCTTCAACTGACGGGAGGCATAAGCAACTACCTTACCTTGTTGCATCAGAACACAGCCCAGTCCCTTCTTGGAGGCATCACTATAGATCACAAAGCTTTTCGACCCATCCGGCACTATCAGGACTGTTGCAGTCACCAGCTTCTGCTTAAGCTCCTTGAAGCTACTCTCGCATGCTGGGCTCCAGACAAAAGGGGTTCCCTTCCTGGTCAACTGGGTCAACGGGCTGGCTATACGTGAGAAGTCTTCCACGAACCTCCTGTAGTAACCTGCCAATCCCAGAAAACTTCGAATCTCACTAACTGTGGACGGTCGAGGCCAGTTGGTCACCGCTTCGATCTTTGCTGGATCCACAGAAACTCCCTCACTGGACACCACATGTCCAAGGAAAGATACCTTCTTCAGCCAGAACTCGCACTTGGAGAACTTGGCATATAGTCTATTGGCTCGAAGAGTCTCCAAAACTTGGCGTAAATGCTCCCCATGTTCAGCCTCAGTCTTGGAGTAAACCAAGATGTCATCAATGAAAACTATGACGAACGAGTCTAGGAAGTCCTTAAACACCCTGTTCATCAAGTCCATGAACACCGCAGGGGCATTAGTCAACCCAAAAGACATCACAATGAACTCGTAATGTCCGTATCTCGAACGAAAGGCCGTCTTAGGAATGTCACTGTCCCTGATCTTCAACTGGTGGTAGCCTGATCGCAGGTCGATCTTGGAAAAGACAATGGCTCCCTGCAACTGGTCGAACAAGTCATCAATCCTGGGCAAGGGTAGCGGTTCTTAACTGTCACCTTGTTCAGCTCTCGGTAGTCAATGCAAAGGCGCATCGACCCATCCTTCTTCTTCACAAACAACACTGGGGCTCCCCAAGGTGACACACTGGGTTGAATGAAACCCTTGTCCAGCAACTCCTATAGTTGTACCTTTAGCTCCTTTAACTCGGCTGGAGCCATTCTGTAAGGAGCCCTCGAGATAGGAGCAGTGCCTGGCTCCAATTTAATGGCGAAGTCTATCTCCCTAGGAGGCGGAAGTCCTGGGAGCTCTCGAGGAAAACGCCAGGGTACTCCCTTACTACTGGTTCGGAGGACAAAGAAACTTCTGACTCTCTGGTGTCTACTGCGCTTGCCAAAACGCCCCATGTACCCTGGCTGAGTAGTTTACTAGCCTTCATGACTGAGATGACCTTGGGTAAACATACAATGCCTGCCCCCTAAATTTGAAACTAGGCCCAGAGGGAGGGTTAAAGATGACTTCCTTACCAAAACAGTCTATGTTTGCATGGTTATCTGACAGCCAATCCATGCCTAAAATCACATCAAAGTCCTGCATGTCTAACACTAGTAGGGTCACATCTAACACATGATTCGCTATCTCTACCCGACGTGCCTTTATTTTTTCTTTAGGTAACAGGACCTCTCCAGATGGAGTAGAAACAGACAAAACACTACCCAACGGTTCTACCTCTAAGCCCACATGCTGAACGAATACAGAGGATATAAACGAGTAGGACGACCCAGAGTCAAACAGTACAAAAGCATAATGTCCCAAGATTGGGAGCGTACCTGTCACCACTATACCGCAGAAGGCTGGTGCGGTGTCGTCTCAACGGGTTTCCGAGGACACGCATCAGCAGTGTGCCCCGACTGTCTACACCTGAAGCAAACTCCACTCCCAGCCAAGCAACGACCTCCATGGACTCTCCCATAGGTAGTACAAGCGAGTAGCTCTCTAAGAGTCCTCCCGACTACTGCAAGCTCCCGTCGGTGTCTCTGAAAGACACCTTTTGACCTTAGAGTTCGCTGCGGTATTACGTTAGGCTGCGTCTCCACCTTTCTCTGTTGTCCTAAGGCTGGCCCTCTGCCGGTAACCTTAGATGAATCAGCTCTCTCATGCAAGCTCAAATCCAGTGCTATGTGTAGTGCATCAGCATGAGTGGCTGGTCGGAGGGCTTGAACGATGCCCTGAAGGTCTAGTCTCATACCTCTAACGAATTTCTTAGTCTTGGCAGACTTATCCCTTACCACATCAAGAGCGAAACGGGATAGCATGTCGAACTCGGCGTCGTACTGCTCCACGGTCATGTCGCCTTGCTCCAAGTTTAGGAATTCTTGAAGCTTGGCGTGCTTCACGTTGGCAGAGAAGAACTTAGCGTAGAAGTTCTCCTTGAACTGCTCCTAGGTTATCTTGCTGACGTCGCCCCCCAGCATCCTCTCAGCAGTCTCCCACCAAGTGGTGCCCCTATCCTCCAGGAAGAAAACTGGACACTGTACCTTCTGGTCTTCTGGGTACTTCATGTACCGAAAGATAGTCTCTATGGACGTCAAATACATTTGGGCCTTTGTGGGGTTGTCCATGGATCCGTCAAAGGTCTTAGGATTATACTTCCTAAAGTCTCTCAACTGCTTAGCCTCAGCCGACAGTTGAACTAGCATGGGTTGAGCTTCCACAGAGGCTGGAGGAATGACGGTCTGGGCCTGAACAGGGGCGGACTGGTTCTGTTGGGTAGCGAGGAAAGGCGCCAGAGCAGCTTGCAGCATGTCTTGATAACGCTGCTCCATCGTGGCGAGATCCGCCTGGGTGACCGGTGCGTTAGGGTCGACCGCCGACATAGCAAGTTGCTCCTCCGGCTGGCCACGACCGGCTCCTCTGCCTCCCCTACCACCTCCTCGGCGTCCACCTCTACGTGGCGGCATTCTCCCTAAAATGCACCACAAAACTTTTCACCACAAGAACTTAACACTCCTATTTCTAGGTCTAGTCTATTCAGGCAAAATTTTAATCTTAACATTAGCAAGGCTTTAGACATACCTGACGAGTGATAAAGGACCGTATAGCCATAGGGTTAAAATAAGGTCAAAACAAAACAAAGACTTACATCGTAAGTCAGTCTACAGAACCTAAAACACTAGGCTCTGATACCAACTATAAAGACTCAACTCCTTATACTGAGTCGAAGTCATTACTAAATGTAAAACATGTGGTTTAAGTCATAAAGTTTAGTAAAAACAAATAAAATTTCAGAAATTTATTTATGAAAATCAAATCAAAGTAATATGCAAAAATAAAATTAAATACTAAAGTCCTACTCGGGCCCTATCTACTTTTAAAGAAATGAAATAGTAAATAGGGAAGAAAAATAAAACTCAGGCACTGAACGTAAAAAACAAGTGTAAGCGGAAGCAGAAATCCCTATGGCTCGCCACGGTCACTTCTGGTCGCTCGCCAGCTTGCCTTTGCCCCTACCTCGGCCTCTACCTGAAAAACATGACATGAAGTGAGTGAGTATAAAATACTCAGTAAGGGACCCGCTACTAGTCCCACTAGGTGCCTGTTAGCTTCCTATTAGAGTCCTGTAAATGGTACCCAATCTAAGTTGAATAGGAAGATCACTATGACTATAGCCGTTGGTAAATTTACCAAAGACGAAAATGATTTATTCGATATTATGGATGACTGGTTACGGAGGGACCGTTTCGTTTTTGTAGGTCGGTCCGGTCTATTGCTCTTTCCTTGTGCCTATTTTGCCGTCGGAGGTTGGTTTACAGGTACAACCTTTGTAACTTCATGGTATACCCATGGATTGGCAAGTTCCTATTTGGAAGGATGCAACTTCTTAACCGCCGCAATTTCGACTCCTGCTAATAGTGAACTGAGTCAAAATTCTCTTTGGCCACAGATTCTTTTTCTGCTTTATTTCCATTTTGTAATTCAAAAGTTTTTTCCTTCGCTGATAGAAAAAGAGATCCTTTTTTCTTTTCAATGAGTTTTTTTTTTACTAAAAATTGGATGGAATCCCGAACACGTGCAACATGCGCTTCCGTAGGAACGAAAATCTGGTCTTCGATGTCCCGAGGGAGTACCTAGGACATGTTGGTCTTTAGTGAACCCGGGGCTAACACTAAGACAATCGGGATGTGAGGACCCCGTTGAGTCACTCGAGTCATATCTATATCCATGCTAGACTGGCGTCCCGTCGGACGACACAGTCTTAAATAGGTGGTGATCCCGAAGGACATCCATGCAGGTACGACTCTAATAGGCTAAGCTAACAAGTACCCTAACCATAACATACATGCACGTAGCACCATCATGTAATTATAACAGACTAATCATCATCTCACTTTTCACCTCAACAACCAACGTACAGTCATAACAATTCACGTCATCACAATATCATGCCATAATGTAACCATATCAACAATCGCATCATGCTCTCATTATTTACACATGTCATACAGTCTAGTCCTTAACATGCACAACTGAAGGTGTATGTGGTCTCATAGTTCTAAACATAGAGCTAGTAGTAGAAATCTCTTACCTGGAGGGTTGCTCGACGAGTCCTAATAGTAACGACACGCTTCCCCAAGCAGCGCAAGTCCTAAAGGGTCAAAAGTTCACAATTTAGTAATTTTCCTTAGAGGGTATATTTGGTCCAAGACTTACTGGAGGCGACTTACCCACGATCGAGGTTGAAATGCTTGAGCCCTTACTGAAAACTTCCAACACTCCTAGGTCACTCGGTCCAAGACGTTCCTTAAACGATAATAATTTAGTTTAGTCTAAATTAAATTATTTATGTCCAAAAATTGAGTCTTTGCTGGGTAAGCCAAAACAAATAATCAACTTACCCAAAATTAGGTGGAAAAGAGCCAAACTAGGCTTCGCGGCTCGGTTGGAGGAGCAGGAACCGGCTCGGCTTGAAGGCTGGGGATCGGCTCGGCTCGCGGCGCAGATAGACGCGGCTCACGGCGTGGGATGGGCGCGCGCGAGCTCGGCTTGGGAGTCGGAGCGGGCGTGCGTGGGCGCGGAAAGGTGTGCGGGCGAGCGAGCGGGCGCGGGTCGGCTTCGGGTTCGGGCGACGGCCGAAACGTGTGTTCGGCTTCGACGACTGGAGGCGTGCGGCTGACGACCGTCGATTGCTGCTGCTCGGCGACACGGTGGGACGAAGCTTCACGCGACGGCTGGCGGCTGCGAACGATTCGGCTGCGGGTCGCGAAGGGTGACGCGGGTGGTTCGGCTTCGGGCGACGGCTGTGGATGGGGTTTCGGCTTGAACTACGGCTGGCACCCGAATGCTTTGGCTTGAAACTGGCGGCGAAAGCGGCGGCGCGGCGAGGCTGAGGTCGGCGGCTAGGGTTTCAAGAAAAACTTTAGTTGCTCTCTCTCTTTTTTTTCTTCCAAAAATAACTTTCTCCCCTTTTTGGTACATGGTTCCCAACACATTTTTAAACCCATTTACTCTATCTTCTCTCTCTTTCCCTAAATCTCACCAAAATTCCCTTTTTTCCTCCTTCTTCTTTTTTTTGAAAATTTCTTTCCTTCTTTTCCTCAATTAGGTCCTCACATGTCTCCCTTAACCAACCAATCATTTAATTAACAACCAAAACTTCACCAATTTATTTCCAATTAAAACAATTAAAAACCAACCAAAATAAAAACTCCAAACTTTAATTAATCACAAATCAAGAGACAAGGTTCCTCAAAATTTGCATTTTCCATAACCACACTTAACATTAATAATAAAAAGAAATTAAATTTGTCGGGGCGTTACAAAAGATAAAGCTTTGGTGAAGATATCGGTTGAGTTGCTCAATTGTAGGAATGGAGCATAAGAAGAGATTGTTGTTTTGAAGATGATAACAGACAAAGTGAAGACATCATTATGAGCAATTTGGATGTTACTACGACCTTCACAATATTTAGATTCAGTGTTGGATCCAAAGTCAACATTTTGCTTTTTACTCCACCACGAGATGAGGGAATCACCCAAATAAGTAATAAAGATTGAGCGTTGATCAATAGGATCACCAGCAAAAATGTAAAGAACAATAGTAAAGTGGATGGTTCATGGAGCAACCATTAACTTGGGTAATAATGTACACAACATATGCAATGTCAAGATAGAGTTGGTTATGCCATTATGAGATTGCCAACATGTTGCCAATAGAAACTGGCATCATTAAGAGGAACACGACTCAAAGGAGTCAAGTGAACATCAGGATCAAGAGGTGTTGGTGTCATGATAGAGTTGGTGATGCCTAAGCGAGCTAACATATCAAAGACATATTTGACTTAAGATAACAAGTAACCATTAGGGTGCATTTATACCTCAAGACCAAGAAAGTAATTAAGATTAGAGTTTAGGGTTTTCATCTCAAAGCATTCACCAACAGAGAAAGTTGTATGTTTGATATAGCCTGAAGATCATCACCACTATTAATTATATCATCAACATGAAGAAGAAGAACAATACCATGAGAGTTTTGGCATGTAATGAGTGCGGTATGATGAGAACTTGAAGTAAAGCCAAGATGAGAGACGGTAAAGGTAAAAGTGGAAAACTAAACATGTGGAGCCTATTTTAGACCATATAATGCACGATGAATCATACAGACCTTTTGAGGTGGAGGAGAAGCACCCAGAGGTGACTTCATATATACTTCCTAAGATAACGTCTCATTGAGAAATGCATTTAATCTTGACATCTACATGGAAATATAGACCATTGTTTGGGAACAACAACTGCCAATGAGGTTTGAACTTATGTCATTTGACCCACATGAGCAAATTTCTCATAATCAATGCCATATTTCTGAGAGTATCCTTTTGCCATTAGTCGAGCTTTATAGAATCATCTGAATGAGTCTTTATTTTGTCGATCCATATGCATTCAATGGGTCTTTTACGCGGTGATAAATTATCATAGTCCCATGTGTGCGTCCTTTTAAGAGCTTGAAGTTTCTCATTCATTGTTTTCTGTCAGAGAGGGTTAGTACTTGCCTCTTGATAAGAGGCAAGTTCAACCAAGCAAACTATAGTGGAAAAACAACTATAATTTAAGAGATGAGCAAGAGTTTCCCTTACCTAAGTGGAATGACGAACAAGAGAAGAGAATCCGATGCAGTTTTAGGTGTAGGTTCATGTTTATGTTCAATATAGTGGAAAAATAGTGGTAATCCAGAAGATGAGTGGGAGTTTCCCTTACTTTGGTAAAACGACAAACAAGAGAAAGAGGTTCAAATTTAGGTTTAGGTGAAAGTCCATGTTTATGTTAAACAATGAAGATTGATTCAGGTGTGCAAAAATTAGTACAAATTGGTCGAGCTTTGTAAGACTCGGAAGAGAAATAAAAGGTAAAAAAAAAAGTAATAGTAAAGAACGACTAGTAGAAATAGAAAACATAGTATATGCTCCCAAAAGTAACATGACGAGAGATGCACAATCTAGTAGAAATAAGATCCCAACAACAAAATTCTTTATGCTTGATTCCATGGTTAAGTAAGTAACAGGGACGAGCACAATGTCTACTTTAGTATGTTCATGTAGATGAATTAGAATGAAACATTCAGAACAAAAAACTTAAAGATTATTATAGTTGGGAGGTGTGCCATATATTTTTTTGAACAAGGAGATGTTCTGTAGCAGGTTGAAAATTAAGAGCGACTCACCCAAAGATTTTCCAGAACAAGAAGCATAAAGTAGTTGGACATAAAAATAGTCTAGAATGCAGACGTTTTTCATGCCTATTTTGTTGAGATGAATGAGGACAAGAACACTGAATAAAGGTGATATGAAAATCCTAGGATTTGAAAAATTAGAAATCTTATTGGTGAACATCGAATATCAAATTCTAAATCCTCCGATCAATTTAACAACAACCCAAGGGAACATATGAGATTTGGATTATTATCTATCTTAATAGAAGAATAAGAGATAAAGAGAAGTAGTTCCTCACTCCAAGTTTGAATACTCCATAAGAAAGGTGATCAAACTTACCTGAATGTTCTTGGAATGGAACATTGAGCCAATAATTGTAAAAGATTGGTGATGAGGCTCTGTCATCTACTAGAGAATTTTCATTGATAAAAAACCTTAAATCTTCAAAATATAAAAAAACTAACATGTGTTTTATTTCCCTACTTTATACTTAACCTACTACACTAAAAAGGACTTAAAAAATCCATTCTACCCCCAACTCAAAGGAACTAAAACCCAAATAACGCATATGAGTCTAATAATAAAAACAAGAAAATAAGGTATTTTTTACAAAATAAAATAAATTAGAAAGCTCGATTAGTTCCATCCTATAGCTTCAACTGACTCCAATTATAAATCTTTTGATCAATTATTGCTACTTAAATCTTCTCAATTAAGTTCTCTCCTCTTGAATGTGAGAATTCAATGCTAACTATAGTTTCTTTGCTCTTAAACAGGTGATTGGTCTCTGAGGTAATGTAAGGGCGCCTTGATTCATATCATCTTCCTCACCTTTTAAAACATTCATCTTTAAATGAAGCTCGTTATCTGTATCAAATGGAGTTAAGTCAAAAACATTAAAATTAGCGTTCACATCATATTTACCTTTAAGATCAATTTGGTAGACAATGCCATTGATTGTTTTCATCACTTGAAAAGGTCCATCTCTTTTTGTGTTTAATTTCAAATCTCGTTGATGTGGGCATCTTTCCTTCTGAAGGTGGACCTAAATCAAATCTCCCTCCTTAAAATATCACAGATATTGGATGTTGTTGACCTTCTCCTTTACCTTGGCATGCTTCTCAATTCTTTCTTTAACCTCTTTATGTAGCTTCCGAATAATGGTGACCTTCTCATCACCTTGAACATTCATCACTTCATTAGAAGGCAAAGACAACAAGTCAATAGGTGACAAAAGGCTAAAACCATACACAACTTCAAATGCTAAACATTTAGTGACACTATAAAAATTCATGTTGTATGCAAATTAAATAAGTGGTAGAAAATTCTCTCAAGTTTTAGTATTTTTATCTATTAGAGCCCTAAGCATAATCATCATCATCCTATTAACTACCTTAGTTTGCTAATCAGTCTGATGATGCCACGTAGTGGAATAGACTAACTTAGCAACAAGTTTTTCCCCAAGTACTTTCCAAAAATTGCTTCAAAATTTTCCGATCTCTATCACTAACAATGTTTCTAGGAATGCTATGCAATTTAACTGCATACTTAAAAAACAAGTTGACCACATGTTTAGCATCATTAGTTTATTACATGCAATAAGATGAGTCATAATTGGTAAACATATTAACTACCACAAAAGTATTGTCCTTTTTCCTCTTAGATTGAGATAAACCCAACACAAAATCTATTGAAATATCTAACCAAGGTCCATTAGGAGTTGGTAAAGACAAATACAGTCCATGTGGTTTAGACTTAGATTTAACTTCCCTACATACAAATCATGTCTCGCACTCCTTATGTACACCATGACTCATTTTAGGCCAATACAAATGTTCACTATATATGTCATATGATTTATTAATCCAAAATGTTCAATTAAACTTCCTCCATGCGTCTCTTTAACTAACAACTCTCGAATAGAAAAAGTTGGAATACAGGACTTATTCTTCCTAAAAAGAAACCCATCAAACAACATATAGTCAAACATGCACAACACATTTTTGCTTGAGGTTTTCAACAATAGGTGAAAAATAATTGTCTCGTGAATACAATGCTTTAATATGTTCAAATCCAAGAAACCTAGTGTGAATGGTGATTAGCAAGACATAGCTTCTAGATAACACGTCTGCAACTATATTTTTCTTACATTTTGTTATACTATATAACATAAAGGAAAAGTTTCAATGATCTTGAACCATTTTGCATGTCTCTGATATAGTTTTTGTTGGCTATTTAAGTGTTGTAGGCTCTGGTGGTGAGTATGGATAACAAACCCTTTTGGCAACAAGTAATGTTCTCGAGTTTGTAGTGCTCTAACTAAGGCATAATACTCCTTTTCATATGTAAGATAGTAAAAAGAAACTCCATTTAGCTTCTCGTTGAAGTACATTAATCGTCTTTGATCTTGCATTAAAATAGCTCTAATTCCTATCTCCACTAGCATCACACTCAATTTCAAATGTTAGTTCAAAATAAAGTAAGACAAGTACTGTAAACCCTCGATTTAAGCACCTTTAGGACTTGCAAGAACTTGATGAAATAAGAAGTTGAGTTAGTAGAAAAGGTGAAAAGGAAACTCTCTGGAAGTAAGTGATCAAGATATGTTTCAAGTTATCTTTTTTTTCGATTTCTTGTTGTAAGTTAGAAGATTTATGGGTAAATAGTTTGGAAGGAAGAAATAAATCAAGAGGAAGGTAAAACATAGAATTTTTGGGTAATAATATTTGTTTCAAATATTGGTAATTAATTGGAATTATATATATGTATGTATATATATTCTAAGTAAGTTAAAAGAAATGAGAAAGGTAAACTGATAAAAGAGGAGAAGAGGAAGAGGATAAGGAAATTAAAAAATTCATTCTGTGCAGATTTTTTTAAAATTTCTCTCCACCCCCAAGGAACTCTTCACAAAATTCTCATCCATTTTTCATTATTTATTCTTCAAACTTCAGAGGTAATTCAAGAGAGAGTTTAAAGGAAAAAGAAGAGGAAGCTTTGCTGTGAATTGAGGTTGAAGGAGATTGAGAAAAACTTGAATAAAGATGTAGACATGGCAGAAGCTTGGTAACAAAATAACTAATTTGTTGAGGAGAAACTAATTCAATTCGGAGGTGTTGATGTTTATATCGATCGATCATAGAAAAAATTTCTAATTCATTTTGATTAAGCTTCCTTCCTATTAATCTGGAAGTTCTTCAGATACACAGAAATGATTCAGTTCCAAAGCCAAAGATCGTAATTCTCGAACGAGCAATCGAAAAGATTCTGGAGTATCCTCAAGTTTAGGTATTGTTCCTCCAATGATCGTAGTACCAAGTACTTCTTGCCGAGCTCTAATATGATCAGATTTATAAGTAAGCATCTCTTGTAAAATATGAGCAACACTAAATCCTTCAAGAGCCCAAACCTTTATTTCTCCCACCCGTTGTCCACTTTGCTTGGCCCTTCCTCTAAGGGGTTGTTGTGTAACAAGTGCATAATGTCTACCGGAAAGCCTGTGTATTTTATCATCAACTTAATGAATTAATTTCAAGATATAAGGCTTTCCTATTATAACAGATTGTTCAAAGGATTTCCTATTCTTTCATCAAATATTCTGCTTTTTCCCGGATACTCGGGTTTAAATACCCATGGACTCGTTGTTTGCTTACTCGCTTCATATAATTCAGAATATAATTATAATTTAAATTTTCCTCATATCTCTTGTGTTTTTCTTATATCCATTGTCTATATAAAGGACTTTTTATAATGAATAATAAATCAAGAGAGAGAGACTTTATTTACCTAGTGTGTAAAATGTTAATAGATGTAAAACTTTACCCACTTTGAAAAATCCAATTTTTCCTTCTCTTCCAGAACTCCACTATGACCCTTCTCGAAACCCCATTAGAAATTTCCTCTGGCTCCCAACTAAACAACCCCAACTTAATGAATCTTTCGCACAAATCTGGGCCCAACTCCTACTCATGGAACCTGAACCTACCATAAATCGTGTTTTCTCTCTAGTTATCTAAGAAATGAATCAATGAATGACCTCAAATAACCCACCCACCCCTAACAATCCTTCCATCTTTGTCGTTGCACTATTAGTAAAGAACACACCAAATTGAAGCAACTCACCTAAAACTCACTCTAAAAAGAAAGAAACAACAATATGTACCCACTGTAACCTCTTCGAACATATTGTAGACTGCTGCTACAAAATCTATGGGTGTCCTCTTAGGCATCGTTTGGCGAAAAGATCAACAAATCTACAGAAAACAAAACCCTCCACAAATTCCCTATCAATCATCATTCACAAATGAACAGTGCCAAGACTTGCTAAACATACTACAGAATCACCTCAATAAGGCCAAATCTCAACCAACTTCATCCACCAAAACCACTAATAAGCATGTAGTAGATACTACCTTCTCCTTATCCTCTTCAAATCCAAACACGTGGATAGTTGATATAGGAGCAACAACACACATTTGTTATTCTAGAGACCTTTTCACTTCACTTAAACCAAACACCAACACCACTGTCTCTTTACCAAACCAAACAAAGATCTTTGTACAATTCACTGTTAGTGTAAAAGTGAATGATAACCTAACTCTCTATGATGTCCTTATTATTCGATCATTCCACTTCAACTTAATCTCATTAAGTTCCTCACTACACAAATACTCATCATGATAAATTTTGTTGATAACTCTTGTGTCCTCTAAGACAAGTCTTCTTTGAAGATGATTGGCAAAGCTAGCAATCGGATTGACCTATACTTTCTGGATTCAGATAGCAAAACAAACCAATTTGTTTGCAGTTCCATTGCTAAGTCTTCTATTATCACTTGGCGCAATCGAATGGGTCACCCATCACATAAACACTTATATGTTTTGAAAGACTTGATACATGTTGATTCTATCCCTGCATAATGCCATGATAGTTATTTAGTCTAACCTCTAGCTAAATAAAGACGATTATATTTTATCTGCAATAACCAATTTGCTAAAGAAATATTTGACTTTATTCATTGTGACACTTGGGGACCCTATGATACTACTTTTCATGCTGACTATAAATACTTTCTAAACATTGTTGACAATTACTCATGTTACACTTGGGTTTTTTTTATGAAAAGAAAAACTGATGCCTTAAAGATAGTCCTCAATTTTTTCACATATGTACAAACCCAATATAAAAGAACCATCAAAACCTTCAAATCCAACAATGCCTCTGAACTCTCCTTCAAGGAGTTTTTTCTTTCCAAAGAAGTAGTCCACCAATTCTCTTGTGTTTAAAGACCACAACGAAATGCAATTGTTGAAAAAAAATATTAACACCTCCTAAATGTAGCCCAAGCCCTAATATTTAAGTCCAACTATGACCTTCTGAGGTGAATGTGTACTTACTGTTGCCTACCTAATAAATAGAACCCCCTCCCACTTCCTCTCATGGCAAACACCTACTACAGACTCAATGACACCAATATCGAGTAAAACACCCTAAAAAGCTTTGGTTGTCTTTGTTTTGCCTCCACTTTACAGTCCTCTAGAGACAAAGTTCATCCTCGTGCCACCACATCTACATTCATAGGCTATCCATCAGAAGTTAAAGGCTACAAACAATCAACACCAGAAAATCTTCATATCAAGAGATGTCCTTTTCCATGAAGACCTATTCCTATTTCATCAAACCAATAATACCTTTGAAATCCAAGATCCATTCTCTGACCTAGTCCTACTAAAACCTTCAAACACACTAAATGAAATATTGTCCAATGATTGCCTCCCAATAGCTCAGCCACAAACTCTCTCACTATCTTTGAATCAACACCAAATAACCCCACTAAAAGCCTACCCACCCCTTCCAATAATACTCTCACCTTCCAAGCCATCACACTCAAGTAATACCCACTTAAAGACAATATACCAACCCCAAAAAGATCAACTAGAGTTATAAAACCCCCTTCCTACCTTAAAGAATATCAATGCAACCTTCTACATAACAACCCTATCGCACCAGTGACTTCAAGATTCTCCTTGGAGGTTGTAATTTCTTATAACAAACTCCAAATTGAGTTAAAGAATTTTGTCTTAACAGTGTCCTCTACCTTTGAAACAACCTTCTATCATGAAGTCATTCCCATTCAGTGTTAGTGTGATGCTATGAAAGCTGAATTGAATGCTATGGAGGAAAACAAAACATGGGTCATTGTACCATTACCTAAAAGACATTATACCATTGGATGCAAATGGGTGTATAGAGTAAAATACAAAGCTGATGGCATTGTCGAATGCTACAAACACTACAAGAAAAAGGACCTATTATGACAGTTCATTCCATCCCAAAATTGAAAGGAGGGAAGAAAAAAATGTCATAAAATGTCAAAATGTGCATTTTTAGCGGGAAAAACGGTGTTTTCGGATTTCACTAATACATGACAGTTATTTGTTGTCATAATATGTAAAGGCATTAAAAAAATTATTAAAATATTTGTTAATTCAAATTTATTAAAATAAAAGTTATTCTAAATTAAAAAAAAAGAAACAAACTGCAAAAGCCTTCCATCTCCTTGAACATAAAAACCCTCCATCCCCCTTTCCTTCTTCAAATGCAAAAATGATTTCCCTTAAACATCCTTGTCCTCATCCTCATCTCCTCTCCCTGAACGCCACTGGTCGCTACTACCGTTAACATCCTCGTCTTCGAATGCCATTAAGTGTTGCTACCCTTAACGTTGGAACGTTGCTGCTCCCTTAAGGTCTCTGTCCCCGTCTCCTCTCCCTGAACGCTGTTGCTACCCTTCGAATGCCACTGCTACAACCGAACGTTGCCGCTCCCTAAAATCCTTCATAAGTCTTAGCTTTCGAATACCTTTGCAGTTTTCACCACTTCTTTTATCTTTTTATTATTATTCTGATTGAAATTTTAGTTATGATGTTGAGATTGAGATTGAGATTTTTGAATACCGTTGCTGCCTCTTTTTCTCTGCATTTCTCTGCATTCTGATTATGATGTTTATTGTTTGGTTGAGATTGTGGATTTTTTTGGAGAGAAAGTTGAGAATTTTTGTGATGGAGAAGAAATGTTTCTTCTTTTAGTTGAGAACCTTTGTGATGGAGAAGAAATCTTTGTGATGGAGAATCGTTGTGGTTTTTCTTTCCTATTATAAAAAAAAAAAAAAGATTTTCTATTTCTTGTTAAAAAAGGAAAAAAGAACAAAAACTGATGTTTTTCATTTGGAGGATGTTTTGATACTCTTTGATGCCTTTAAGGGAAACCCTTATAAATTCTCCCCTTTAAAAAACAATAATTGCCTCGGGGTAGCCAAGTAGGACCAATCTTCACTAAACTAGTTTCTAACCATAAGAAATGGAGTTTGAAGATAACGAATCTTGATGTAGGGGTATGTTTGAAATATTAAAAATATAGAAGGAGCAAACTAAGAAAATGTAGAAATGGGTCAATTTTTAGAAGTAAACTATGCAAGTTACATGACAATTTTTACCCCGTTAATCCACCTACTAATTTAAGGAAAAAAACACTAGTTTCAATGAAATTGAGTTTTGCTCAAACTTAATTTGATCCATTTGCAATATGTAGTTGTAGAGAATGTGTACCAATTTGTTTACCTAATGTTCCATATGAACCCAAGTACTTCATCTTATGCGTGTTCTTCTAGTTTCTAGTAGGTTCTATATGAAATATGTGTATCATAAGATGTAGTTACTGATTCATTTCCTTCAGTTGTCATCCTTCTTTTTTGTAACTAGGTTTGTTTAGAGGGCAATTATAGAAGATCCAAGTTTGTGACAACTACACAATGGACAAATCATGGATGATGGAAAATAGAATGTCTAGAGAATATGATGTAGGACTCAAAAGGTCTATTCAATTTGGTTTGTCTCATGCCAAAGGTTCTAATTCAAGAAGATGTCCATGTTTGAAAGTTGGGAATCGTTTACTTAAGGATGTCTTAATAGTTCGATATCATTTGTACGTCAATGAAATTGATCAAAATTACAAGATATGGTCTGGCATGGTGAAGATTTGAACTCAGAGAATGTTACCAGTAGAATGAAAAATACAGTGGATGAAAAATATGAACACGACGATTTGTTTAATGCAGTGAATATGTTTCAATCTGATCATAACCAATCTTGTAATGCGTCCAATACCTTGGATACTATGTTAGATAATGCAAAAAAACCCTTATACCCAGGATGTAAGAAATTCATGAAGTTGTCAGCCCTCATGAGATTGTACAACTTAAAGATTAGATATGGTTGAGTAACACTAGCTTCTCTAAATTGTTGTCCATAATAAGTGATCTCCTACCTAAAAACAACAAAATACTAAGTTCTTTATACGAAGTGAAAAAAAAACACTAGGTGCCTTATGATTGAGTTACCAAAAAATTGATGCATATCCTAATGATTGTTGTTCGTATAGAAAAGAGTATGCAAACATGACAAAGTATCCTAAGTGTGGTTTGTTAAGGTGGAAGATCACTAAAAACTCAACAAGTGAAAAAAGTGGAGCGGCTGCCAAGTAGATGTGACATTTTTTTCAATAGTTCCAAGATTTATAAGAATGTTTAAGAGCTTTAAGAATGCTAAGAACTTGTGTTGGCATGAGACCGATAGAAAAGTCGATGGTATTATGAGACACCCGGCTGGCACTCCATCATGATGGTCGATAAATCACATGTGACCAACCTTTGGGTCAAAACCAAGAAATCTCCGTTTGGGTTTGTCCACCGATGAAATTAACCCATTTGGAGATTTATCGACGAACTATAGTTGTTGGCCAGTTATTACTACAATATACAACCTTCCACCATGATTGTGTATGAAAAGAAAACATTTGATGTTGACAATGTTAATTTAAGGTCAAAATCAATTAGGTTACGATATAAACACCTATTTAGCACGCTTAATTGATGACCTCAAAATTTTATGGAAAGATGGGGTTCGGTGTTTTGATGCATATAAAGAAGAATATTTCACTTTGTGAGCCATCTTATATGGTTGCAGTGTCAAAGGTTTTAAGGCTTGTCCAATATGTAGAGAAGAGAGTACTTCAATTATATTAGAACATGGGAAAAAATGTATACATGAGACACATGAAATATTTGTCAGGACATCATCCATACAGAATATAAAAAAAGAATTTTATAGGTAAGCAAGAGCATGCCCTTGTCGGAGGAGACCATCTACTTTAAACTCAAAGAAATAATATTTTTATGTGGAAAAAAGTGTGAGAAGACATTGAATAACGAAGGTGGCAATGAGTATTGGAAAAAAATATCAGACTTCTTTGAACTACTATATTAGAAGAACGACATTGTCTAAACGTAATGCATATTGAAAAGAATGTATGCATAAATATAGTAGGAACATTGCTTGATATACCAGGAAAAAGTAAAGATGAGATGAATACTAGACTTGATTTAGTATAGATCAATATTAGACCAGAATTGGCACCAATGGTTACAGGTAATAGAACTTACATACCTACAGTATGCTATAAATTATCAAGAGAAGAGAAGTATCGATTTTGTAAGACTTTGTCTAAAATTAATGTTCCAGAAGGGTATTCATCAAATATTAGAAGTCTTGTTCTTTTGGATGACTTAAAACTTACTGGTCTTAAATTGCATGATTGTCACATTTTAATGCAATAATTGCTTCCAATTGCAATACGCTCAGTCCTACCGAAGAATGTGAGATACACTATAAGTAGACTGTATTTTTTTCTCAATTGGATTTGCACTAAAAGTTTCTCAGTATCAGAGTTTGATGCATTGCAAGAAAATATAGTTATGACTTTATGTAATCTTAAGAAGTATTTTCCACCCTCATTTTTCACATTTATGGTTCATCTCATCGTTCATCTTGTGAAAGAAGTAAAGCTTTGTGGTTTGGTGGACATACCCATTTGAACGATACATGAAAGTGTTGAAAAGTTATGTTTGTAATAGAAATCGACCTGAAGGATGCATTCCATAAGCACAAATATGTTAGGAGGGTGTTGAATTCTATTTAGAGTTCATTTCTTGATTAAATCCAATTGGTCTTGGATCACTAAATTCAAGGGAAGACAAACAAACCAATAGACTGATGTCAGCGGGAACATATGTCCAGTCCGATATACAACAATTGAAGCAAGCACGACTTCACATTTTACAGAACACTGAAGAAGTACGTCCATATATAGAGTAAGAATTCTTATGATCATATACCACCACCATTAAATTACTCTTCACAGTACATAATTTTTATTTTTGACTTATTTTGTAGATGAAATATGAACTATCTAAAAATGGAAAACCCAAGAAGAGAAAAAAATGAATAATGGCTACAAGTTGACGATAATCGATCATTCGGTCCATGGATACAAGATTAGGTCAATGAATACTTCAAAATTGCTTGTTGTTTTCTTTTATTGGTTACCAGTCCCAACGACTAACTATTCTTCTTAATAGGTGATGAGCGAATTACACAAAAAAAATGTCGTCTCAGACACAATACGATGGCTTGTACATGGCCTCCTTCTTGGTGTAATGACGTATGAGGGGTATATGATTAATAGATCTTGTTGAAATGATAAAAAAATTTCT
Organism: Cucumis melo; assembly: GCF_025177605.1. Lineage (NCBI taxonomy): Eukaryota > Viridiplantae > Streptophyta > Magnoliopsida > Cucurbitales > Cucurbitaceae > Cucumis > Cucumis melo. Next base: position 34,293,682 of record NC_066862.1, read on the forward strand.
TGAGCTAAGTCGTTATCAAAATGATGGGTTGTTATGGATGTAAGTATGCAAAACAAGAATTTATTCCTAGTCTAAAATAAACAAATACAAGAATAGAGAAAGACTAGATGGAATATGAGGGTTAGGATTACCTCAATTACCTTTCAAAGTTATCCTTTTAACCCTTTTTACCTTTCTGGAAATTAAGAGTAATATGGGAAAGAAGGGTGTCGAACCCTAGAGAGCACTTAGGATTCAAAACTTCAAAATTTACAAACAAGGTCGATAAGTAGCTTCAGGATCTAAAAGAAAATTAGATATACAAAAAGGAGGGTTTGTGAAAGTAATTCTTGAACTATAGTAAAGAACAAGCATTAAGGGATGATCAGTGACAACAAGTAATTCAAGTAAAGTTTTTCCTTCAAGTTTAGTAGAGGGACTTTTTCTTGGGCAATTACCATGTTTCTTATCATTGAAAAAGAAAGAAGATCAATTAATCTTTTCTTGAATATGCAAGAATAGAATTTTTACAAAAAGAAAGTAACCAAATCTCTATTAAAACATGATCAATCTCAGAACCCAAAGCATGTTCAAATTGAGGCAAAATTCATCCTATTCAAGATTTTCTAAGGAGGGGATAACTGCTACCCTTAGCAAAATTAATGCCCACTTCAAACTTGTTATGCAAGAATCAATTAGTAGAAAATTAAAGACAAACTCAACAATTAATTTATCATAACAAACCATTGTAAATCAAAATTTAAGTTCAGCACTTTAAGAGTTTGTAAAGAAATTTCAATGAGAAATTGATGGGAAAAACTTATTTATTTTATTGAAATTTTAAAAGAAATTGCAAAGGGAAACAAGCAAACAAATAAAAAATTGAAAAGATACAGAAAAGAATTTAATTTTCAAAGAAAACATGGTAATTTAACCCGAGAAAAAGTCTCAAACGATTACCTTAGCCTATGAAGATTGATGAAATTCTTGAAGAGTTGTTGACGAAAGAATCCATTTCTTTGACAAAAGTAATCTTTGATTGATAAAGTTTCACGAATTTTGCTACAAAAATTAAATAAGAAAGAGGATTTTTTTTTTTTTTACATTCGAATTTCTTTTTGTTTTCCCAAAAAAAATATGAGACATTTTATAGAAGAGAAAATGGGAAAAAATGGAACAAGGTTAAAAACTGCCATTTTGCAGTTAATTTTAGGGAAGATGAACTGGATCACGAATGGGCTTGGGTCGGGTTTTGGGTTTGCCTAATTGAAGAGAAAAATAAAAAAAGGAAATGCGGCTACTGATATTCGAACTCACGACAGGAGAGAGGCGCACGTGGACGAAGGCTCAACACGTGGCGGACTAGGCGAGGGTCGCGAACCGGTTTGTGGATTGGGTTGTCGGATAGGTTTCCGAGTCGTGCGAAAAATTGAAAAGAAAAATAGGGGCGTGTCTGGGGTTTGAACATGCAACTTTAAGGCGGACGCGTGGCGTGATCTATTGATGCCACGTGGTGTGATCTGGTTCATCCGATCTTTCCCAATTTCCCAATTTTGCCCTTAAACTTGTTTTTTATCGTTCTTCTTCGTCATAACTCCGATTTAAGTGATTTCAATGGCGTTGGACTCATATCGGGGTGAAGTTTCATATTCTGCATAAAAATGACATTCTAGTGAGTAAATGGATAAAGTTTAGAAAAAATTAGTCTAATAATGTTAGGTCTAAAATAGCCCTAACAAAATATCCCTAACTTAAGACTTGTTCGTCCCGAGCAAGAAAATTAAAAATGTGCTAACATTCAATCATTCATCATGCAAGGGATTCACACATTATTTTTCAATAATTAAACACAAACAATCATATAAAAATTTTGATTATGTTTTGAAACAAATATGCAAAGAATGTTACTCATACCTTAACAATTCAACAAAGTAATTTTTTATTATCAATTAAATATTCAAGAGAAACAAGTAGTCGATTTGAGGTTGATTTTTAATAAATTTCATTTATTGAAATCATGTTTAGATAAAACATCTAAGTTTTACTATTTCAACTCACTAGACATGCTTCGAAAGAATTAAAAAAATGCCCTAGGCTTGTTTTCCCTCTATTCTGAAGCGGGAAGGATCCCTCCTTAAACTCGACCCTCGGTCAAAACATTGAAACTAGCTAGAAAATTCTAAGATAGAAGTGTACGAGTTTTACTAAAACAAAGGATAGGCTTTTTTCGTAGGGATTCGTACCTCACTAACATCGGGTAATCCTAATTAATCACGGAAAAAATCCTAACGTTCGACTTAATTGTACTTTTTTTTTATTCTATTTTTGTTAGTAAACTTTTTTCTTAGCTCCGGCTTGGCTAACTCTAATCTTGGATTTAATCTATTAGGTTCTATGATTGACCATTCTTTCGAGGTTACAACAAGCGAATTTAAGCATTCTATCCTTTTCTAAAGACTTCTAGGTTCGTCATGGCTCAACAAAAGGGTTTTTTTTTCTAATTCATGAGTCAAAGAGATGAAAAGTTTAAAAATCAACCTCAATTTCATAAATGGTTCTTTATCCTATTTAAAATCAAAACAAAAATTCTTAAGAGAGGTGTATCATAGGCAATCATCATAAGAAACTTTGCAAAAAATTTAACATCCATGCATTTTCTTTTGCAAGCATTCATTCAAGCAAATAACATTCATTTCATTCATGCATTCAGAATGATACTCAAAATTTTTTTTGGTAAATTGTAATCTACCCAAGTCATGTAAATTCTTAAAAGAAGAAAAAAAAATTAGCAACCTAGTTTAACTAGTACCCACCCCCAACTTAAAAACTTAGCTTTGTCCTCAAAGAATATTTATGTAAAAAATGTATAAAAATACTGAGGAACAGAAAACTACCCTGGATTTGAGGACTTTGATTTTAAAGTTTGCTTCAAAACGAAGTGGTTGCTTCCTTTTATGATTCTTTTATTACTTCAAGTGAAATTGCCACAAGCTTAAACGAAGATGTGCCAATTGGAGTTTTATAGGCCGTTCGGTATGCCCAAAGTGCATCGTTGAGGCAGAGGCTCCAATCCTTCCTTTTTATGTTGACGGTTTTCTCTAGGATATTTTTTATCTCACGATTAGAAGTTTCGGCTTGTCCATTCGTTTGAGGATGGTTTGGTGTGGAAATACGGTGTTGAACACCATATATATTTTCTCATCAAGGCTTCAACGGTTCGATTGCAAAAATGTGTTCCTTGATTGCTAATGATTGCCCTTGGGATGCCAAATCATGGTGCTTGAAGATTTGTTTGAAAGAGATGTTCATCAGGAAAGTCTTCTCGAATTGGTATACTTTCTTGCTTTTGTACAATTCGACTAAGATGGTCGGCTACAGAATTGTGGCTCCTTTTCTATCCTTGATGGTTAGGTTGAATTCTCGCAAAAGTAAAACCCATCAAGCAAGCCTTGGTTTTGATTCTTTTTTTGATACAAGGTACCTAACCGCTGCATGATCAGTGTAAACAATTACTCGGGAGCCAATAATGTAGCTTCTAAACTTATCTAAAGCAAAAACGATAGCAAGAAATTCTTTTTCAGTTGTGGTGTAGTTAGATTGTGCTTGGTTAAGGGTTCTAGATACATAGTATATAACATGCAATTTTTTATCTATCCTTTGTCCTAAAACAGCTCCTAATGCTAAGTTGCTTGTATCACACACTATTTCGAAATGTAAATTCCAATTAGGAGATTGAAGGATAGGGGTAGAGACTAACTTTTGTTTGAGATCATCAAATGCCTTCTTACAATTGTCATCAATCAGAAATGGTACAACTTTCTGCAAGAGATTAGTTGGAGGCAAAGCAATTTTAGAAAAATCTTTTATAAACCGTCTATAAAAGCCGGCACTACCAAGGAAGGATCTAACATCTTTTAGACATGTTGGATATGGCAATTTTTGTATAACGTCAATTTTTGCTTTTATCTACCTCTATTCCTTTTGAAGACACTAAGGGTCCTAAAACTATACCATGAGACACCATGAAATGACACTTTTCATAATTCAAGACAAAGTTAGTTTCTATGCATCTATTTAGAATTAATTCTACACTGGCTAAACATGCATCAAAAATATCACCATAAACTGTGAAATCATCTATGAAAACTTCAATGCATTTTTCAATAAAGTTAGAAAATATGCTCATCATGCAACGATGGAATGTGCCCGGTGCATTACAAAGACCAAATGGCATACGCCTAAATGCATAAGTTCCATAATCACAAGTAAAAGTTGTATGATCCTTTTTTGTTACCTCATTGAGTTTCCGTTAATCTATGTACATTTTCCAACCATTTTGCATTCGCATCGGAACCATCTCACCTTTGTCGTTCTTTACAACGGTCATCCCGATCTTCTTTGGAACCACATGAATTGGACTTACCCATGTACTATCCGGGAAGGGGTAGATAATTCCGACATCTTTTAACTTTAGTACCTTTTTCATGACAACTTCCTTCAATGTTGGGTTAAGCCTTCTTTGTGGTTGGATTTTTGTCTTTTGCTCCCTCCTCCAAGATAATACGGTGCATGCAAAAAGTGGGAGATATACCCTTGATGTCGTCAAGAATCCAACCAATGGCTTACTTTTTCTTCTTCATGACTTCGATAAGTCTTTCTTCTTGTTTCTGGTTTAGTTCCCTTGAGATGATTAAGGAAAACATAGTTTTTTTTCCTAAGAATATGTATTTCAAGTTTGGTGGGAGAGTTTTGAGCTCAATCCCAAATTTCTGTGGAGAAAAGAAAAGATTATCACAATTATTTTTTTCTAAAGCATAGTTAACATTGGGTTCTAACAATTCTCTATTTTCAACCATTTCTTGTTCAAAAAATTCATCATGTATAGACAATTCATCAACTTCATCATGCAATTCTAATAAACATAAAGACAAGCATTCATCTGGATATTTCATGGATTCTACAATATTGAATGTGACAATGTCTCCATCAAACTCTACACTCAAAGAACCTTTATCAACATTTATAATGACTTTTGCAGTTTTAAGAAAAGGTCTTCCTAATAAAATAGAGTGAGATGGTTTTAGGCATGCTTCATTCATTTCTAATATGTAAAAATCCGCTGGAAAAATTAGTTTGTCAATTTTCACAAGGACATCTTCAACTATTCCTAATGGTGAAATAAAAGATCTATCCACTAGTTATATGCATACACTAGTTTTTTGCAAATTATTGAGTTCTAGATCTTTAAAGACGCTGTATGGCATGACATTTATGGATGTTCCTAAGTCAAGCATTGCATGAGAAATTAGCCTATTTCCTATTACACAAGGTAGAGAAAACATATTGGGGTCATTGCATTTTTTCGGAATATTACTCTTTAGAAGAGTCGAAACGTTGACTTACGATTGCTCTTTCTTTTGTTTTCCGCTTGTTGGTACACAACTCCTTTAGAAAATTTGCATACCTCGGGACTTGTTGGATTGCATCGAGAAGGCGCAAGTTGATTTGCACCTTTTTAAACATCTCCAAGAGTTCTTCCTCCTTGGGTGTTTCCTTCTTTTTTGGAGTCAACCTAGAGGGAAAAGGAGGTTTAGGTATGTAAGGAGTAAAATCGTTAAGAGGAGGTTTATCATTTTTAGAATTAGATGGTAAGGGTTTTGTTTCAACCTTTTCTTCCTTGGACTCATTCTTACTATTAAGAGGTAAGGGTTTGGAAGTTACCTTTTTCACTTTGGTGGTGGGAGTGTCAAGAATCTTACCACTCCTTAGTGAAATAGCACTTACATTAGCATGGTCCGATTGAGCCGGAAGTTTTCCTTTCCCATCCATCTTGCTTATGGCGGTAGTAAGTTGAGTCATTTGTTGTTTCATCTCTTGTTGAACAGAAAGAGTGTTAGTTGCCAAAGGTTTGATAATATCTTCAAGATTCGTACCTTGGTTTGAAGAGGTGGGTGGTGCTTGTGTATGCTTTTGGTTGTCATTCCCCCTTCTTAAGTTTGGGTTGTCTCTCCACCCCGAATTGTATGTATTACCGTGGGGGTCATATTTTCGAACAATGTTTACATCCTCGATCACCTCAAGACATTTGTCATTTGGATGACCAACAAAGCCACAAATGCCACACTTGGTAACTTTAAGAGGAGTACCTTGTACAAAAGAAGTAAGAAGAATAGTCATATTTAACATTTGTGATTTTAATTCACTTACCTCTTTTATTAGAGAATTTTCAAGCTCCGATGCTCTATTCCCAAAGCTTTGAGAATTTTCCGTCATTCTTGAAATGAGCTCCCGTGCTTTGGTGGGGGTCTTGTCGACTAGAGCTCCTCCCGTCGCCGCATCTACCGTATTCCTGTCGAAAGATAAAAGACCGGAGTAAAAATATTGAATTAAAGAAGGGTCAGAAATATGATGGTGAGGAAAGCTAGCACAAAGCTTTTTGAATCTTTCCCAGTATTCCAAAAGGGATTCTCCAAAGGCTTGTCTTATCCCATAAATTTCTTTCCTAATATTGTTTTCACTGGAGGGGGGGGGGGGAATTTTCTTCAAGAATTTATTTTTTAGACTACCCCAAGTGGTTATGGAACCCGGTTCTAAGTAGTAGAGCCATCTCTTTGCTACATCCGTAAGGGAAAAAGGAAAAGCTCGTAAATTTAGTTGTTCTTCCGAGATGCCGTGAGGCCTTATGGAATCACAAACCTTGTGAAAATCCTTAAGATGTTTGTGTGGGTCCTCTCGGGAACTTCCTTTAAAGTTGGGCAAAAGATGGATAAGTCCCGGTTTTAACTCAAAAGGTTGAGTGGTTAGGGGTATGACTATACAAAGAGGTCTTTGGTCTTCATCAGACTCGACAAGCTCTCTAAGGGTATTTTCTCTAACTTCACCCATATTCCCCCTACCAAGGTTTGGATCTAAAGGAGAATCTAGGCTAAGTTCTAAACCTCTTAGAGGTTCTTAGTTAGAAAGATTGGGGATGCTATTCTCTTTTCTCCTTTCTCTTCTAATTCTACGAACCTCCCTATTTGAATCTTCAAAGTAAGGAAATTCTAAATTTGAAGAATGGGTCATGCAAGAAAGGAGAAAAGAGAACACAAAAAATTGTACACGATCTCTTTATGCCTACATATTTTTTTCTTTTTTTTTTTACAAAATGAATATAAGAATCAAGAAGCTCTAAAAGAAAGTTTGAAATCAAAACGTCTTGAAAACTACACCCTGCTCCCCAACAACAGCGTCATTTTTTAAATGACAAAATTTTTCTTGAGGTAGGTCGTTATCAAAATGATGGGTTGTTATGGATGTAAGTATGCAAAATAAGAATTTATTCCTAGTCTAAAATAAAAGAATACAAGAATAGAGAAAGACTAGATGTAATATGAGGGTTAGGGATTACCTCAATTACCTTTCAAAGTTATCTTTTTAACCCTTCTTACCTTTGTGGAAATTGAGAGTAGTATGGGGAAGAAGGGTGTCGAACCCTAGAGAGCACTTAAGATTCAGAACTTCAAAATTTACAAACAAGGTCGATTAGTAACTTCAGGATCTAAAAGAAAATTAGAAACACAAAAAGAGGGGGGTTTGTGGAAGTAATTCTTGAACTATAGTAAAGAACAAGCATTAAGGGATGATTAGTGACAACAAGTAATTCAAGTAAAGTTTTTCTTTCAAGCTTAGTAGAGGGACTTTTTCTTGGGCAATTACCATGTTTCTTATTATTGAAAAAGAAAGAAGATCAATTAATCTTTTCTTGAATATGCAAGAATGGAATTTTTACAAAAAGAAAGTAACCAAATCTCTATTAAAACATGATCAATCTCAGAACCCAAAGCATGTTCAAATTCAGGCAAAATTCATCCTATTCAAGATTTGCTAAGGAGGGGATAGCTGCTACCCTTAGCAAAATTAATGCCCACTTCAAAGTTGTTGTGCAAGAATCAATTAGTAGAAAATTAAAGACAGTCTCAACAATTAATTCATCATAATAAACCATTGCAAATCAAAATTTAAGTTCAGCACTTTAAGAGTTTGTAAAGAAATTTCAATGAAAAATTGGTGGGAAAAACTTATTTATTTTATTGAAATTTCAAAAGAAATTGCAAAGGGAAACAAGCAAACAAATAAAAAATTGAAAAGAGATAGAAAAGAATTTAATTTTCAAAGTAAACATGGTAATTTAACCCGAGAAAAAGTCTCAAAAGTTTACCTTAGCCCATGAAGATTGATGAAATTCTTGAAGAGTTGTTGACGAAAGAATCCATTTCTTTGACAAAAGTAATCTTTGATTGATAAAGTTTCGCGAATTTTACTACAAGAATTAAATGAGAAAGAGGACTTTTCTTTTTTTTTTATACATTCGAATTTCTTCTTTTTTCCCAAAAAATATGAGACATTTTATGGAAGAGAAAATGGAAGAAAAAAAATGGAACAAGGTTAAAAACTGGCATTTTGCAGTTCATTTTAGGGAAGATGATGAACTGGGTCACGAATGGGCTTGGGTCGGGTCTTGGGTTGGCCCAATTGAAGAGAAAAATAAAAAAAGAAAATGCGGTTACTGAGATTCGAACTCACGACAGAAGAGAGGCGCGCGGACAAGGGCTCGATACGTGGCGGACTAGGCGAGGGTCGCGAACCAGTTCGTGGATCGGGTTGTCGAATCGGGTTTCCGAGACGTGCGAAAAATTGAAAGGAAAAATAGGGGCGCGTCTGGGGTTCGAACACGCGACTTTGAGGCAGACGCGTGGCATGATCTGGTGATGCCACGTGGTGCGATCTGGTTCGTCCGATCTTTTCCAATTTCTCGGTTTTGCTCTTGAACTTGTTTTTTTACCGTTCTTCTTCGTTATAACTCCGATTGAAGTGATTTCAGTGGCGTTGGACTTGTATCGGGGTGAAGTTTCATATTCTGCATAAAAATAACATTTTAGTGGGTAAATAGATAAAGATTAGGAAAAATTAATCTAATAATGTTAGGTCTAAAATAGCCCTAACACTTGTTACCACATAAAGTCCCATGATGAACATCAAACTGTTCAAAACAGAGGGATTATATTAGTGGCAGTGAAAATGCAGATGTCTAGTTGACTTCATAAGTATGTAAAGTAAGAGTCCTAATGTCTCTTTCTTTGGTTTTGTTTAATGTTCATGATCGTTGTCGTTGTTTATTTGCAGAACAATGTCAATTCTAGATACGACTACTTCAGAAACTACTGTTATGAAGTGATAATATTTCATGTTCAAGAGTTTTTTTTTACACCTTCGAACATTATTATGTCTTTCTTTTGCTATATTGAAAGTACTATGTATTCTATTATAGTTAGTATGAGTTTTTCCCCAGTAAGCATGTAAGAACAATTTGTTACTTATTTCACAACCAACATTTCAGATGTTTGGAACTATGAACTTCCCTTTGTGGTTCTGAAACTATCTTTTTTTCTTACTATTACATCAGTATTGTTACTAACCATCTCTTGTTTTATGTATAAAACCATAATTGTAGGTATGGTTGATTCACAGGATATTACTACACCTGACGAAAGAGGGGAAAGCAGTACACAAAAGAGAAAATGTGGTCCAACTTAAATTACTTGTGCTAGGAGTGAAGGTTGAAGATTAGTGATTAAGTACAACAAGTTAGGTCAACGAATATGTCAAAGTGCAACGAAGTTGAAGAATTTGATAAGAATGACTATACGGTTCCATGTCTTGATTACATACTCTAATTGGCCTACGGTGCCAAAAGAGATAAAAGATCAAATTTATGAACTAATCGAGGTAACAATCGCCATCAACATTTCAAGTTTATAAAATATCTATTTATTAATATGTAAGATGTTATGTGAATATTATGTAGGCCGAATTTGTAGTTGACTTGAAATCGAAGAAGAGTCTCATCTAGAATGTTGGCGTATGCTTTCGCCAATTCAAGTACAGATTGATGACAACATATGTGTTGCCAGTTAAGGAAAGTAGAAAAATAAGCTAAATGAGTACTCATTCATAGAACAAGAACATTGGAATGAATTTGTTGCATCTTGGTCGAAGGAAGACTTCAAGTAAGTATGACTCTTCCAATCCTTTTTGAAACTTGATTTGCAATTTTCAAAGCTCCATATGCTAATTGATTAAATTTGTATAATCAAATGTAAAGAAAAAGAGTGAAGAAGAGAAGAAGAAGTGGAAGCAACACAAGTACAACCACCGAACGTCTAGGAAGGGGTACGCGAATCTTATGGAGGAGTTGGTAAGGTATGATTTGTTATATTTGATTATAGGACTTTTTACATTTATTCCTTATTGTCCACACACACACAGCTGCATACTGATTTTTTTTTTTTATATATTTTTCTTCTTCTATATGTCTTGTTATATGGTGTAGAATTATATGGTGTTTGAATTCTGAATATAGTTACTAATTCTGGTAGTTCAAAGAAGATAGAAATGTTCATTATGAAGTTAGAGGATTATTTGCTCCTGCTATCATACCCTCTGTCTATCAGAAAAGAAGAAGAATCCTTACCCATTAGCTTCAAAATACTAATGATAAAATCTAAATTCTTGAAGAGAAATTATTAGAAAACAAACATCTAAAAAAAAAAAAACTGCATACGTCCAATCAATATTCGCGTGAATCAATTCTCCCATCTCTCTCTTTAGCTTTTACCTTAAATATCAATTTGCTTATTTTATATATATATATGCATACCCATTAGAAAAACTATTCTTAATTCATTTTATAAACTGTTGTTCATTCATTTTGGATTTTGGTACGTGACTGTGAGTTTATAAACTGATTGGGATGTTTATAAACCGTTCTTAATTCATTTTTCTCTTTTACTCTCATGAAAATGAAATTTCGTGTGTTGAGAAGAAGGATTTGGTAGTTGTGATTCTAGGCATACTTGTATGTACTATGTAACATTGAATCTCTGTAATTCACTCTGTTTTCTATCTTTGGGATTTTAATTACAAACTCTTCTATGTGTTATGGAGATTGTTAGAAAAGTGCTTCTTGGAAAAGTGCTTGGTATATTTGCTAGTATAGTGCAATGGATGCACATTTTTACTTCATGATATCTGTAAAGTTCTTGCTGTTACTGTTATTATTTTAACTTTGGCTTGGTGTTTGAACTTTAAATAGAAAGTGTCATCGTCGAATCCAATTGATCGATCCTTAGTATGGAAACAAGCTCATATGGATCGTAAGGGACAGATTCCTAACGAAGAGATGAAGGAAGTTGTGAATCTTATAGTAAGGAATTGCATTTTTTTTCTTATTTTTTCTATACACAACTAATAATTTCCATTCTTCCCACCTTTTTAAGATGATCTCGTTGCCACCCAAAAGACAAGTAATGCTTTAGGTGAGGAGGATATTCTAACACACGCTTTGGGTAGTAATGATCGATCCAGAATAATCTGCGGTGTGGGGAAGTGGGTCACAAAGAAAAAGTACTTCCATACCCCAACACAACTAAAAACAAATCAAAAAGATGATGAGAAGGTCCTTTCTAAAGAATGCAATCGAATGCCCAAAAGAATTAAAGAATTGGAGATCGAACTATTGAAAATGAAAGGAAATGATGATTACATAGGCAAGTTAAAAGAAGAATCGGGTATAGGTTCTAAAGAAACATCATCCATCTAAGGGGCTGAAAATCTCAACGAGTTTGAAGATCTATCCAATGATTTAGAATCATAAAAAGACGTAGAAGATGTGGTTGAATTGAATGAATAAATAAAGGTATGTTTTCATACAGACCCTTAATCCATAACGTTACATGTTCTATGTATATACTATCCTTACCATTAACTTTGATTCCTAAAGATGAATATAACAAAGGACAATGAACAGTTGGAAGGTGTGACGTTAGAGAAAATGAAGGTTAATTTCACCACAGTTACTGGATCCAAAGTTTAACTTCATTTGATAATTAAACTCATGTCAGGTATACATATTTAACAAAGACTTCTAAATAGGTTGGAACCCCCTCTAAGTTGACATTCGAAACAAAAGAATATGTCATCGAATGGGGGACCATATTTGATTCGAATGTAGAAGGTGACAATGTTATGATGGAAGTAGATGTAACGTCCCGAACTTTTTAAACTAAGTTAAGGTCATTACTCAAAAGATAAACATCAAAAGACACTTTTTTTTAAAAAAAGAGGATAATTAAAATCTTTATAAAATTAATATCAAGACGTTCACAAAAACATAAGATTTTCAAAATTAACAAAAATAATTTGAAAACGTGACCCGCGGGTTCTAACAATTTTAAAGAACTAAAAACAAATAAATAGAATAAAATCTTTAAGTAAAATGGTTAAAATTTAAAAATACCGAAAGACATATAAATGAGTGCGGAAGCTGAACTGTGTCCCAATATAGCATGTCACGGATCCCTTGCTATCGCTCACTAGCTTCTTAAGTTCTTTACCTTAGCCTGAAATATTAAACATAGGAAAGAGTGAGTATATAAATATACTTAGTAAGGGACCCACTACTAGTCCCGCTAGGTGATCTGTTAACTTTTCGTTAGAAACATAATCATAACGTTGTGTGTCCAATGGAGCACACCTGAGTGAGTGAGACCTTACGAACACCCCTAAATCGTGCGAGTGATCCCATAGGAACACCCTTGTTCGTGCGAGTGATCGCAGGTACACACTCCATAAACATATATGTAATACGTAGGTACACCCCTAATCGTGCGAGTGGTCCCGTCGGAACACCCCTAGTCGTTCAAGTGATCCCGTATACGCTCCATAAACATATATGTAATATTTAGGTACACCCCTAATCGTGCGAGTGGTCCCATCGAAACCTCCTAGTCGTACGAGTGACCCCGTATACACAATATAACTGTCCCCTAACCGTGCATGTGATCCGTAGGTACACCCCTAAATCTGCGAGTGATCCTGTAGGAACACCCCTAGTCGTGCGAGTGACCCCATAGATAGGACCACAATACAGGTGGGGTAAAAAGCTTAACAGACAAAGTTAACAGATACACCACAATCCCAAGCATGTAACATCATCATAAACATCATAACATGACATGAATATTAATCATAATGTTCTTATTCATGTGATTAATATATCATGTATCATAAATATCATAAACATACTAGTCATCATCGTCAATCATAATATCAGTCATCATCAACAATTATAACATCAATCATCATCAACACAATATCAATCATCATCTATAGCGTCGCATTATGCATCTTAGCTACCGTCAATGCATAATCGTAAATACATGCAGTCTCTTAAATTCAGTTTGAAGGTTTAGTAGTAGAATCTCATACCTAGAGATTATCTAAAACTATTTCTTTGCTGACAGTAATTTTCCAACTAAAGCAGATCCAAACTTAACCAAATGGAGGTTGAAAAATTATCTAAACCTTGATGAGAAAATTCATCAATTCTTCAAGCTTTGCTAAAGAAACCAATCATAACTAAAATTGGTGAGGTGGCAGCGATAGTAGGTTATCTTAGTGAAGAAGATGAAAAACCTTTCTCTTTTTCTTTCTCTTTTCAACTTATGCATTCCAATGCTATTTATAAACCCAAATAATAACAATAATATTTATTATTATTATTTCCTTTTTCTTTTAGGATATATATATAATACCAAAATATACGTATATCTTTTTTCTCATTATCTTTCCCAAAATAATTAATTATCTTCCACAATAATTAATTATTATTTATCTTTTCTCAAAATAATTAATTATCTTCCACAATAATTAATTATTATTTATCTTTCTCTAAAATAATTAATTATCTTCCACAATGATTAATTATTATTTATCTTCCTCCAAAATAATTAATTATCTTCCACAATAATTAATTATTATTTATCTTTCTTCCAAATAATTAATTATCTTCCACAATAATTAATTATTATTTATCTTTCTTCAAAATAATTAATTATCTTCCATAATAATTAATTATTACTTATCTTTCTCCAAAATAAATATCCTTTTATAAATAATTATATTTACCCAAAATATAATTATTTTCCTTTTTCTCCCTAAAAAATATATTTTCTCTAAAATCAAATTATGTTTTCCTTAAATATTTATATTTTCACAAATATAATTATCTTTTCTTTTCCCATAATAATTATATATATATATTCACATATACATATAATTATCAAATCTCCAACAAACTTTCCACTCTACAATTTAATTAAATAACATCCATAATTATTTAATTTAATTCAACTTCAACAACACTAAAAATCCACAACTTTACTTAATCCTAACCTACTATTTCATCAAAATCTCAATAGAGAGCACATGCCAAAACTTCTAAATTAATTAAATATTCATCCAACAAATATTTAATTAATTTCAATTTCCACAAAATCAAATACTTCTTATTAAATGAATTCAAAAAATAATCCTCAATAAATTAAATCTAATTAAACAAAACTAAGATAATTAACTTCGAAATTATCTTTTTTTTTTTGGGCCTTACAGTAGATGTTGTGGTGGATGGGGATTGTGCAATTCCCATTACGACAAAGACAGGGATCTACAAAATGTCCTAGGAAGTAGGTTCACACATATTGTGGCCACGATATCTTGTCATCACTGAAAATATAAAGGTAATGCATTTTTCGTTGAATGATATCCATGTCGCAATTTATATTAACCCTAATTGTAATATTTTTTGGTAGATGAAGTTTGGGGAATTTAGTAAGGATATGGCTATATTCACACCCACACTAATTCAAATTGCTCTAGTTGCCCTACGATTCTTACTACGAATGATTGAACCTATAGGGTCAGCAATTCAAATCACCATGCCATTTGAAGTATTTAGGGTGCAAAGAAAATGTTGCATAATGATTAAGTTGTTGAAGGATTTCTCTTCTATGCGTCTAATAGCTACTGCCTTAGTGCGTACATAACGTAAGATATGCTATTACAGTGTTACTGTTCATTAAATATCTTTGAAATTTCTTTTCTTTCATTTTCTTTTTAATGCACTTATAGGTATCTATACACACTTATGGAATCAACGAAAACTTTGAATATACAAGTTCTTTGACACTGGGTCTATCAATTGTGGGAATTCTAAAAAAGAACGTGCCCAATTGTTTACTGCTCGATTACTTGGGCACAAATTATGATCAACTCTTACTGATTCCTTTCAATTTCAAGCATGTGGATAACCTAAAGTAAAGGATTCATATTTTATTGCAGTAGTCTAATATGTAGTCTTATTTTTGACACTTATATATAGGAATCACTGGAATGTGGTTGTAATAAACCGATTGAAAGGTGCTGTCTTTTGGATAGACCCTTTAAAGAACCATATTGACCAAGATATATCTGAAGTAGTTGAAATGTATGTGAAACTTACTTATTGTGTTACTTCCTTTTTTCTTTAT
This sequence comes from Cucumis melo, assembly GCF_025177605.1. Taxonomy (NCBI): domain Eukaryota; kingdom Viridiplantae; phylum Streptophyta; class Magnoliopsida; order Cucurbitales; family Cucurbitaceae; genus Cucumis; species Cucumis melo. The sequence goes on from NC_066862.1 coordinate 34,309,068, forward strand.
GCCAAAATACTTTAAGTAGGTAAAAGTATGATATTCTTTTGTAGGTCGTTCAATATAACGAAGAAGAAAAAACTAAATTTGAGGATCGTAAAGGTATGTGAATATCTCTATTACTATAGCTGTAAATTAATTTTTATTTTCAACATAGGTTAAGTCTTTTGTATGTGTATCCACAGTGTCCTAAACAATCAGGAGTAATCGAATGTGGTTATTACGTGATGCGGTTTATGCATGACATTATATTGTCAAAGAGTACTTCTATCATAAACATAGTAAGTATAGTTGTTTTAAAATTATCGTGCATATATAATTTATTATGAATGAATCTCATTTAGAACCATTTTATTGTCTATAGATGAAAATTTCACCCCATACTTACACACACGATGACATTGACTATATAGGGTCCGAGTGGGCATAGTTTGTAGGGAAGCACACATATTGTGCTTAGGATAATATTGTTGATTAAATTTTTTTGAAATATTTTGTCACATATTTTGGTGAATATAAATGTTTTCCCGGTTAAGGTACAAATAAACCCCATAGGTACCACAAAAGATGCTTTTGAATTAAATGAAAGAAGAAGAAAGAAGTTTTATGTTGGAGCCGCCACGGAAAATACAATGCTGGATATTAAGACTGGGAAAGATCTATTAGAGGAATATTTTGTCAAAAAGTAATAGAATGTGGGCATTTCGTCTTGGATAATCTCACTTGAATAGCTTATAAATAATGGAATGTGGGCTAATTTGAGAGCTTAATTACCTTGTATTTTCTATAGAAAAGTTGGAGCGATTGCTAAGATTTTCAATAAACAACCACAAACTTAAATTCAGTAAGATTTGTAAAGAAATTTTAGAACTACTCGATCTTGTAATCGGGGGAAGATTTGGCTAAGAGCTCAAGGAGGGGGTCAACTTGTTGTGAGTGGTTTTCTCTTAAAACATTTTCAAAGTAAATGAATTTTCATCATGTTTGAATCCTTATACATATTTATACATTTCTCTCTTGAATTTCTTGAGTTCATTGATTTCTTTTATATGCTTCTCAAATTCTTAAAATAATTTCGTTTACCAATGAATTGAAATTGAAAATGAATTGGAATCTTTTTGGTGAAATGTTCATTGGTACCCTATATGACGAGATTCCTCGCATTTGCTATGTGTTTTGGTATGGGATGTCTTATGCTTGTTGTGTGATCTAGGATAGGATGCCCTATTTTTATTGTGTGTTCTAGAATAGGATTCTTTATACTTGTTGTGTCTTCTGGTATAAGATGTCCTTTGCTTGTTGTGTGTTTTAACATTGGAAGACGCATTATGCACAATAGAATTGATGGAGAATTTGCTGTTGAGTTGAGATTACTCCGCACAGCCACAACTCAATGAAAGAGCATGGTAAACACTTGAGCTAAGGATGGTACAAATATGTAATTAAACATACAGGATGACTCTACATGATGATCTATAATTTTGTGTTATGTAAAGTACTTTCCTATGCAATATGATTTATTAAGAATGTTGGCAAAAAAATGGTTTCTACATGTTAATCAGATTGAAAATGTGTAAATCGCTTAATACATTGAAATTATTTGATTTAAACTCATAAAGTTTATCATATACCTATTTATATCACATGGTTTTGCGAAAGGAATTTACAACGTGGAAAACTTATTTATTAAATGAGTTATTGAAAAGCCCAACTCACTAGACGCTTTACCTAATCTTTCAAATGTTTTGTTTTATTCCCCCCTCCCCCCAGGTATCGAAGGACATCCAATGTTTAACTTGCTGTCTTGACAGTCTGCGATGTCATAAACGAGTCGCTTCATCTTGGTAGTAGCTACATTTAGCTCGCATAACATGTAGAGTTAGGCGAGCTAAGCAACAAGTTGTGTTTTGAAGTGTTTCTAATTTCAAATCGATTCTCATCTCGCGTTAAAGTTTTTGTTTCTATTTATTCCGCTCAGTAGGCGTTCAGCGTTTGATCTCGCAGGGAGATATGTGTTGAATTTCTAAGTGAACACACTTCTACATTGTCACGTCCCGCCCCAAATGTCACTTAACACGACCAGATGAGGGCGTGCTTCCTAAACATCTATTGCATAACTCTCTACGAGACAACACTTTGAACACCTAGTAAGTGAAATAATTCTTGCTCTTGCCTCTTTAACAAAGCTCTTCCATTAAGCCTAAAGACCTTTACAACTTACTGTAAAGGAAAAAAAAAAACTCTGAACTTCATCACCTAGCTCTTGTTGTTCAACTCAATAACTTGTAGGCGGCAACAACTACTACAAAAAAAATTAGATATATTGTGACAGTTCATTGCATCCCAAATTGAAAGTAGGGAAGAAAAAATTGTCATAAAATATCAAAATTTGCCTTTTTTGTGAAAAAAAAAATATTGTTTTCAGATTTTACTTTTCTATGACAGTTATTTGTTGTCATAAAAATCTAAAAAATGAAATAAATAAATTTATTTTATTAAAATAAAAAATTCCCTCAAATTTTACTTTCCCCTTTTATTTTCTCACGCAAACCCTTTCACTCTACCCTTTCATTTTCTCACGCAAGGCTGATGCTCCACCACGATGGTCGAAGCTCTACCACGAACGTTGGGCTTTGTGTTATTCTACCATTATCAATATCTTCTTCTACTGATGGATTCTATGGTGATCGGCTTTTTTCTTCGACGACGGTTTATTGCAAGGTATTGTATAGACATTTTTCCTTTCTTCCTTTCTTCCTTCCTTTGGTACTTTACTCTATCAAGAAAGTTTAGTCTCATAGATGTTGATTTTCTACTTCTAACTAATCTATTTTATCTTTCAATCTGATAATCTACTCTTCTATCTTCAAGACATGTTTCTTTAAATTCATAAGCTTTGATTTTGTTTATTTCTTTAAATTCTCTCATGGTCTAGCTTCTCGATACACTACACCATTTTATGAACAACCCCATTTTACTAAAGCTTGAATTGAAATTGGAGAAAAATTTAAAAGAGTGATAGTTGGGGAGCGCAATGTTTTAGGGCTTCAGGTTTGGGTTTGGGTTTGGTGAGTAATTGTGAGTTTGGAGATTCTTGAATGAAGAGATGGTGAGAAGAAATTCCAGAAGATAAGATTGAGATTGGTAATCATGTTTGAATTTTGAAACCATGTAATTGTGTCGGTTTATTTCTATTTTCAGAAGAAATTGGAAACCAAAACCATAAACTTTTTTTTTATATGGTATCATTTAGGATTTGAATTTTTGACATGTTGGTTGAAATTAAAGATCACATTCATGTTTTAATTAACTATTTAACTATGTTGGAACTAAATTATAGCTTTAAACTTTACTTCATCGCCTATTACTTCTACATAGCAATACTTAAGACTTGACTCCTAGGCGACAATCTCAAGAGATAACAACAAAATAGCAAAATAACTAAACTTCTTCTCTTTATTAACTTAACGCTTACCAGATTTATACATTACAAATTACAACCCTTAAACTTTACTTGGCATAAAATAAAACCTTATGATCTTCTCGCGTTGTCCTTCTTCTTCCTACCAAGGTGCTCAACTTCGTGCCAAGGTACTTAAAGTGTAAGATTCTAACCTCTATCCTTTTTCCTTTTTGTCATTTATAATCTATCTCAAGGAAATCCTTCGGGGTCTCCCTTTCTTTCTTCGACACTAAATGCTACTCCTTGTGGCGGGTACCTAAAGGTATAAAGGAGCAACTTAGTTCTTTGCCTCAGTCACCCAACCACATTTCTTTGCGAACTGCGTTTATTGCTCTCCCTTCCTCAACTTAGCTTCTTGGCTCTCTAGCACTCCAGGTTAAACTTCACCAACTTGGATAGTGTGCTCACCTTCCTTTTGACTCGGGTTATCCATGCTAATGAGCCATCTGCTTACCAACGGGATCCCTAGATGTATGACGAGAAGCCATGTTAGCACGCCATGTAAGACTATAGAGTAACTCTACCTTTCTTCCTTATTTAGGCTACAACACTTGAGAATCATCATTCGCTAGGCTTCAATGTCTTACAACCTAGGGAGGAAAAACTCAAAACATAAGTCAAACAGACTTAGTGAGTGATGAGTTTGAGAAAACCTTTTTGGGAAAAATACACACATAACCAACAAGATTAACTGCATCATTACAATAACAACAACTACAAATAATGGACTTCAAAACTCAAACTTTTTTCGTCGTAACCACAACCACGACAATTATGAAAAAAGCACACAATTCATGTTATCAAGGCAAAAGCTACTCATCACCGTTACCTGGGATTCTCCCATTACATATAATCGCCTAGACCTGGGATTCGCTTTCACCAGTCTCTCATCGCTTAGATCTGAGATTTACACTCACTAGAATCACACGATAGATCTGGGATTCACTTTCACAAGCATCACATGATTGAATCAAGATTTCTACTAGCGTCTCATGACAATTCAATCTTTCTCAAACCTGGGATTCTCCCCTCACCAAGACCTAGAACTCATATTCAACCAGCGTCTTCCAAGTTACCTGGAATTTCGACCAGCGTCTTGTCACATCTTATCTAGACTTGGAATTCTCCTTTTTCCAAGACCTGGGATTCACATTCAACCAGCGTCTCATGAGTTACTTAAGATTTCGACAAGCTTCCAGCATCAAAAACACGTCCCACTCGCCTTGACCTAGGATTCTTTCCTCATCTAGACCTGGGATTCATATTCAACCAGAGTCTAACGAGTTACCTGAGATTTTGACCAGCATCATGTGATTAAAGACCTTATTACAAGCTAACAACCAATCATACCATAAACATCAATAACAGGGCACTTTCGAATAATCCACATTAACATACAACATTCTCAAAACAGACTTATAAACACAACACACTATTTTAAGAGAAATCATCCATAGAACATATCTTTCTCTTAGAAAGATCAACAAGATACCAAAAGCTTGCTCAAAATAAATATTTATTTATAAATAATCAATTCATAAATCACATTGAAAACTCGCTTATTGCTTGCAACCATTTATTCATTATAAGGATCACTCACAATAAATACTTAGTCCCCTTCCTTCTCTGCTTTTGGAGTCCTTTTCTTGTCGGGCAGTTCTCTCCATCGGTCGTTCGTCGCTTGTGGTTCCTTCTTGACATCTACATCTCAGAAATTAGCACTTTCAAATAACATTTTCCTTTTGAACTTCGTCCAATTTATAGTGATCTCCCATACTCAAGGGTCACTTACACGCTTTACATGTGTCACCCTACTTAATTCACCATGCCATGCAGCCAACCCAAACTTGACATGTAGGTTATCCATCAGCGGCCAATTTCACTTTCCCTCAAGATGCACAACTTATCTTCATAGGAAGCCAAACTCCTTAATCGTCTGAACCTCCTATCTTCTTCGGAAGCAACATACATTTACTTTCGTCCAACGAGTTGTTAAGTCATTTTGACAAGACACTTACTTCCTCGACTCCACTTCCTTAGGCATAGACACTCTTCTCACATTACTAAATGTCTAACTCCTGGCATTCACTGTAGGCTTCTTCCTTGTCGACTTACTTTTGTCGTGTCGCTTGCCCTTTCGTGATAGAACCTAGACTTAAGCATTTTTTTCACGTCCTTTTTCTCGCGAAATGTCATACTTATCCAAGATAACTCCCTTTTCCCGGATCATGGGCTCATACACAAAGTCCCAAGAAGTGACTTTGGGGCGAGGCGTGACACTCCAAGGGACAAGTATTAAGCGACCATGAGTGTTAGGTATCGAGCATGGTTGAACGACCAACCATGTCAATTAAACCTTTAAGGACAAGGGGTTGTGCGGTAAAAGTATATCTTAGGCGAGGAAAGCCTTACTAGGCGGCCAACCATGTCAAATGAACCGCTAAAGGACAAGGTGAAGGTATGTCATGTCTTGAGGAGTGGGCAACATGACATGTAATGCCCTCAAAATTAAGATAATTTTGCAGTTAATTATCTTAGTTTTATTCAATTAAATTTAATTTATTAGGCGTTATTTTGAATTCATTTAATGAAAATTTTGGCCCATTTGGTAATGTTCTCGTTTCTTGTATCCTGTTTCTGTTTTCATTTTTTAAGAAACTAAGGTGTTTAGTAATGTCCCTTGTTTCTCTTTCTAAAAAAAAGTAGAAATGTTTCCCATTTTATAAGGAATTATTGGGAAAAAAAAACAGTTTCTTTCGTTCTGTTTCTCAATTATTTCTATTGGTTTCCTTTTTCTTTTTCTCAATTTATTTATATTTTTTTCCTTTTCTTTTTTCTCAATATTTTTATTGGTTTCATTTTTCTTTTTCTCAATTATTTTTATTGGTTTCTTTTTCTTGTTTCTCAATTATTTGTATTGGTTTTCTTTTCCTTTTTCTCAATTGTTTTTATTGGTTTTCTTTTCTTTTTTCTCAATTATTTTTATTTGTTTCATTTTCCTTTTTTCTCAATTATTTTTACTGGTTTCTTTTTCCATTTTTTCAATTATTTTCATTTGTTTCCTTTTCCTTTTTCTCAATTGTTTTTATTGGCTTCCTTTTCCTATTTCTCAAATATTTTTATTGGTTTTCTTTTCCTTTTTCTCAATTATTTTTATAGGTTTCCTTTTTACTTTTTCTCAATTATTTTTATTTGTTTCCTTTTCCTCTTATATCCATCATCCTCCCCAAATAACTATTATTTTTCTCTTACTCTCATCATCTTCCTCTACACGTCGTCTTCCTCTTTGCCTCTCATCATCTTCCTCTACAATCCAGACTCTTTCTCTTTGTTGGATCCATAGTTTTTGTCTTCCTCTTTGCGCGGATCTAAGTTTTCGTTGTGGATTTTTCTCTAAAGCACTATAGGTAGCAGAGTTAAAGGTTAAATTTTATTTTGTTTCTTTCAATTCTAAATATTAAGGATATAATAACTTACTTTAAAATTAATATTACATTCTAGATGTCATAAAATATCGATGAGGTTGTTGAAATTGATGGGTTAAGAATTGAGTTGACATCATCTAAGAGAAATGGCTCGAGTAAGAGATGATATGGCTAATCAAATTTGGCAACGTTTGAAGGATAGATTCAATTTTATGTTTATATTATTATTTTTATTTGTGCACCTGTACTTCTTTGTATTAAATGAATAAAATTTTGATAATTTTTTTTTTATGTTTAATGGATGACATATATTTTTGTTTACTATTTAATTGCATTAGATGTGAATAAAATAAAATAATAAATCTCAAAGAAAATCAGGAAATAAGAAACAGTTATCAAACACATTCCTGTTTTTTATTCTAAAAGATGAAGAAACAGGGAACAAGGAACAGGGAACAAGAAACAAGAAACAGAGAACGGGAATGTTACTAAATGGGTCCTTAGTTTTTCTCTTTTCAAGAAATTGTCAAAACTGTTATTTATCTTTAAGGTAATGATCTCAGCTTAGTATAAAGAGTTTGGTCGCTATAGTTGGTATCAAAGTGTCAACTTTTAGGTTCTGTAGACTGACTTACGATATGAGTCTTTGATTTTGTCCCTATGGCTATTACGGTCCTTCGTCACTTGCTAGGTATGTTTTTATGATACATGATTATGAATATGCACATGACCTTGCCTGTATTAATCTAGAATTACATGAATGTTATGATTTAATGGTGAAGGATGTGGTGGTGAAATTTAGGAAAAATGTCGTCATGTAAAGGTGCTCAAAGGGGAGGTTGAGCAGGCAAGAGAGCAAGACGTGATTAGCCTGATGAATTGTTTTGTGACAATCTTCCCTCCTTTAAGAAACTTTCATCCTTGAAAGTTATAATCTTCAAACGACTTGAGATACTGAGCTCTCATGTCAAAATTAATAACAATTTCTACCAAATTCGAAAATCTTTAATTAAATATACATACCCATGTATATATATTTAATTAATCCAACATAATACACTAAATACATTCCTTAACTTCTACTTTTAATTAATCTAACACCAAATAAATTCCATATCTCTCAATTCCACTTATGTAATACCCATAATATGTTACTATTTTTTTTTCTTTTTTTTGGGTGTTACAAGACAAGCCAGGCGCTCATGGCTAAGCGACGTGGTGTGTATGTCAAGGGCTAGTAGCATGGTTTGATTGAAAGGCTTACAAAGTGAGTTTGATTGCCATGTGAATAAGTCAACTCACACATTTTGGTACTGCTCGGTGGGTAGATTTCACATGTCTAGGCACACAAAGAGTCAAAAATGGCAACCAGAAGGTGTTTTAAGATAACCATGCAAGAACCAATATATAAGGCAACTTTAGGGAAGAAGTTCTTCCATTTCACTTGTGTGTTATGGGTGATTTCCATTGCAAAAGCTTCCAAAATGAGTTTAATTTAAAGGGTTAGGCTGCTAAACAAAGAGAATGTAAAGAAGACCTACAACCATTAAAGGAAATCTTTGAAGGTCATTTCTCGCGTAAATTGAAGTAGTGTTGATTCTTCAGAGACTACATAGCTCATTACTTTGAATTTGTGGTTGAATTATTGAGGTAATGCAGTTAAGAAGAAGGGAAACAAGTTTGTAGAAGAAAATTTCTTGATTTGAGTTCTCAAATTTTAGCAATGAATTTCTAAAGTCAAGTTTGGATTTTCGAAGGTAAACTGGAAGCTTCAGACTTTAAGTGTCAAAGCTGGCGACAAGGCTAGATAAGCTAGGTTTAAGACATAGCCATTTAAGAGGTTAGTAGTATGCCATTAGGTGTTTATGTTTGTGGGGTGTTGCGACTAGGCAGGGCAGGCGATAGGCATAAGGCTAGCACCTGGGGCACATGGCTATAAAGTTAGTCAACCCCCCCCCCCCCCAAGTCTATGCCATGGCCTGCCTATGTGTGCACCCGACATGACTATGGCAGTGTCATGGCATGTATAGTGGTCTAGTGCTAAAAAGTGAGTTTAGAAGTTTTGTGACATTTGAATGCTTTATTGATATTTCTGAAGTTTCTAATTATGCTTTGAGATTTTTGAAGAATATTCTTGACTGATTTAGTAAATGATTTGCAAAGCATGAGTTTAATTAGTATAAGTTCAAAAGTACAATTTTAAAAGTATAAGTTTATATTAAGCATGTTCTATAAGCTAATTCTAGCATGTCTTGTAAGCATCAAAATTGAAGCTAGATTCTAATTAAAATGTTTAAAGCAATTAAACCTGCCTTTAAGCTATTGAATGATTTGAGTAAAACAAGATTTTAATCAAGTATGTGTTAAAATTAATATTTTAAGAATGTTTTAGATGAATCTATACCTGATGACTATTTTCTAGTTTTACTTAAGTTGTGCACACACATTTTCCATATTGATGTGAAGGCAATAAAACCATAAAACACAATAAGAACTGTGCTTTTAGTACATTATTAGTGAAGGTACAAGTTATTATGCATAATGAAGAATGTTACATTTTGAATTGTGTCTATGGTTGAGAGTTAAGAGGTGAGATGTCACCTAGGTCACATTATAGACGGGTTATACAGTAATGTACAAGTTAACGTTTATGAAATGTATTTAATTTCTTGCATGATTAAAACCTAAGCATTAAGCATAACTATTTAAAAAATACATGTTATAAATTATTCACTGAGTTTTTCAACTCATCATTTCAAAATGTTTTCTCACTTTCCAAGTAGTTATCATCATGTCGAGCCAGCTCTACAGCTACTATTGGTAAACTAAGGCTATTCTCCTTATAGTTAACATGAGTATATATTTAGCATAAGTTAGATATCATGGGCCTAGATAATAAGGTTTATGTTTCCTCTATGTGTTTGTGTAATTATTAGTTTTAAGTGTTTGAAACAATTAGATTGTGTTGGTTAGATAACATGCATTCTTAATTCATGTTGTTTCTTCATTTCAAACTTACACTTTATACGTTTTCTTATGAAATTTGGGGTACAACTTGAGATTAATCTTGATTAATATTATCTTGGTGTATTTTTGCGGGCAAACAATTTGAGTCTTTTCTAAAAAAGAAGACGAAGAACTTTTTTTTATGAATATTTCAATTAATTTCCTTGTAGGTTCTTAATTTTCTCTTTGTTGGTGTTACGTATTTTATGACCTAATAAATTTTGATTATCACACCCATTAGAATTCTTTTTCATCTCTAAACTTCTCACCCCCTTCTTTTCTAACTATTCATCTCGCTAGTATTCTTTGCTCTCTACAATGTCTAAAGATGTCTTCAAGGACGTGCCCAAAAAATCGATGAGCCAGACTTCAAATAATAGCATATTTGTCTGTTAAATAAGGTGTATTACTACTTGTGGGTTTTAGTCGTGATGGCTAATTGCAAGCGTATTTGTAGTTCATGCATTTATCTCATATTCCAGCTTATATCAGTTTACATTATAGCTACTACTCGTAGAAACTTAGAGTATTTTAAATTCAATATACGATTTTCTAAAAGTTAGATATTTGTTTAGTTAAGATTATTTTAAGAACCAACCAAATCTAGCTACTTTGTTATCCTTAAAAAATGTGTGCATTTTTTTAAGAGATGTCTATTTATAACATTTGGGCATTTTCGACCTTTGTTCATTATATTAATTAATGAATTATTAATTCATTTTTCTATTTCAAAAGAGATTTTTTTAAAAAAATAGAACAAAACACGAAAATATTTATAACACCATATAGAATCATTTGAAAAACGAAAAAAGATCATAAGCCTATACAATGTGAAATAGTAAAAATACCCTATGATTAATCTGCCACACACTCACAGGAAAGCTTGGTACATGATCGTTCAAATATTGATACACGATCGTTAGATCTTGGTAAACGATCTAGGTATACGTGATATTGTACAACATCTAAACGATCTTTATACTCGATTTTGTACCAAATCTAGATGGTCATGGTACACAATCTTGTACTAAGATTTTTTTTATATTGGTAAATGATTGTAAATATAATCTAAACGATCATCGAATCTGTATGCATGATCGTTTACCATAACTACACGATCGTTTAGGATCTATTACAAGGATAGACAATCGTGCAATGAAATAATATATATTAAACAATCGTGTTGACCATGGTAAACGATCATGTTGATCATGGTAAATGATCGTACATATTATGGTAAACAGTCGTGTTGGTTATATTAAGCGATTGCGTAGTTCAATATAAATGATCGTGAAAAACTTCAAATCTAACGACCATGTTAACCATGGTAAAGAATCACAGTGATCATTTAAAACGATATTTAAAATATTTTGATATTCTCGAATATGAGAAAGATTGAGAAGAATATTGAAAAAATTGTAAAATGATTTTCAAAGCATCTTACCGAAAATGATGAAGATGAAATAAGATGTTCAAATAGAAGAATAAATCATTTAAAAATAAAAGAAAAAAATATGGAAGAAGAGATGAAAAAAACTCAATTGCAAAATAGAAGAAAAAATAAAGTGATAAATCGTATCTTAGTATTTATGGATAAATCTAAAATTTATGGGGAAAAAAAACGACTCCATAGACTTTTATTTTTATTAGAGAGACTAAATATTTTTGAATTTTGACAATTTAGGTAAATTATCCATTTCAAAATTGCTATGCATCTCGTTAGGCCAATTTACTACTCCTAGTTGACACGTTGCAGCATTAGTTTTCTTTACTTTTGGGCCTCCGTGGAATTAAAGAAAGCCCATCATAAACACCAAACGGAATAATTCTTAAAATTGTCAACAAAACAAAATTAGTCAAAAAGAGAATAAATAGATAAACAACTGATATAGCCTATATATATAGAATTATTATTTTTATGTTATTATCCATCGTTATTATTATTATTATTATTATTAAAATGAAATAAATCTATAATAATACAAATATAGAAAAAAATTTAAAATAATTTTTTTAATTTCAATTTTGATTTTTGATATTTATTATTCACATTAGTCTGGAGCATTTAATTTAATTTAATATATATATGTGTGTGTTTTTATGTGAGATATTTTATATTTTTTTATGTGAGATATTTTTTCCTTTTTTTTCATTCTTTTTATGTTGCTCGAGTTTTTGTGTTGATAAACACATTGAAAAATTAAAATATACATCTCATATATTATTTGATATATAAGATGATATATTGTAAATTTATTATATATGTGCACTTATTTGGTTAGTTATTAATTTCAAATATATATCATGTTTATATCAAATATAATTATAACAATTATAGATTTTTTAGTAAGATACATAATAATAAGATATATATTTTATGTACTTTCTCATATATACACATGTATATTTAATTATTTCACATATATATACCTTATACTATATAATAAGCAACTGTAACAATGTTCTATATAAAACTTGGTATATCTTGAAAACCCAATTAATCTGAACCAATAATATACCATGTAATAAAATTAGTCGTTAATGACCTAATATATTCATTTCACACATTGTATATATCAAGTTTTTTGAATGCTAACGTATATTGAATGTGTAATTTCAAATTGACTTAATAAATAATATGAAAAATATAATATGTTAATTTAGCAACAAAATTTAAATATAAGAATAATATTATCTCATATATTGTAACGCCCCAAGTTAAGGTAATTTATTTAATTGTAACGACCCAACTCCTTATACTGAATCGAAGTCATTACTAAATATAGAACAAGTGGTTTAAGTCATAAAATTTATTAAAAACGCGTAAGATTTAAGAAATTTTATTTATGAAAATTTAAACAAGGTAGTTATGCAAAAGGTGTAATGCGTTCTAAAGTCCTACTCGGGCCCTATCTACAATAAAGATGATGAGAAATGAAAAGTACTCAAACTCAAATACGAAAATCTGAAATAAGGATAAGCGGAAGCGGTAGTCCCTATGGCCCTCCACGGTCACTTCGGGTCGCTCGCCAGCTTGCCCTTGCCCTTGCCTCGTCCTCTACCTGAAAACATAAAATGAAGAGAGTGAGTATAAAATACTCAGTAAGGGACCCACTACTAGTCCCACTAGGCGCCTGTTAACTTCCTGTCAGAGTCCTGTAACTGGTACCCAATCTCTGGCACGTTCCCGAACACGTGCAACATGCGCTCCCGTAGGAACGTAACTCTGGTCTTCGGTGTCCCGGGGACACCTAGGACAGTCGGGATGCGAGGACCCCGTCGAGTCACTCGAGTCATATCTATATCCATGCTAGACTGGTGTCCCGTCGGACCACACAGTCCTCAATAGGTGGTGATCCCGAAGGACACCCATGCAGGTACGACTCTAACAGATTAAGCTAACAGGTACCCTCATCGCAGTATACATACACATGGCATCAGCACATAACATATCACATAAATCATCTCTACACTCTCCGTCTCGACATCCGTCGTATAGTCATAATAGCTCTCGCCACACGTAACAGGCTATGGTATAACCATATCGCCATTCGCATCATACTAACATTTATTTCAGGCTTCGTACGGTCTAATCCTTAACATGCAAAATTGGAGTATACATAGTCTCATAATTCTAAGCATGGAGCTAGTAGTAGAATCTCTTACCTGGAGATTTACTTGTCGAGTCCTAACCGCGAGGCAGTACGCTTTCCAAGCGACGAGGTCCTAACTGTTTAATATGCCAAGATTCGTAATTAGGTCACCAACGACTAACGGTTCAAGACTCATTTGAAATGACTTACCCTAGAAGGAGATTGCAGTGCCCAAGCCCCTACTGAGGAAATCCCCCGCTGCAGCAGTTACTTGGTCCTAGACGTCCCTTAAGGAAAAATGATCTAATTTAATTCCAATTTAAATTATCTAGTGCCCAAAATATTGAATCTTGCTGGATAATGCCAAAATAATTGATTTAATTACCAAAAATTAGGTGGAAGGAGCCAAATTAGGCTTGGCGGCTCGGCTGGAAGGGGACAGGGACCGGCTCGGCTTGGCGCAGACGCGGCTCGGCTCGGCACGGGGATTTACGCGTGCGGCTCGGCTTGCAACGGGAGGGAGACGCGGCTCGGCTACGCGGAAGCGCGCGGCGCGGCTCACACGCGGATTCGGCTTCGGGTTCGGGCGCACGGGTGTGGAGCGGCTCTGGGTTCGGGTTCTCGACTGGAGGCACGCTCGGCGTTGGCGGCTGGGCTTCAGTCGACGCGACGGCGCGACGGCTGGCGAACGTTCCGGCTGCGCTGCGTCGGATCTACGCGGCGCGGCGTGGCTGGCTGCTCTTCCTCAGATCGACGCGGCGCGGCGAGTTCGGCTGCAGACACGGCGCTCGGCTGCGCGGATCGGCTTGATCGACTCTTCCAACGCGGCTGGAAGCTCGGCGACGGCTCGGTTTCGACTTGCAGACGCGCGGCTGATTGGTTTCGGCTGTCTCGGCGAGTTCCGGCTTCGGCTTGCAGACGCGGCGCGGCTGGGGGGTGGTTCGGCTCTACTACGGCCGGCTCCGAGGTTTGTGTTTGAAGCTGGCGGCGGCGTGCGGCGGCGGCGCGGAGAGTGGCGGCGTGCGGCGGCGGCGCGGAGAGTGGCGGCGGCTAGGGTTTTTTTTTTCTTCTTTGGGGAGATGAGGAGTCTCACGTCTCCCAATGCCTCCTTTTTAAAAGAATTTTAAAATAATAAAAGAAATCCATAAACCCTCTTTTCTCTCTCTTCAATTACCCTCTTTTCTCTCTCTTCAATTAAACCACCCTTGACCCTTTCCAAGGCAAATAATTAATTTGCTAATCCCTTAATTAGATTTTTTTCACCCCTAGCTTCAATAATTAAAAAAAAAACCAACTTTAGTTTAATAAGGGCTTCCCAATTATTTCCAATAAAAAAAATAAAATAATAAAATAAAAATGATACTTATTATCCTAAACAAATAAGGGTTCCCAACCTTAATTACTCAAGAAAATCAAAATGGTAAGGTTCTTCCAATAAATCTAAAATTTCCATAACCACACTTAATATCAATGACAATGGACAAAACCAAAAAGAAATATCGAATTGTTGGGCGTTACATTAATTATCTAAAGTTTAATTTTAATTAGTGTTGGAATTAATTTGGGTGCTAATGGAACTTTGATTAAAGTTGTTTGTTTAATGAGATTTCTATTTGGGAGAAATTTTATTAATTGTTGTGAAGTTAAAATAATTATATTATAAGGATAATGTAATTATTTAGGGTAATTACATTAGGTAGATAATATGGTTATGTAAGGATAGTTGTTTTGGAGAAAGATATTTTGTGGAGGGAGTCGTGTCAAGCCGAGCATCGTTGACTGCCGCTCCAAGCCGTCTTCGCGCGCCTTAGCCGTTGACTTCCACCCCAAGTCGCGTCAGTCGCCGCGTGAAGTGCGAGCCGCGCACGCTTGTCCGAGTCATGACTGCATCCACCCGAGTCGCCTTCTTCCTCAATCGAGTCGATAGCCAATTTCTTCCCTCCAACCGAGCCGTTTGAGCCGCCAAGCTTCTTTTTAACCCTATTTGACCCATTTTTGGTAAGCCTTGGTAAGTTTGATTGGCTTTTTTGACATACCCATCAAAGATTAATTTTTGGACCCTAAATAATTTAATTATGGATTTAATTGAATTATTCTTCATGATAGATCAATTGGGAGTTGTGTTGTAGAATTTTCCTAAACCAAAGATAAATTTAGGTTCATCTTCAACTTTGGTAAGTGAAAACAATTGGAATTTGGTCCCTAGGCGACTATTAATTAATTATTAATTTTAGATATTGGGTTCACTTGTGTTTAGGACTTGATTGTTGGAAAGCTGATTGTGACTGTTAGGATAATCTCGGTTTAACTAATCTCCAGGTAAAAGATTCTACTACTAGACCTCCGACTGAAATTAAGAGACCGCGTGTATCTAAGGTTATGCTTGGATGATAACTAAATTACATAACCCAGTGTTATTAATGATTGATGTCGTGAACTGATATTATGTTATGACTAGTAGTATGTTGATGAAGATGACTGCGTTATGTTCACGAGGTTAAGTATGCTATGATTGTTATGATATGTCATGTTTATGAAAAGGTTATGACATGCTACGTGCTACTAATAGGGTGTGTTGTTAGTTTTCTTCTATTAGAGTCATACCCATATGGGTGTCCTTTGGGATCACCACCTTTTTATGACTGCATGGTCCGAGGGGATCACCAGTCTAGTATGACATTGACATTGACATGATTATGAGTGATTCGACGAGGTCACTCACAGCCCGATTGTCTTAGTGTTTCATTCGGGTACACTAAAGACCAGTTTGTCCTAGGTGTTCCTTTGGGTTCATCGAAGACAGATATGTTCCTACGAGATCACAGATTGCACGTGTTCGGGAACGTGCCAATTCAGGGGTACCACTTTACAGGACTCTAATAGGAAGTTAACAGGCACCTAGCGGGACTAGTAGTGGGTCCCTTACTGAGTATATTTTTATACTCACTCTTTCTTGTTTCATTTTTTAGGCAGAGGTAGAGGTAAGGGCAAAGGCAAACTGGCGACTGACAAGAAGTGGTCGTGGTGAGCCACAAGGATCATTTTGCTTCCGATTTATGTCATTGTTCGGATTCCAGTATTTGCATTTTTATTTTATTTTATTTTTATTGTTATTTTATTTCTTTAAAACTAGATAAGACCCGAGTTAGGATTTTACTTTTAGAATTATTTCCATATACATTTGTTTATGCTTTTAATGAGAAATTTGAGGTTTTGTTTTATCTTTCTATTTTAAAATTTACAAATTTTATTTATCTTTTAAATTAGTAATAACTTCGGCTTAGTATAAAGAGTTGGATCGTTACATATATTTAGTTGCAGTTAAATGAAAATTATGAACAATATACATGGTTGATTTAGAAAACAAAACTTTTATGAACTATTTTGTAACTCTTGAAACGACATCTGTTCATGGACTAAAATATACTGCAATGTTGATCATACTTAAAAGAAATAATATATATATCAGTATAATGTATTATACACAATATGCCGCAGTATATATTGAACAAACATGTAAACCGAAACTAACTTCAAATGCGGTAAAAAGTTCTACAACTTGAATACATTACTCTCAAATTCAAAAAATAAACCGATTTTTAATGTAAGAAAAAAAGATTGAAATACCTAAAAACAAATAAAAATAAGATGAAATAAATTTGCTTAATCGAAAAACTTCACTAGCATATTATAAATTTCATCGAAAAAACATAAGATGAAACAAATATAAATCGAAAAACTTGAAGAACATTTAAGGATTAAAAAAAAAAAAAGCATAAAAATCACGTGCAGATCAACCCTTGCACCATAAATTTTAATAAATTTCGGTTTTTGCGAAATACTAAACTCCAGAGATGCTATATACCCCAATTCCCTTTCCTTATACGATCCCACTTTTACAATAAAAGTGCATGGGTTAATATTGATGATGGATTGACATTCTAATTGGTTGGGCCCTTTTTCTAATGTGCAAATGGATCTAGTCACCAACCATTAGTGTTTAACTCATGTTATTTTATTAATATACTTCTCTACTCCAAACAAATACAAAGGCAAGAAAAATACTTAAATGTGTTTTAGGTTGCATTAACCTTTTCTTGTTCAAAAAGTTAAAAAGAATTATTTATTTTAAAATGACAAGAAAAAGGATGACCTTTTGTTGTTCACTCTTCCACCCTTCATCATTGATTTGTTCGATGACAGTGCTGTCGTTTCATCTCTTTAAACGAACAGTATGTTCATAATTAATGCAAATGCATGCATTGTATTTGTAGCATAATAGCCTCTTTCACTTGAAGATGCCAAGTCTTAATTATTGTATATATTTATATTGATTTTGAAAATAATAGATTGTCGAAAAACCAACTAAAATCTCTACTTATAATCTCCAATAAGAGATCGATTTAGGTTTTGAAAATGATGGACTATCTAACTTTGAAAGATGATAAAGTGCTTTACAGTCATCCTTCATTTTCTAAAGCTTAATTAAGTAGTTTTTAGGATTAGTCTATGATTTAACGGAATAATGATGAGTAAAACTCACATCGATAGTACTGTTTGTTTGGGTCCATAAGGTTTTAATTGTTTTTTTTATGATTAATTAATCACAGAAACAAGTTGAAGAGAGTTATTAAATAATATACTTGAACTCCTACTTCAACACTAGATTTAAACACTAGATCCACTATTGATATATACCTATAAACTTGATAATGATTCATTTTATTGACATACCGATAAACTTTAATAATATATTGTTGATATACTTGATAATACTACAATAAACAACATAAAATTTGAGAAAAAAGTGAAAATCATGTAGTAAGCATATCAACCAACTAATAGATATAATATAAGTACACGACAATATTGATATATAAAACTGATACAAAGTAAAACGAAACAAAACTGACGTAAAATAATAAAACCAAATAATTTAAAATTAGATTAAACTAAAAATACACATCGAAGAAAGTAGAGAAAAATCACAAGCGAAGTTAAATTACTCCGATCAACCACCATTATATTTCATATTGCAATTAATGTACTATTGATATCCTAAAATCAAGACAGGAAGAACAACTCGTTTCTTCCGTATAAGAAAGGATGATTATGGTCTTAAAAAGGAGATAAGAAATACATACATTACGAAGAAACAAGTCATTTTTTCGTAAAAGAAAGAATGATTAGCTTTCAATTGAAAGAATAAATAAGAGACAATTAGGGCTTTAAAAATAGGGGAAAAAATAAGTTATTGAAGGTAGTTTGGAAATAAGGACAATTTTAAGAGGAAGAGTGTTTTAAAAAGTGAGAATTTTGCCATATTTACAAAATTCTAAAACAATTTGCTATATCATATTTTTAAAAGACTATCAACTATAGTTTGCCTTTTGAAAAATTAAGCATATAAACTTTACTTTTTAGCTATATATAAATTAAGTCAAATTTTGAAAGCTTAATTAATTCAAACATTATAACTAAGAATTCAAATATTTGTATTACAAATTTGAAAACCACAAATTAAGGAAATAAAGAAGTAAAAATTTCAAAAACAAAGAATTAAAAATAAAATAGTATGAGATATAAGCAATAAATTGCGCCCTATATCTAGGGATAGTTGCAATTATAGCAATTATATTCAAAATAATTAAGTATATAGAAACATTTTTAAAAATTACAAATATAACAAAATCTATCCATGATAGGAGTCTATCACTGATAGATCATATAGTAAATGTTAGTTTATCACTGATACACTTTACACTTTAAGAGTCTATCAACTGTAAAAGTTTATCACTGATAGACTTTGCTATATTTATAATTTTTCTAAAAATATTGCTACATACTTAATAATTATTCTAAAAATTGTTATCTATTATAATTATCCCTATATCTAATAGGCAAATTGTGGTGCATAACAATTTAAATTTAAGAATTTTACAAGTTTGTCACACATTTTTTTATTTTGCACTAAATATAACGAAGGAAAAAAAATGGGAAGAGATTCAAATCCGAGTGATATAAATCTAATTTTTTATCCTTATTTTGACAAACATGTAAGAAGCTCAGTCCAGTAACAATTAACATGTAAATGCTTGCTTCTCAACCTATAGCGTCTCAACTTTAAGACTCCATGTAAGTAGTTAAATTATTCTTCATTTATTTAAACATGTAGCAAACCATTCATTTCCTAGTATGTAAACTATTTTTCATTTGTTTAATATATGTATAGCTCATTTCAAGAAACATAAAATATTTCACATTTCAAAAGTATGTTTCAAATTTAACCTTCCCTTTTTTAACATGCAAATCTAGATCTGCCGCTCGTTTTTTATTCAAGAACAAGACTAAATCATTGAAATAAGATGGAAAAGGACAAATCTAAATGTTGTATTTTGACTCTAGGGTATATGTATCACAACTTGGTTTTTTCGTTATTTTGGTTATAGTTTTACAATTTTAAAACTTGTTTGAGACGTTGAGTTAAGCTGTAAAGTTTGAAGTCAATATGTTTGAGTTATAAAGTCTATATTTGAGATGCAAAGTTGTAAAATGGAGTTTATGATCAATAAGTCTGCAAAATAGAGAAAGACTAAAAGATAAAATTTTTCAATAAAAATCAAACTTCAATAGTGTTTATTGTTGAAGTTGAATTATTAAACTGATTTATAACTACGTTGGCAGGTCAAACATCCCAAAAAGTAATAGAAGAACATGTTTGGATTACCTTTCCTAGTATTTGAATAAGTTTTTCTAATTAAGTGCAAAAAGAAAAAAAGTAAACTCCTTTGAAAGTAAATATCTAAATAGGGGTCTAAATGAAGATGTTTAAATTAAAAATAGCGAAAAGTTTGGATATGAATGTAAATTTAAAAGTAGATAATAAATTTATAACATAGAAAAAAGTGATATATGTAGGTTGAAAATATTAGATACAAGAAACAGACACCCAAATAGCCTCTTCCTAACTATATACTAGTTGAATTAATAATTTAATTTCCTCTCATAATAGTTAGGTAGAATTAATATAATAATGGATAGATAATTAATATTGAGAGACTAATTAATGAGGCAAGATGATATTGTGCAAGAAAAACCTTGAAAGGCCAACTTTGTTGCCTGTTTTCTCAACATCTTTTTCAATCTGTTGTCTGTACTCTTTGTAGCTGAATTGTTTGTAAATGCTTGGTTTCAACCAACTCTCAATCATCACATCATCAGATGGGCAATAGAAATATGCAAATGAATATCTTTCGACTCCCACTGAAGCCACCACTCTGTGTTTAAGGCTTCTGAATATATCATTGCTCACTACCTGCATCCATCCCATCACTACAAATTATTATACATTTAATTACTCTCTCGTCACAAAGGTTAGTGATATATATTTTGTTTATATTATGCTCTCTTTAGTTTACGTGCCCTTTTGATCTTTTCCTATATATATTATCCTTCGGAAGAATTAATCTTTTAAGATTACAACTTAGGCTTTATCCTTTAGGATAGTAGCTGTTTAGAGTCATCATGTAATCCAAAACCTATATTTGGATTCAATGGTTTTAACATAACATGTAATAACAAATTCATTCCATTTCGACAGTCCTTAAACATAACCTCATTCTATTTTCGTTTTGTCCTTGATTCTTCTACCATTCCAACGCTTTTCATGTTTTCAATAATCCAAATTATATTTGACAGTCCCAAACAACCTTTTTTCTTTTTTTTTAAATCTCTCTCGATGTATATACATATAAAGTTTTCATCTTTTCTAAGAAAACATCCCAATATACTTTTAAACGATTTTGTTAATTAATATTAGTCTGTTGACTCTTATAACTAATTTTGTTTTTCAAAGGACTCTTTTTTGTTGGCTTACTTGAGTTGAGTTTCTAGTGGATAAAAATACTTTTCCTCTTTTATTTTATTACATAGAAAGTGAAATAGATTTTGATATCCTACATTAACAAAATCTTTCCAAACCAGTACAATTTCAAGTGGCTAAAATATTGGTCAGAATAAACTATCTAAAAGTCTACATGTTCAAGTTTTGATCAAAATTAATTTTGTTCAAAGTTTATAAAAAACAAAACAAATTTTGTAACTTTCCTGATTTTATATATATATTGGATTTTGAAATTTTGCTTAAAAAAGTAAATGGTTGAATAAAACAAAGATAGTTTATAAGAATTGAAATTTGAATAGATATATATGAAATCACTGTCCAATCTGTCCAAAGTTTCTTTTCCTACTTTAAACAATAATATTTTTGTTTCTTATTAAAATAATTGTAGTAGTATTTAAAGGAAAGCAAACTTATTTATAAAATGTGATCCTGTTGATACTTTAAAAAACTTTTATTTTTCTCACCAATAGATTGTTTCTTTTATTTCCACATTTTTTAAAATATATTTTGAGGGTTTTAGCCAAAATTTTAGAAATTTACTTTTTGTTGTCAAACGTTTAAACTCTAGTTAAATGTTAAAAAAAAAAAAAAAAAAATCTATCTTCACATACCCCAATTGGTTAATAATGTAAAAAGGGTGAAAATAATCATTCACCTTGATTGATGTTTTATTATCTACTTATTTTTTAGGAAGAAAAAAGTATATTAAGAAATGTACAGCTCAATCTGATAATGATTTTTATTTATAGTTTTGAAAATTATATACATTACTTTCGACACCTATAAATTAATTTCTACACTTTACCAAATTTTTAAGAAACAAAGTTAGATACTACAGAATACGAGACCAATAGCTACATCTAGGTATTTCAAATAGGTAATTTACACATTCATTTAGTACCCCATCACAACCCTAATTCTTAAAATTAAAAGACAAAGAAAAACAGTTTTCTTAAAACTAGTTTTTGTTTTTAAAAGTTGACTTAGAATTGAAATATTTCTTTAAAACATGTGAAAACTAGCTATAACAGAAACAACAAAAGAGAAAAGAAGCATAAATTTGAAAATCAGAAAACTAAAAACAAAGTTGTTATCTACCTAAGCTGAACAAAGCTAAAGATACACTTAGTTATTAGTAACCTATTATAGATTTCTTAATACTACTCTCAACTGCATATTTAAACATCATTGAAAAAACCCCAAAATCTGAAAAGAAAAAAAAGTGTTGTCCATCATCAGCAAATAGGAGCATTACCTAAATGTGATGGGTTCAATCATGATATCTGTCTATAATTTAATATATTCTACAAGTTTTCTTTACACATTGTAGGATCTCAAGTGGGTTATAAAGGTTATTTCTAGACAAACGGAAAAATAAAAAGAAAAACAAAGGAAAGAGAAGAAAAAGAAAGTGTTTGGGGGGAGGTACCTGAAATAAGTCACCAATGTTGAGAAGCAAAGCTTGAGGGTTAGGTTTAACAGGGAACCATTTAGCGGATTTCATGAGTTGCAAACCACTGATGTGAGGTTGGTAAAGAATTGTGAGATAATCAGTGTCAGTGTGAGGAATGAGACCATAGACTTGTGAAGCAATTGGACATGGTGGGTATCTGTTCATTCTAAAGCTGCTTTTCCCTTTCTCACACCTTTCTTTGAAGTAATTTGATTTTATCCCCAAACTTTGCCCTAATATTTCCGATATCTTCTCTGCTAAACTCCCTAACTTCTTCACCACTCCTTCCATTGTTGTTCTGTCTCAAACACACACAGAACCCAATATATAACCTTTTTCTTTTGATTAATTA
The DNA here is from genome assembly GCF_025177605.1 of Cucumis melo. Lineage (NCBI taxonomy): Eukaryota > Viridiplantae > Streptophyta > Magnoliopsida > Cucurbitales > Cucurbitaceae > Cucumis > Cucumis melo. The sequence goes on from NC_066862.1 coordinate 34,332,254, forward strand.
TAAATATATAACACATCTAACACATAAATTAAAAGTACATTTAATTTTAGATCAGGTGTTTGATAACTATTTGTTTGTTTTTTCCAATCTAAACAACTTTGGGATCAGATTCATTGTCAAAAGAGAACTATTTTTTTAACAAAGATTCCAGAGGTTAGAGATTTCGTCAGTAGATGTACAAGGACATTTCTATTAAGTTGACACATCTATAACATCCTCATCATATCTAGACCTGATAGAAAGATTGTGCATTGCAATATAAGAGAATAATATAAACACTAGAGGAATACAAAAAATCAACACAAAATGATGAGAGAAAAGCCTTCTAATTTATAAAAATGAAACATCTAGATCAATCATGAATAGTTTACCGTTGTTCAAGTAGTTATAATGGTTAGTGGTTGGGGTTTATATACTATTTTATTCTAGGTTATAATAGTTCGTGTTTGAGGATGTAAATTGTTTATGTTTGTTTAAGAAATGGTAAACACTATAACAAAAATAATAGAGTAGATGAGTGGAATATTGTAGCAAATAGTAAATATTGTTACAGAATATTCTTGAAATAGTATTTACTGTACTTAATTGTAGGTTATAAGCAAATAGTTGTACATATATACCACATTATAGTTGGTGCCTAAACATGGAGCGAGCTATACTTCATCATTCCACCATTGTCTAGTTGGTGCCTTGAACAACCCTTTACTTTCTTTAATAAAATGTAGTACATTCAAAACCCAATATACACACGCCCTCCTTGAAAGATTGAAGACATAATTTATAATAAGGTGGTTAGGACGACATTAAAACATAAACAACTAAAGGGTGTTTGGAGTGTCTTTTGTTTAGAGTGCAAACACGGAAATAAACCCGGAGTATATTATAATTAGTTATCCAAAAGTAGAGTGTCTTATAATAGTTGATGCATCAAGTTTAGGTGGAGACTTCAAACTATCTTTTCTTTTTTTAATCTCTGTAGTCTTCAGTTAACATATATAAAAACAGTAAAATATATATATAGAAAAGATTACTTTGTTTAAGTATATAATTAAGCGTTAATTAAAAGAAAAATGTGTTTCACATAAAAGAAAAAAAAAAAAAGAAAAACAACCAACCAAAGAGAAAGCAGTATTTGTAATGAACATGGACAAAAAAGAATTGAGCAATATAATATTGGTTTGTGTTAAAATTGATAAAGTAATGGGGGGAATAGACACATGGGGAAAATGGGAAGTTTTGAGCTGTCATGTTTTTAGCAAACAAAGTATATCTAAGAAGCAATAAATGACAAGAAAAGTGTAGTAAATAAAGCCAAAAATCAATTTGTTGCATAAAAACCAAGCAAGAAAGAAAAAGGAAAAAGTAGAAGAAGATAAGATAATGGAAGAAAAGGGGGGGTGTGCCCCCACGAGATTAACAAACTTGTTCATGTGATGGTCATGTGATGGTCATGTGATGGGGTGATGTCCAACTATGACCACTGCCCATTTAGCCATATGCACTCTCTGTTTCCCTTTCAGTCATTGTGGGGTACCCCTACCCTAAACCCTTCTTTTTTTCCCTCATTTATATATGTGTATATATATGTGTGTGTGTGTGTATGTAGGTGTATGTTTCCTTTGATCTCATCCATCTATTAAGGATGTACCCATGTGCATACTTAAGTGCGTTGCAATATGTATTTAGTTTTTTTAGGTTAAATAACTACTACAATGAAGTTGGTTGTTCAATTTTATTTCATGTTACTTCAAAATGTGAAGTGGTTAATGATAGGTTAGTCCTCCCACTGTGAAGTTGAGTTTTCATAAAACTACTTGAATTAAAATTAGACAAATGTAAGAATAAAATGATATTTTTCTTTTTTTAAAAAGAAGAGTTTCAATGAACTTTAATGTGATAATGGGGTGTATGATTTACAAAGATATATAATTTAATTTTGAAAGTATTTTTTTAAAACAATTTAAGAGAGAATTAAAAGAAGTACGTGTAAAATGTCATTTAGTAAGAAATGTTTTCGACTCGATGTTTCTTTATTTATTATTATTATTATTTTTTTTGTCTTTTGTAGTCTAGAGTTCTCCAAGTAATAAGTATGGTAGATTTGATTGATTGGTATTTGGATTTGACTAGATAAAAAGAGATGTATTTTAAAGAATTATATATTTTTTAATAAACTCTTTTGATAAAAATAAATTATTTAAAATATACATTTAAAGCATGTCAAAAATTATATTAAGTGGTTGTTTACTAGCTTCAAATTTTTTTTGAAATGATTTATTTCAAAAGTAAATATTTGAAAACAAGTACGAGCGTTTGAGACGAAAACTATTCTAAAACTATAATAATCATCTTCCACCTCTTTATATAGTAAATACTATTTAGTTGTCCTCAATTTTAAAACTATCTCAAAATTCTCATTTGCAACAATATTTACAGTTTTACATTCATAATTTTCTATATTTTTTGCTAGAGTGTTATTATTTATTTTCTAACTAAAGTAGTTTATATCTTAAACACATACTAAAATAATATACATTGTAAACACAAACTATAATAACCAACATCTTTCCTTTAATGCTCCCTTAATATATTTCATTCTAAAGTATTACTTATACCTTATCTTCTCGATGACCTACTTGAATGTAATTTTAAAATTGATTTAAATCAATTTTGGTATTCAAAATCACTCCTAAACTGCTGAAATGATGATATTAAAATTTATATTTACTTTAGTTTTGAAGGAGTAAAACAAATTCTGTCGAATATCCCAACTCCACTTCATGAATAAGCATACAACCTTTTGTAAAACACAAAGTGAATGAACCTAACATTTCTTACAAGAACTCAAGGAAATTCAATTAAAAACAAAATTTTATTTTAGCCAATTAAAAACATTAAAAAAAATTGGAGATTTGTTTGACTCTTAAGCAAAAAGAAAAAAAAAAGTGAGTTTTGAAATTTTAGAGATATTTAGAAAAGAAAGTGTAAAAAAGTTTCTAAGTACTTCACGATGTACGGGGTTTTGTAATGCTCCTAAGTCCTACTCCTACCTAAAGGCTAAAAGTATTACTTTTTGAAAGTCATTTCAAATTTACAAGATTAAGAGAAAAAAGAAAGCAAAGAACAAAGTACATAAAATTTAAACTTTTCTACCTACCACTAGCTTTGCAATCCTAGACCACTTTTCAAACATGTGACCCAATCCCAAGGGGTTCTAATACCTTTCTCCATTCTATAGTTATATTATTATTTTTGTTAAGTGTTAAGTGAGCTGTATAGAAGTACTTTTCTTTTCTTTTTTTTCTTGGTACGTACTTACACTGAGTAAATGAAAGACATTGAATTCAAAACAAGTGAAAAGGTAAAAAAAAAAAAAAAAAAAAAGAAGATCCAATTGAGAACTTCTAATCAAAGGACAGAAAAAAGGGTATTATTTACAAATATATAATAGAATATAAAAATCTATATACACTATTATTTATGTCTATTTACCTATAAATAACCACATAGATATGAGTTTTTGTGATAGTAAATTATTTTTATATCTATAAATATTTTTATACGTATATATTTACTGTATTGCTATATTTACGTATTATTTTTATTTATTATTTGAAGAAGTAAAAATACCCTTGTTTGTGTTCATTCATACAGTAGAAAGTTATGCAGATTTTGTTGGTTTTCAAGCAAACAGGAGCAAAGAGACAGGAAAGAGAGTAGTAACTTCTTGTAACCCTACTTTTGATTTAACCTATTTTAAACATTTAAGAAACATTTAATTGAAAGTTTAAAATTTCAAGCTCTGATAGTACGTACCAATTTACCATTTTTATTCTTCTAGATCTAGACTTTTTCTAACTATGATATAATCTACTATAGCTTTGAATTTCTCTACTTATGTCTTTTTTATACTTAAAATTAAACTATCATCTTTTAAAGGTTTAAAAAATTATCTAAGAAAATTGAGCTGGTATTAATTTGTTTAAATACATATTTCTAAACTTGAAAACATTCTGATTTCATAGAATTGATTAAGGAGTAGAATTTTGTTTAGGGTAGCTCTAAAACCCTGTACTATGGTTATCAATCAATCACACAATAACTGTACTAAAGCTTTTGACTTTTGGATTTGAGATATATCAAACCAATCCTTGTTTTTAAGAACATTCAAGAATTCTTGAGAGAACAGCAAAGATTTATAAATAGTGTGTGTTGATCAACAATACAAAACAAATGCACACAGTAAACACATTTTACTAGTACAGCTTCATATAAAACTTCACCTTTTCAACCAAAACAGATTTCAGAATACTCCAAAGTCACTCAACCTTTTCTTTCGTAACTATGTTTTTATTTCTCGAAAATTAAAAATATAAACACTACTTTTACTTATAATATTTTTATTTTTTATTTACTTCATGAAAAAAGTTTAAAAAGTCAATGAAATTTAAAAAAAAAAAATTTCTAAACATTTGTTTTGTTTTCAGAATTTGGCTAAGAATTCAGTTATTGTAATAAAAAAGATAAACATGGTATGAAATAGGAAGGAAATAGGTTTAATTTTCAAAATCCAAAACAAAAAATTGTTACTAAACCGCGAGTCTTAATAGTTAAGTTTCTGAACTTTAATTTGCAAGTCTCGACTCTTAACGGGTGTTGGCCTCAAACATCAAAGTGGGTGGAGTTAGGCTATTATTATTTGCTTTATGTTTAGGGTTTCAATTATAATAATCGATAGTTTAAAACTATTATGATAATCTAAAATTAACAACAATATTACTATTTTAAATTCTATTTTGATGTCACATGAAATATTTCCTTTTTTTTTCTGGTATTTATTATTTTCTATCTAGTCTACACACCTAAACAAATTATAATACAGTATAATAATCAGGTGAACGCAAACAAATGTATAACAGTTTAGTTCCAAAACTCTCTTAAAATTTAAACTAATTAGTTTTAAATTTATAACAAGTTAATCGCCCTGGAAAAAAATTTCATCATTTAGCTGTCATTTATTTAACATCTAATATTTAAAAGTTTCAGAAATATTTGTTCCTAATCTCTTTATGGAACTTGGTATTTTTCATGAGCTACATTGTTGTAGTATTGTATCAATTTAGTATCAAGCTATAGATAAAAGTCTAGAAGCTAAATTGTTATTTTGATGAAAGTTTTTAGACCTAGGTCAAAAAATATACACACATATATTTGAACAAGATATTAAAAGAAAGATATCAGTAGATGCATCGAAGTACCTCAACTAGATTAATTAACGTCTTCTTAGCATCTGCATCATCTTCCAAGACCAATACAAATGTACATTCAAAATAAACAGAGTATATTGAGGAAGAGAGAGTTAGAGGCAAGCTCCAACTAAAAAAGCAATAAAAACTAAATGGACTCCTTTCAGTTTAGAGCAATGGTTACTATACACATAATACCCAAATTAAAACACTCAAAATATCCCAATGGTCATCAAGCTTTTCCCTAGAATGTTCTTAATAAACATAGAAAACATATATTATAGATTTTCTTCATTATTGGTTCTATGTACCCACACACTTTCTAGCTATTCTGCATATAATGGACTAATATCTATATATTTATATATTATAAAATCTTGCACTTATATTATCAATTAAGGAGAAATTTTATAGTTCTAAATTAATAAAGTTGAGTAACCATAGCTTATGTTTAGGATATATATAGGTTATTTTAATTTGGGTCATAATCCAACTTCTATTTCTCCCTCTCTTAATTAATAACTATAGTTTTGATATAAGTTAACTATATAATGGAAAGAGTGCAGTTAATTTTTCTTTAATTAATACATCATGCCGCATATCGATCATAGAAGCCTATCAAAATATCATCTCTCTTCTTTGTGACTTGTTTTCCCAATGGTTTGATGAATTGTGATTGTAGCACAAGATCACTTGATGAATTTAATGTTTCTATCATCTTATTATTACACACTTAAATTTAAGAAGAAAAGAAGAAGAAACCCTAAAGATGATGAAACGAAGAAGAAAAAGAAGGAGAAATAATAATGATAATAATAATCCAAAAGAGATCAGAATTAATAAAGACAAAGTGAAGAAGGGTAAGGTAAGGTAGAGAGCATACCTGAGAGTAATGTGATGGTTCAAGGTTGAAACTTCCAAAACAGGAATATGAAAAGCTTCGGACCAAGAGATTTGAGAGGAAGAAATAGCGACAGGGTTACCCCAGCGGTAGTGAGTTGAAGGCAAATTAAGAAAATTACCACTCAAACTTTTGTTAACAAAAGGTTGATTAAACACTTTCTTTTGCTCATTTATCATTGCATTCAATACTTTCTCAGCAACCCCATGGTTTATTACTTGAAAAAAACCCCAATTCATTGCTGCTTCCACTATTTCTTTCTTGCATTCCTCTCTCTCTAAATTCCCCTTCTTTAGTTGCCCTAAATCAATCACTGGTAACTCTATTTCTTCTTCACATTCCTCTATTGCTTCTTCATCAGCTTCTATAATTCTTCTGCCATTTAATTCCTCTTTCTTCAATTCATTATACCTTTCTTCCAATGGTGGTTCAATCTCCATATTTCAGATGCAAACTCCAATTAACTGATATCATCAAAATAATGTTTAGATCACAATTAGGTTTTAGCATTTACAAAATGAAATGGAACAACTATATATATATAATATATATATATATATATATATAATATATATATATATATATATATTCTAAAAGGTTTATGTACTTGAAGAGATATTGACAAGCCAACACAGATTTTACTTTTTTTTTTTAAAAAAAGAGCTTATAGCTTTTTCAAGTTCTAGAAAAGACAGTGTTAAATGCTTTCCAAACCATACAATAAAATATCTTCCGATCATTTATCTTGGCATGATATGTATGCATACATCATGGAAACATCTCACTTTTTCTCTGTTCATTACCCTCGGCTTTTTAGACAGAGTTTGTGATGTAATGTAATCTAAAACTCATATATTTGGATTAGCATTTTGGGTTCGATATGTAATACTAAATTAAACTCATTAGGTTCTTGCAATTTTCAACCTTTCACAATCTTATTCATGTCTCATTTTCGATTTCTCGCTCCAACATCTCTCAGATTTTTTAATAATTCTAATTGCATTTCAGTTTTCCAAACAATTGTTAAGTGAGTGGAGTGAGTTATTATAGTTTATTACAAATTTAGTTCTCCAATTATAGTAGCTGGTAATTTCAAATACTATATAATCTATAACTCATTGCAATATCTCTCTATTTTAAGTTCATCTTTGTAACAATGTGTATTATTTGGTACAATGTTTGTCATTTCTTATTTGTCCTCTCTTTCCTTCTTTGTTACAATGTGTGCTCACTATTTTTTACTCGTGCTAAAATAGTTTGTACCTTAAACACATATACTATTATATCTCAGACGAAAATATTTTGCATTACGAACACAAACTATTTAACTATTGACAATCGTTATAATAACCAACTCGATTTCTCAAATACTTCTTAAATTTTTTATTTATTTGCAATTTCATTTCCATTTGTACTTTATATGTTGAATATTTATTTTTAGGTACAATGAGCTGGTGGTCTAAGAGAAAAATAAATGAGTAAAAAAAAGATAAATTTCCTCTTTAGGATGAAGCTGCAAAAGAAAAGCTTACCAATAAAAGACATGAAATTTCTTTTTCAATACCACAAATGTTAATATGAATTCCAAACCTCGAACTTCAAACGTATATGTGATCAATTAAAGTGTTTTGAAGTGAAACAAAAAGAAGTATTTGGAAATCAAAATTAGCTCAATAAACTAAAAGCATATATGTTATTTTGATGATCAACCTCTTTTCATACCTTTGAATGTACCAAAAAACCATAGTTTTTTGATAACCGTCACAAAGCTCTTAAAATGCAAGCAAGCCTTCTGTTCATGACCAACATTTTGAAGTAAGATTAAGAGAAATGTTTTGAATGTTAATGAGAAGGGAGAAGAGTGTGAGTTAAGCCTTGAACTTTGGAACCATTATATATTATGTATGCAATTGTATAGAAACTTGTGCAGTAAGGTGAAAGAATCGAAATCTTGAGATTTTCTGATTGGGAAATTCTATGGCTGAGTGAAGAACACGCGTTTGAGTGTGTTATCAGAGAAAAATTTGTGAAAGAGAGAAGAGAAGGGTTTAATTTGTTATAATATGATATGATAATTAAGGTTTGAATCAAAGTTAAAAGTACTTTCTAAATTGTGTAGACAAATCATGAACATATATGTGCTTGTCACAAAAGACCTAAATTGGCTGTATTCCAACTGGGCTTTAAATTAAATTTCCCTTTTTCTTTTACTTTGCATTTTATTTTATTTTATTTTATTTCAATTTTGTCAAGACAAAATGTACGGTTCTAACCAGAAATTCATTGCAATATGGAAAGAAATTAAATAATGTAATGTATATGCCTTTATAAAAAATAAACATATCTCTGATTATTGCAATGTCTCAAACTTTAATTTTGTGGCAAATGCCTGTTGAAAATTCACATCAATTCTCCGGAGTCACTAGAACTATGTATATTCTATTATATAATAATGATATATTAATAGTAAAAGAAATAATAATTGATGTTATGAGATGACAAGTGCCTGGATTTTTCAGACGAAGTATTTTGTGTAGGGTTAATATAATATACACATAGTATACTACACACACATTTGGTACGTAGAGTTAATTGATATTGCTATTAAATCGTAGGGTGAACCTCTATCATTTTCATTCTCACCTAAAGGTACTTCCGATGGTGTTCCTTCAACGATAGGAGTTTTGACGAAAACTCTTGGCTACTATTATACGACATTGGGAGATTGGGCTTTCTCTCGATGACGTGTATCTTCCGACTGTTGTTTTCGTGTCGGGAGATTTTTTTTTTTTTTTTATTTTTTTGTAGTGACATACTACTAGTATAAATTAAACTAATATTACTAGTAAGAATTAGTTGTTTATTTAAAACCCATTTTTCCTAAATTGAATCTTGTTGTGAAGAAGCTTGATCAATCAAAGTGTAATAATCAAAGTCTTCTCCTGCATTTTGACAACAAATTGTAGTTTTGCCAAATCTTTAAATAAAAAGAGTTCGTCGTACTGTACCTATTATAGAAGAGCACATATCAAGAAAAACATTTATGCGCACTACAAGAAACTGACAATTTTTCGATGGACGAAGTCATTGGGAAATGTACCCAAACGCATGCATCAGAAAAAGTATCCAAATGAATATTGAATTGTCAGGCATATGGTTGTTAGAAAAAAACCACATATGAAAATGAATTTCTCACGTCATACTTTGCAGTGTCAGGAATAATACAATTATGTCATTCCCGACACGCAATTTTCACCATCGAGAGATCATATCTCTCAGACGACGTATAATTAAAGTTAAGGCGTTGGGAGTTTGAAGCAACTCCTGACGACTCTCTAAATCCATCGAGAGTTAAGGATCATCTCCCGATGGTGTCATCGGAAATTATTTCTTCACTTTTCTTTTTACAATTATTATTATTTTTTTTGTTTTTATTATCACTTGTGTCATTTCTTTTTCAGTTTTTTGATCTAAATTTCACAAGACAATTGTCAAACCATATGATATATATTAAATTACAAAATTAGAAAACGAAGTCAATATCTCCCAAAAAAAACCATCAGTAAATATCATTTTCAAACAACTCTGACCTACAACCATATCAAGTAAAACACATCAATTGTTACAAAATTTAGAAAATCCAAAATTAAAAGCAAAACATATAAGAATCCTCAATTTTGCAAAATAATTTAATGTTTAAACCAAATCAATAAAAATAAATTAAAGTCAAGCAAAAACATTATGAAAACTAACCCATACAAACTACCCCTCGTAACCCAAACCTACAAATCAAAGAAAGCTCAAACATATACAACTAACCCCTCGACCCCCACCCCTCAACAAAACTCAATTTTCAAAAGTGCTTCGGCTACTCTTTTGGTTCATAAAATTAAAGCATTTTCAAATTATAGCTCTTTAATTTGTTGATGGCGCATAATTGAACTTATTTTCATGGAAATACCTTTTTTTTACGTATCTCATATACATAAACAAAATTACTTAATTTTTAAATTGAAAGTAAAATTATAGATCCTTATTTATTACTTTAGATATATTTTAAAATTTTAATCAAATACTTTTCCATCCACACTTCAACAAACTTGAGATACAAATAAGATTTAAAAACCTGTGTATATTTGTTTAATACTAAGAATAGTCTAGTAATAATAGAAATAATAATGATATGAGATGAGATGAATGTGTGCCTGAATTTTTTAGTGGATATCTTTAATGTAATTTATCGATGGTTAATAAAATGAAATGAAAATTTTGTTTTCATATTCCAATATTTTCACACATATAAGTAGATCATTTGAGGTTTAACATATAAGAGAGTGAATCTAGATTATGACTTTATCATATCAATTATATTCACAAAATATCGTTAATCCAAACTTATTAATTAGTAGCTTATTTAAAAATTTCTCCTATTACATCCTTCTTTCAAAATGATCTTTTGATGAATTAATGGTCGGTCAACTGTAACCGTCAAAGTCCACTCTTTCATCTTAACATCACATTTGTAATTTTGTGGAAATTCTAGATCGAAAGAACCTATCGTACTTTCAAGAACATCGTGTACCTACTATAAAGATAGAGCACAAATTCAAGAAGACAGCGACGCTTCAACTGCTCTTTTGGTCCACAACATTAAAGTTTTATAATTCTTTCATCCCTTTTATCACATATAATTATAAATATGACCGCTGATATATGTTTATGATATACCTAACAGAGAGTAGGTTTGAATTGTGAATTAAAAATTGTAATGAGATTTACACAAAATAAAGATATACGGGTAAATTTGATGAAAAGGTTGAAATGTAGAAGTCGGCATGTACTATTCCATTGATATTTTGAGTGAAAAAATAATAACTATGGTGGGAAGTCGGCACATTTAAGTTTGATGTGAAATGAGAATTTGCATGGATACATATGTAGGCCTCATCACATTTTAAAAGAAAACAAATCATAATAAAACATATTAATGTTTTGTGAAAAGGTACCAATTTTTCCCAATGTCCAACGCGTTGAACAAATAAAAAAGATATACTTTGCAAAATTCTAATTCCAAAGTGTGAAATGGGAATGGCCATGTCGGCTTCGATCGGACTTATGATATCAAAACAAAACAAATTTTGTTCATTAATGGCTTGTGGGAAGTCCATATGCATGTGATTTTGGTACCTTTTTTTTTTTTTTTTTAATTTTATTATCCATAATTATATGTTCATTTTTCTTTGTTTTTTTTGTCTCTTTTTCTTTTTCTTTTTTGAGCCTAAACAAATAATTGCTTTTCATTGCTAAGAAGTCATCAGGGTCTGTAACGCTCCAAAATTTGAAATTTAATTTTATTATCTTAAGTGTAGTTATTAATGAAATTTTGGTGGTGTGATTAATTAAGTTTGAGGATAAAATAATTTCTTGAATTGGATAATTAAATTTGGTAAGGTTGTTTGTTGAACATAAGATAATTGAGTTGAGGGGAGAGAAAAATTGAATTATTTTGGTTTAAGATAATGTGATATTTTATTTGGAAAAAAATATATATACTTGTAAAAGGGAGTGATGTGATTGGTTGATTTTGAAATTTAAGGAGATTGGGAGTTTTAAATGAAGAGAGAGAAGATTTGATTGTTTTGAATTAAATTAAGGAAAAGAAAAATGGAATTTAATATTAGTTTTAATGGTGTTTAAGTAGGCCTTGGGACCCATGCATAAAGTAAACAAAAATCCTTCCTCCTTGTGAAACCCTAATCGTCGCCACCACCGTCGACCGCAGCTCGCCGCACTGTCGAGCTCCAGCTCGTCTACAAGTCATTCACGTGGAGCCCCATCGATCCGTCGTCTGCCCGAGCGTTTCCGTCCCCGCGCCAGTCGTCACGTGTGAATCGAAGTCTGCGAAGCCGCATCGCCTAGCCGCTCGCTCAGCCATGTTGTCGCACATCGAGCGTCGCCCATCGTGAAGCCTCGCCGGTCGCCGCTGCCTTCGTTGCACAGCCGAGCAGCGCCAGCCGAGTATTCCGGAGCAAAACGCTCGCCGACCCGCGGCTACAGTCGATCCGCGTACCCGACCCGACAGCCGCGCCTTGCCTTCGACCCGAAACTCGACCCGCGCGCCCGCGTTTTCTCCATCGCGTGAAGCCGAGCCGCCAGCTGCCAGCCGCACGCGTGCCTCCATAAGCCGCGCACGAAGAAGTCGAGCTGCCCTCCAACCGAGCACGCGCGCGAGCCGTACGCCATCCCCGAGCCAAATTCTCTACTTCCACCCGAGCTGCTAACCTTTTTGAGCCGCCAAGACTATTTTGGTTCGTTCCCCACCTATTTTGGTAAGTTGATTGGGTTTTTGGCATACCCAGCAAAGGCTTAAAACTTTTGAACCTAAATAATTTATTTGGATTAAATTAAATTATTTCTCTTAAAAGGACAGCTTGGATCAATTGATTTGTGGAGCGTAAGATTTCTCCAGTTAAGGGTCATCTCGTTGTAACCCCGACCTCGGGTGAGTTATTCCAACTGAATTCTTGAGTCCTTGGTCATTTAATGCTTAAGTTATGAAGATTGGTGTTTTCTAACTATTTAGGACCCTGCGGCTTGGAAAGCGTGTTTTTCTTGCTGTTAGAACTCGTTTGAACAAATCTCCAGGTAAGAGATTCTACTACTAGCCCTACGGTAGAATTAAAAGATCACAACATGTGATTAGACTGCATAACGACATGTGATTTGATGAGGATATGATATGACAGAATGATGTGATTTGATGTGATGATATGATATGACATGATGTTGTGGTTTGATATGATAATATATTTTGACATGATGATGTGGCATGAGGATAGGATGTGACATGATGACGTGATAATGCTATGTTATGTGTATGCTATGGTTAGGGTGCATGTTAGCTTAGCCTATTAGAGTTGTACCTGCATGGGTGTCCTTTGGGATCACCACCTATTTAGGACTGCGTAGTCCTACGGGATCGCCAGTCTGGCATTGATATAGATAGGATTTGAGTGATTCGACGGGATCCTCGCAGCCCGATTGTCTTAGTGTTTCCTCCGGGTACGCTATAGACCAGTTTGTCCTAGGTGTTCCCACGGGTCACTGAATACCAAATTTTGTTTCTACGGGAGCACATGTTGCACGTGTTCGAGAACGTGCCAGTTATTGGGTATCATTTTCAAGACTGTAATAGGAAGTTAACAGGCACCTAGTGGGACAAGTAGTGGGTCCCTTACTAAGTATTTTATACCCACTCTTTCCATTTCATTTTTTTTCAGGCAGGGGTAGGGGTAAGGGCAAGGGCAAGCTGGCGAGCAACCAGAAGTGACCTTGGCGAGCCATAGGGATCTCTTGCTTCCGCTTTATATTCGAGTTTAGACCTTAAATGTTTGCATTTTAGTTATACCTTATTTGTTATTTTATTTCTTTAAAATTATAAAGGGCCCGAGTTAGGATTTTATTTTTATACATGTCGCAAATTACTTTGATTTGGCTTTTAAATAATTTAAATTTTGAGGTTTTGTTTCATGTTTATCCAAACTTTATAAATTTTATTTGTTTTATTTAAAATTAGTAATGGCTTCGACTTAGTATAAAGAGTTGGGTCGTTACAGGGTCCCAACACATACAATCAAACTAAATCTTGGAATGAGATCTCTTTTATGTTTAAGGCAATGATGGGATCATAACTTTGTATTTGTGGGCACAAAATTTGTTAGGGTTGAGAGGTTTGGTGTATAAAATTTCAAGTTTTGTATTTGCGTATATAAGAGTATAAGGTCCTAATTGTATACCACCAATGCTATGAAGGTTCTATAGTAGGGATAATGCGCGAAGAGACTTCTGTTGGTAAGACGTGTTTCAAAAAAAGAGTGTACGATGGAAGGTCTCTTCACAAAAAGAGTTACGCAACAAATGGCAGAACAGTTTGAGCTACTTCACCGAGAAATGGTGACGTAACCTTAATGTTAATAGGCTAGCGATTGATTAGACCTCGCCGCCCAATCATAGTTCAGGATAATGGTTGGACAGAGACACGTGGTGTTCTGAGGTTGGGTCACTTCCTGCCGCTGGTAAGGGTAATCATTTCTTATCAAAAAATCCACTAGGAAAGACTTATAAATAGAGGAAACTCAGATCAATTTGAAATTGCTTGTGCCCTGAGTTGTTTAAGAAAGGATTGGGGAAGTATATGAGATTTCAAAGACAGAGAACGAGCTTATTTCCGATAGGGATTTCAAAGGGTGCAAGGAGACTACTCGTCGAGGAAGCTAGGAGAAAGAGCAAGTCGATTGTGGCAGTGAGCGACCTTCTTATAAAATGTTTCCGAAAGGAAAAGATTTCTAAAATGTGTTTAAATCCTTAAATCAATTTCTATTGAGCCTGATCTAAATTATTTCCCTTATGCACTATAAGAAATTCAGGATTTCCCGACGCTGTTTTATACCATAAGGAGATATGGCGTCGAGAGTTAGGGCCTCTCCCGATGCACAAATTGAGATGTTGGGAGGTAATTAAGAATTTTCGACACTTTACTTAAAGCGCCAAGATATATCCAAGAACTCCCGGTGCTTTAAGTAAAGCGTCGGGACTTAGCCTTTAAAAAACTCTCACTCTTCACAGATTTGTGAAGAAGGAGAAAGGGATGGGTAGAAAAGGAGTGAGCTAGGACTGCTACTCCGCTGTCAGGGTCGGCGTCGTCGTCGTTGCTAATGTCGGTGCGTCGTTGTCGTTAGTGACCGCTCTGTCCGCTGTTGCCACCCCTTCTTTCTTCCTCTCTATCACGATCTCTTGGTTGAAGGTAATTCAAAGTTTAAAACCCTAAATATAAACCCTTTAAATTTGTTCTTAATTTCCTTCTCCATTAGTGGGTTTCTTTTTCTTTTTTTTTTACTCCCCCAATATTACTTTTTTATTTCTGTTTTTGTTATGTTCAAAAGTTTGGAATGAGTTGTGATCGCTCTTCATGTTCTTGGCAATGATGGTGAGTTTAGTTCTGATTGCTCTTCTAGGTTTGAATATTTGATGTGGGTTGATGGAGTTTTTGAGTTTCGTTGAATGTTTTAGTGAGATTGATGTTGGGTATTGGTGAGACTTTTTACTCTGGTTCTTTTTACTTTGTCCTTTCCTATGAAGATTTGTGGAATGTAATTTCATGCAATGTTGTAGGGAGAACTTTGTCTAAAGTTGTTTGTGAAGGAATGGAATTTCCAAAGTGGAAGCATATGAACGTCGTGCAAATGGAATTCAATTTGTAAAACCCAAGAACAACAATTCAGAGAAAATAAAAGAACTCTTCTTCCAAGCTTTTAAAAACACCATGAGGTCTTCCTCGTTATTCTCAAGGAAAGAATCTACAGAGAGTTGTGGGACTTCTGTAATTTTTGGTGAAGGAAAAATTTGGGAGAGATTTTTTTTTCTCTTTTTGAAACACAAAGAACGTCCAAAAAAGAGATAGCAAAGCAAATTAGAATTCCGAGTGATCTTAACCAACTTTAAGAGAGATAGAGGGAAGTTATCAAAATAACTCCCTCACTCTCTACATGTAGGAGTTATTTTATTAATTAAATATATATATTAATAAAAAATTAATATAAATTTAATTCATATTCTAACATATATAATATAGGCAATGGTTTAAATCTCTCGTATAATATATAGTGCTAATATGAATCGGATCCCTATTAATTTATCCTATAGTCTGAATCTTATTCATATTATTATTATTATTTGAATCATATTCAAATATTAATTTCTCTAAAAAAAACTTGATATTTGCAAATACATTATATTAATTGTATCGTTTATCCTTATTGAGCTAACAAGGGGACATTATGGACCTATAAATTGAAGCTCCAATGATATGAGATTAATTAATTAAACTCTTTAATTAATTAATAATTAATTAATCTCTATTCATTAGCTATTAGTCATTCCACTAAAGACTAATAGTTGCACTCTTCTTATTGTAGATATATTTTTGTGTCTATTAGATATAACCAATCAACAGTGTAGTGACCCTTCACAAATTGCTCGTAAGTATAGTTAGGCCAAACATTACCGTTTTTCCCCTGTAGTTACATTTAACTCCTTAAGTACCACTGATTCCTCTAATGAACAATAATTATAGTCCTAATATAACTGGACTTCTCTCGAGCTAAGAGAGTGTATGGCGCCACATTGTTCAAGTCCTGAAATCAGCCCTTAAGAGAGCAATTTCTCTACTTACTCTATCTATAGAGAATGAGTGAATTCCTTCTTGTGTAACTGTGTTCTAAGCTCCTCAATCAGACGAATCCCCAAAATCGTAAGCATATTGAGTCGACGATATAGGTCACTCTCACCCATGAAAATCAAAAGACAGCCTTCATAGGCAGGAGTTCACAACTCACTCAAGGTTCAGGTCAAGTCACCTATGGTCATCCTAGTGAAATGTAGTGTCAACTAGTAAAAGTGTTAATAAGAGAGACTATCCATTTCATGGTCCGATCTTATACAAACTCTTTGTATAGAATACCCTCGCTCTCATGTCTTGACATGAATGGTTAAGGTCAAATCATTTGTAGCACTTTAGAACAATTATAACAACTACAAAGCAGGCTGTAGTCGTAGTGTCACCAGGATAAGGTATATAGTCTTATCCATTTACTACAGACCATTTAGGTTATCACTTAAACATGATCCATTTGCATGTCTCCACATACATGTTTAATTTACAGAAGATAAGATCGGATGTTAGTTTATTGGTTTTGTGGGTTAATACAACTAAATGTAAAATAAAATAAAATACTTTATTTTATTGGATAAATAAAAAGTTTGTATAATATATACAATATACTTACAAACTACAAGACCACGAGATTTAGGGCATCAACCCCAACAATTTGATGTTATGTTGAACGATAAACAATGACTGAAGGGTTATGCCACAAATTTAGGTAGGGTGTATCTTTTTTTAATTTTTAAACATGTTTCCTATAAAGATTTGTAGAAATTTAGAACTATAGATTGATAAGCAAAAGAGGTTTTTTTTTTTTTTTTAATGCAAACATCTCCACTGGTTCTATATGTTTCAATTTAGAACTAGAGATTACTTTTATTTATTGGTTTTCTTTGCTTATGCTTGATAACTTTTAGAAATACAAGTTATTATGGACTTTTAGGTAGAACAATGGAACCAAAACACAAGTAAATGTGTCAAAACACGTAGCTTCTAATGCAAATTCATAACTATTAGAGAATGCAACTTACATAAGTCTCCATGCCTGTTTTACCCTGTTTTCAGTGTTTTGTCATAGGATTTTAGATAAAAGAAGACATAATAAATCATAGAGGAGCACGTGCAAAAGCTACACAATAGGAACCTTGTTTGGTGAAACATCTCTAGGCGAGGAACGACATCATCACGCAAGGAAGGTTCAATAGAACACAAGAATGGTAGTTGGGGTTGATGTGACTTAACAAAGGCTACAATCAGTGCTAACACTATCAGAAGAATGGAAGTTTCCCGTCAAAAGTTGCCTATAAAAGACCTCATATCTACCAGATAAAGCGGTTGACCTCGAGAGAAGTTAGATATCTGAATGGATCGGCCAATCTTACCTGAATGGGACACAACCTAGAGGTATGGTGGAAAGGACTAGCCTTTCCATCATCTATAAAAGCATATTCTTCTTCTTCTCCGATCAATCTATAAAGTGAGAGCTTAGAGAGAGGTTGGAGAAAATATTCGACCATTCCCCTTTCCCTTAACTTGTAATGTTTGTCATTCCCTTTACTTCTCATTTTTGTATTTTATTTTTGTAATATATATTGTTCATTTTGTACAGTGGCCTAAGGCCTACTTTCTTTAATACATTGCACATTTATCCACTTTCAATCCAACATTCCTTCACTATTCATCTGTCAATTTGTTATGAGTAGTTTAGGTTAGTGATAAGTTTTTGATAAGTAGTTTAACTTATAAGGTATATTGCGTTACCTGAGCTATATTCCTTTGTATAGTCAGTGCTTGTCGCCAACTGCTCGAGAGAGTAAGTAGCAAGGACATAGCTAATGCGCGCAAGGAGGAGTTTGGAGACAAACTCTACCTTGGCGATATAACTTCCAACATTTGTGTCCCGAAAGGAGAATAACTGTGGGTACTTGGCGCCGAGAGGTTGCACCCTTAAAAGAGAACTGTAAGTCTTGTAAGCAACAACTCTTAGATATATATCACTTAAGAAACTTAGTCATTTGAATCCTGAGAGGTGAGAAAGTGTGGTGTTTAAGGCATTGAAAGGTGCTCGCCTTAATCAAAGGCTCATTAATTGATCTCTATCGCATAAGGGCTTATCGCATAAGTTAATCACTTACAATGTAGAGATTTTCCTTTACCATTTCCTTAACACAAGTTAGTTCACATTTCCATCTCGCCACCATTCTAATCACCTTTTGTAAAAGCTCTAGTATAGATAGTAGATTTAGCTTAGACACACTTTACTTTATACTGTATAGTTATTTTAATACCGCCTATATGAAAGAGTAAGCTTTAGAACTAATGTTTGATATCAATTCCCTGTGTTCGACCTTGGATTATCTAGAAAAACCTATTGTTTCGCTTACACTTGAACAAGCAATAGAAAAACTTATAGTCAACGAGGACTCAGTAGTTACGTGACCAAAGACCTAGTTGTTGGGTTTTATGTCCTAAAACTCGTAGATATTATTATAATTTCAATAAGTGTTATTGATTATATTATTAGTTTTGTCTTAATAACCTATATCCAATAAAATAACATCCTAAGTTTTTTTATGAGTCTTAAACAGTATGTCAAGACATACAGGGATTAATGTTCGAGATACAACTTAAAGGGTCTATAGTATAGGGATAAGATTTGGTACCTTATCCTGGTAACACTATAGATACGATTCATTTTGTATTTGATACACACGTAATGATCCAGCGTGTTCATGTAGGTGACATGCAAGTGAAGGTATCCTATGCAATGAGTTTGCATAAATCGAACTACGAAATAGTAACCACTAGATGTAATTTCGTTAATTAGTTAGGTTTCTATTTCATTAGGATGACCAAGGTAACTTAGTCTTAATCTTGAATGTATTATAAACTTTTGTTCGCGAGGAATTATTCTTTAATTTGTACGAGTGAGAGTGGTCAGATTGTCGACTCAATATACTTATCATTTTAGGGACAAAACCGAGTGGGGAGCTAGGAACATAATCACATAAGATGAAATTCGCTTCTTCCCGATTTTAGGGTAGGTAGAGATAAGTGTTCCTTTAAATGGTGTCTTTAGGGACTTGAACAAAGGGTCCTACCCTTTCTACGACACGAGAGGGTTTTTGTCTAGTGGTTAGGCCATAAACAGGTTGTTCATTAGATAAGTACTAGTATTTAGGGACTAGAAGTAACCTAAGGGTAAAACGATAATTTGACCCAGCTGGTGTTATGAACACTTGTGAAGGACTAAGTTACTGGTATTGGTCTATATTTGTGAGAGAAATATATCTACAATGAGAAAAGTTTAGCAGTGAGTCTGTAAGGATCCAACTCTTTATACTAAGCTGGGGTCATTACTACTTAAAGGAAAATAAAAACTCTCTAAATAAAATGAAAAATAAAACTATCTTTTACTGAAAACCTCAAATACTCATTAAAATTATAAATAAATAAGTAATGTAGAAATACATCTAAAATAAACCTCTAATTCGAGCTTTATCTACTCTTAAAGAAAAATAGTCAAAGAATACCAGAGAATACTAAAATCATAACTGCAAAGTAAAAGCGGAAGCAAAAAGTTTCTCTATGGCACGTCAAGGTCACTTATTGTCATTTGTTAGCTTTCCTCTACCCTTACCTCTACCTAAAAGATTAAACATAGAAATAGTGAGTATAAACATATACTCAGTAAAGGACCTACTACTAGTCCTGCTAGGTGTCTGTTAATTTTCCATTAGAGTCTTGTAAAGAAGTACCTTTAAACTAGCACGTTCTCGAACACATGCAATCTAATAATCCCGTAGGAACATTCTTGTCTTTGGTAAACCCAAAAGAAAACTTATGACAAAACTGGTCTTTAGTGAACTCGAAAGAACACCTAGGACAAACTGGTCTTTAGTGAACCTAAAGAAACACTTAAGACAATCGGGTTGTAAGTGATCCCGTCAGACCACTCACATACATAACATCTCATGAGACTGGTAATCCCGTTGGACCACACAGTCATAAAAAGGTGTGATCCTGAGGGACATCCATGTGGGTACGATTCTAATAGATAAAGCTAACAAAACACCCTATCCATAGCACGTAGCACATCATAACATCATAAACATGACATGAAATTTAATCATAATGTTCTTAATCATGAGATTAATATTTTATGCATCAACATTCACGTAATTAGTCATCATCATTAACATAACTTAGGCATAACTATCAGTCATCATCATACGTCATCAATACATTGTGCATTTTAGCTACATGAATGCATAATAGGAAAACCACATGCAAACTCTTAACTTCAGTACGAGAGTCTTGTAGGAGAATCTCTTACCTAGAGATTAGCTTAACCAAAGTATTCTTAACAGCAACAGTCAAGCTTTCCAAGAATAAATTCTAAGTAGTAAGAGGGAGAAATATACTAAAATCAATAACTTAACATTTGCTTAAAAATCCAAAAACCATTTAGTTCAACTTACCTAAAGTTGAGGTTAATCCAATTTATCCTTGGTTGGGAAAACTTCACAGCTCATAACTTCCAATTAAATCTAACCGATCCTTCTAGAAAAATAATCTAAGTTAAAGTAAATTCCAACTTAAATTCAATCTTAATTTTTGGTCCTCCAATATTAATTTTATTTAGGACAAAAAATTAATATTTATTGGACATACTTAAAACCCAACCAAAACTTACCAAAATATAGGGAAAGTGGTTCGACTTAGCTCACTAGGGGAAAGGTGGCTCACGTGACTCAGCTAAAGGAGGAAATTTGCTCGACGGCTCGCTCGGCGGCTCTGGTATAAGGGGTCGGCTCGTACGCGTGGCTCGCAGCCAGACAATGGTTTGGACTTCGTGTACGGCTCGGATTACAAAGATACGACTCATGAAGGAAACGACATGTGAAACAGCTCGATTGGAGGAGGATTGGCTCGACGTGCGACTTCATTTGGCTTGATCGATGGTGGAGCATTGCGACGGTTGATCAAAGACGGGCCGCGATGAACAGACGGACGGTGCGGTGAGAGGCGATGGAACGACGGAGGAGATGACGCACGACGAACTTTGATCTCAAACCGTTCCAGCTCAAGACGCACGATGCAAGGGGGACCTCGGGTTTCATGATGGCTTTATAGTGACGAAGAAATCAACAGACTCAGCGGCGGCGACGACAGAGCAAGGGGTGGCGGCTAGGGTTAGGGTTTGTGAGGAAAAAGAAGATGAATAATAACTTCACGCTTCCCAAGGTTCTATTTAAGGAATAATAATAATATAATAATCATTATTTTTATTTTCTTTTTCCTTATTCTTTTTCCAAAACAAGACCCAACTATTTTCTCTCTTCATTTAATACCAATATAATCTCATTTTTATCTTCTTTTTCTTAAATCCAAAAATAATAACAAATATTTCTCTCTCCTCAATCACATCCACTTTTATCTTCCCAAAATAACATATATATCCTTAAATAACTATATTATTTTCATAAATATAATTATCTTTAACTTCATAATTTAATTAAATATAAATATATATATTTAATCACAATTCCCTCAACTTCACCAAATATAAATCAACCAATCACACGTCACTTAAAACAAATTTTTCATAACACCAAAAATTCCAAATCTCCAAATTAACTAAATATTCTCCCAAAATATTTAATTATTCCTACTTCCCACAAAATCAAACGATTTCAACTATTAACTCCGATAACATCCAAAATAATTTCAACATGGTTAAAATTAAACTTAAGATAATTAAAATTAAAGATTACCTTATTTTGGGGCGTTACAGAGTCTTTAGTGGGGTGTACACACAATTAATGAATATTGATCAATATGGTTAACGAGTTTAGCCAATTAATCTCATATCGTTGTAGCTTCTGGTATGTAGGTCCAGCAAGTATCCTTACTAGCTCATAAAGGGCAATGAGATTTATCTATGTTGATTGTAATTTGAAATGTTCAAATTTACTTTGGAAATTAATATAATGTAGGTGATACATTATAATATAAAACTTATAATTTAATTAAACTTTATTATATAAATTTAATTTTGGATATGATTCCAAATTAATTTTTGAGAGAATAAAATATTTGAATGAGTTCAAATATTAATTTTGTGAATTTGATTCATATTAAAATTATAGGTTTAAATTTAATACGTATATGATACATGTTAAAACTATAGGTTATGAGAGAAATTTATATTTGAATATGATTTAAATTTGAATTAAATTAAATATACGATATTTAATTTAGAAATTAACTAATCGAAGAATTAATTAATAGTTTAGTTTAATTTTATTTAATTAAATTTTATCTAATTAAATTAATTAAATTAAAACTATAGGTTATGTGAGAGATATTCATTTAAATATGATTTAAATGAAATATGAATTAAATTTGATTTAATTTATTATTTTAATATTATTTTAATTTACTTTAATTAATATCTCCCTTTTTCGGGAACGTGGGTGGTTTTCCCACGTACCCCAGAATCTTTCCAACTCCCTTTTCTTTAGGATGAAGAATAGGGAGGTAGGGTACAAAGGTGACATAAGCATTTTGTAATTTTCTACATACTGGGATCTCTAAAAAAAGTCTTCTCTAAAAACTTTTTATTCCAATTTTGGTTTCCACTAACCAAAATCTTGCTCGGAGAATAGGGAGGTCAAGTGGTAGTGTCTCCAAATTTGGTGATGTGTAGATTCAGAGTCATTAACATGTGTAAGTATTCTTCCTCCTGTATTTTTATTTCAAAAGCATGCTTAACCTTAGAATTTAGAATTTAGTGTTTGTATGTTTTTGCCAATGTATTAGTTTTTTAAAATCTTTATTAAATCGAGTAATAGTTTTGGAATTCTTCCCCTGTGTTTGGGCTCTTATCCTTTCAATAGTAAGCATCTCACATGCAATGACCATGACTCGTCGTGTAGGAAATGTAGCCACCTAATTTTGTCCAACCTTATTTAAAATTAATCTAATTACTAGATTATTTTTACCTTAATTTGACTATTTTATAATTTTGTGATTAACCAACTTTTGTAAAAAAAAAAAACATGTTATTTAATTACTTTTAAAGTTTTTCATGGGTTGTTTGGTTAGAGTAACTAAGTCAATTAGTTAGTTTAATTAAGGTAGGTGGAGAAATGTCAAATATGGTAACTTTTTTTAATTTGGTTTTTGTTATTAAAGGCTCCATGCCATTTTGATATGAATGCTAAAGTTAGTATTATTTTCAAATTAAAAAAAAAAAACTAGCCATTTTAAATTTTTAGCCATTTGAAGAAGCATCTTTTGCTATAAATAATCTCTCCTTCTTCATCCACACAACACAACATAAAGAAAAGACAAAAAAAAAAAAAAAAAATCAGAGAAATTTTTACAATATTCACAACGGCTCTTCTTCATCTAAATCTCTAACCTCCATAGCCTCTATTTCTTTTAACTTTCATATCTTCTTAAAAAAAACCAAAAGATCTACAACATCCATTTTATCTCTTGTACAAACCCCCTAAATCTTTATCTTTCTCTCTATAATGCAAAGAATCCAACACATAAAAAACTCTAATTCAGTAGGAGGTGTATGATAGGGCATTCGTCCCAATGATCCACATCTCAAACAACAAGTAAGTTTTAGTGTGTTTAGATTTCAATCTTTCTTTCTTTCTTTTCTTGTTTTCCTCTTCTTCTTTTTGTTTTGTTTATTTTCCTTCAAAGTTCTTTATTCTTTTTCTTATTCTTACTACTTTCATTATTTTATTTATCTTTCTTTAAGATTCTATAAAAAAAATGCAAAATAAATAAATAAATAAATAAATAAATGATTAAATATTTGCTTTTTATTCTTGTTCTTGTTTCTCTACTTTTCTTTCTCTTATAATTATTTATTTATTATCTTGTGAGTTTCTCTATTATAGTTTTTTTTTTTATTTATACATATTTCTTCCTACCTTGTTGTTATCTCTTTTATTTATTTATTTATTATTATGTCTTTCTTTTTTTAATTTATTCATAAGTTTTATTCTTTATATATTGTATCTTTACTTATATATATATATATATATATAATTAGTATTTTTATTTATTTAATTCTTTTTTTCTTTTAATAGCATTGATTATTGCTTCTTAAGTATTTTCTCATCTTGATTATTGCTTCATTAATATTCTTCTCATATTGATTATTGTTTCTTTTTTATGTTCTTGTATTTTATATATTATTTAATATTTTATTTTTTCCCTTCTTTTGTGGTCCATTTAATATGTTAGCTAATCATTGTTTAAATTTGTTAACATTTTAAATTATTTTTCTTTAAAAACATCTGATGACGAAATTTAGAAAATTTGGAAGTCCAATTTCTTAAAATTTTTTAGGTGAGGAAATCAATGGAATGCTCCCCACTTATTTTATGAGATCATTGCTTCAAATATTGGAGTAATGAGGGGTATAATAAGACATTTGTTTTAAAAGAAATTAAAGAATATTTTTAATTCAAGATTTGAAATTTGGCCACTGTTTTCTAAACGGGTGTTGTGAGGTGCTAACACCTTCCTCATACACAAATGACTCTCAAACTTAACTCTAGTTTTCGCATATCATTTTTTAATGATTTTATTTAAAAAATGTTTACTATATTTCGGTGTCCAATCACACCGTAAAAAGAATTGGTGGCGACTCATATTTTGTTTTAAAACTAACCCATTTTAAGAATGTCGGCCGCTCCGCGTTGTCTCAGGCACGTGGCCACAGAGAATATATATATATAAAAACTAGAATACACACTAAATCCACCACAACACTTAGCCCGAATCTATCAATGCTCATTGTCTTCTAACTAGTTCATGAGTGAGTTAATGCTTAGAATACAGTTTTGGTTAGATACGTGGGTTGTTGGTTCTTCTCTAAAGGATTTAGTTCCTCATTGTTCAATATTGCATCTTTTTCTTGTGGTTCAACTTTTGAAGATTGGGATGGTATTTCATGCTCTTGGAATATGTTCATTAGAAGCGTACTTAAAGATCTATGTATATTTGGGGAATTTTAACGATCCTTAATGGAGGTCACTTTAGCATAAAAGATACAATCCTTTTAATAATCAATTTAATAGTAAATGACATTTGAATGTCTGACTGTTTAAATTTCTAGCCAGTTATATTTATGGTGTTTTCAGTTGTAGATTTTCTTTTAATTTTTACTAGGTACTTTTCTTCATATTCTTTATTAGCTATGGAGTAAATTGTTCTGAAGGTTCTGTTTAAATTTCTTTTTGTAGAATTTCTGATGTCTTTTACTATAATGCCTCATTATCACTCAAGATATTGCAAAAGCTAGGTAATGCAATAGATGCATGTATTTAATCTTTGGTTTCAGATGCTTATCAATAGGTTAAAGGAGTGGCGTTCGAGATAATTTTAGAAGGTAAAGTATGGTTTTTTTTTTGTTTACTTACTGCTAATGCCATCTGCATGGTTTGGATTTTTGCTTGAATCCTTGTATGTTTATGCTTATTTGTACACGAAGCTGCAAAAGAGGAGGAAGTTGAAGAAGATGATCAAATGGATAGTTACCCAAATCAAAGACGACGACGACGATGGAGATGGTTCTAATAAGGAAATGGATGGTAATCAAATGGAAGGTATTTTTTTTTTAAAAAAAAAATAGAGGATCTTCTAACACTTCATTTTGTGCTTTGGGAGATCTTCTGTAACGACCCAACTTTCCGGACTAAGCTGAGGTCACTACCAAATACCAAAACTCGACCATTCAACATAAAATTTAAAACGGACCAGTTACGATTCATTAAAACATTAGAAACCTTACAAAAGACAGTTTCGGGCCCTATTTTAAATAAATCAAAAAAAGTCACAAAATAAAAATATCAAGTCACCAGTTTAGAATCACAAGTCAAAATATTCTGACAAAATACATAGCGGAAGCGATAAGAAAACCAGACGCGTCCATATGGCCTTCACGCATCCTTCCTGCCTCTCGTCGGTCTGCCCCTCGCTGTGCCCCTACCTGAAAAGTTAAAGAAGAGAAAGGGTGAGTATAAACATACCCAGTAAGGGACCCACTACTGGGCCCGTTAGGGAACAACAGTTAACTTCCTATTCGGGGGTACCCTACATAACAGTCTAGTGGTTCCGTAGAACGCACATATCAGTCTAGTGCTCCCGAAGGATGCACATATCAGTCTAGTGCTCCCGAAGGATGCACATATCAGTCTAGTGCTCCCGAAGGATGCACATATCAGTCTAGTGCTCCCGAAGGACGCACCTATCAGTCTAGTGCTCCCGAAGGATGCACATATCAGTCTAGTGCTCCCGAAGGACGCACCTATCAGTCTAGTGCTCCCGAAGGATGCACTTATCCGTAAGGCACACTACCCCATAGATGAAGCTAACCGTTACCCCTCAGTCCATACTAAACTGTCTACATCAGTCACATCCCAACGACATTCATATTACAGCTCCGCCATAGGCTTTGTCAGTCAGATAGTATAGGTTTAAACATCTACACCCTCAGTTGCTATATGCATTACCAATTCGCACACCATTAGGGAAAACCCTAGATCCAATCGACTAACCAACCAAAAACCGGACTCACTGTCCTTCCCCGTCCAAACTCCATGAACTACATCCAGACCAGTGTTTTACTACATATTGAACCGTAACTTCAAGGTCCATCAACATAAAATCTCAATCCACAATTAGCAGTCACAGTATATTTACATCAGACAAAATACAATAACAGTACTTAACAGTCAACACGCATGCAGTTATTCAGTACAGTCACTAACGTGTAATCCCCTGTGGATTTCTACGTTTTCAGCCTGGATTCTGGGTCCAGTAGTAGGAAAATCCTTACCTGATACTCGGTTATGCCCCTCGATCGAATCCACGCTCAACAGATCCACCTAAACGAAACACAAAGGTTTTAGTTGATGACTTTAGTAGCAGTTGTTTTAAAAGGTCATCCGTTGACTTACCCAAGGAAAGGAAAACTACCTCCAAACAAGCCTACCGCGAAACCCGAGAACTCAAGCGTCAACTCTGTACTACCTTCAAAGGAGAAAAGTAGGGCCATATCTTATTCCAATATTCAAACTCTAATCGGATGTAGCAACATTAGGAAATTCATCGAAAACAATCCTTACCGAAGACTCACCGTGACCTAGAGCGGAGGAGGGAAGGCTTAGGTGGCTTGGTGAAACAAGGAGCTCGGTTCGGCTTGAAGGCGTTCGGCTCGGCTCGGCTCGGCTCCACCTCGGCTCGGCTCGGCTTGGCCTCGGCTCGGCTTGGCCTCGGCTCGGCTCAGCTTGTGGCTCGGCTCAACTCGACTCGCGGCTCGGCTCACTCGGCTCGCGGCTCGGCTCACTCGTCTCGCGGCTCGGCTCGCGGCTCGGCTCACTCAGCTCGCGGCTCGGCTCACTCGGATTTGTGTGTGGCTCGGACTGGAAGCGGTTTTTGGGTCGGGTCAACTTGGAACCGGGTCGGGTTGGACGAAAACGGCAGCCACGGTTGGTTTATTATCTTCCGGCGAACGAGGGCGGCGGCGATTCGCGGACGACGCACGAGGAAGGAGGCGCTGCTGGTGGTAGAGACAGGGACGGCCGGCGGACCCGTAGCTGCTTAAGACCGAAGGAGATCGGAGATGGAGGCGGTACTGGCGCCGTCGGAAACGAAGGAGAAGATTAAGGAGAATGGTGATGGCGCCGCTGTCGGAAGGAGAAGAGGATGAAGAAGGAGAGATGACCGTCGGAAAAAAATGGAGAAGAAAAACTCGGGGCGGTCGGCGGCTCTGTGAAACGCGGAGACGATGAAGAGAAAGAAGAAGAAGCGGCGGCTGGCTGGGGGGGGGTGTTCGCGCGTTAGGGTTTCTATCTCTCTCTTTTTTTTTAAAAAAATATATATATATATATATATATATATATAAATAGTATTAATAAATATATATATATATAATAAAAATAAATAATAATAATAATAATAATATTAAATATAATAAAAATAAATAATGATATATATATATATATATTGAATAAAATTAATATAAATTTAAAATAGAATATTAATATTAATTAATCATAATAATATTAAATAAGAATATTAATATTTATTTTAAGTAAATAAAAAGAAAATATTAACATTAACAATTGTAATAATAATTCCCGATGATAATAATCTAATCAATATTATATTATTATTTTATCGTTTACCAAAACTCAAATTTCCGAACAATTCACTTAAAATGCTAAAATTTTACCTCGAACTTCGGGGCGTTACATCTTCTTCCAACTCATATTACCCAACTTTCATACCGACGCGCGTTTATGCGTCGAGAGATCCTTTCTTGACGATTTTGCATATATCTCCCAACGATTTTGTGCGTTGGGAGATCCCCTTTTCTTGTCTTGATGCTTTTGAATACTTAAATGCATATAACTTATAAATGATTGGACTTATTGTTGAAATGATGTATACAGAAGAGTATATGAGCTTTGATAAAGTTGAAAACGAGATTATCTTTTCTAAGCTATGCAATGAGAATGCCTCATGCTTATTATGTGACCTAGTATGGGATGTCTTTTCCTTGCTGTGTGATCTGAGATAAGATGCTTTATTCATACTATGTGATCTTGAATAGAATGTCCTATTCATGATGTGTGATCACTACAAGAAATTCACCTTTTGTCGATGACAAAAATCGTCGGCATATCTTCAAAAAACCGTCGGCTTTTCTTTTGCTAACGATTTTCAGCCGTCGACACAAATCGTCGGTATAGGTCCGTCGGAAGAACCTAAGCCAACGCCCGAAAAGAGACCGTCGGTAAATATTGGAATCGCCGACGAAATGGAACTAACGGAGCTATACCGACACTAGAAATTAACCGTCGACGAAAGGGGTATTCACCGATGTAAAAGATATTTCGTCGGCATTTATTATGCCGACGGTGTAAGAATGTCATTGGCATATCCTTGTATTGCCGACGACATTTATAGCCGACGGTATTGATTTGTTATGCTGATAGCTAAAATTTTCGTCGGCAAATCAATGAAATGCCGACGGTTTAAAATAATGTCGTGGGCAGAAGCTTTTTTTTTTAATATATATTTTACATTTGTATTGGTTTTCCACAATTGTTTTGGTTTGTACCTAAACACAATTCAAACTATAAAAATATAAAATATTAAAATTCATTTAATGTTTCAATAAAAGTTAAAATTGTTTCTTACACAATTAATATAAGCAAAAACAGTAAATTCGTCCAAAATAACAAAAATTACAACAATAAATAAAACTACATAAACTTCTAATTTGCTTGAAGTGATCCCATTGAAAGATGAACCTGAAAAACAAATAAAAATAAAACAATAGAAACATATTTAATAAACTAAGTATAATTTACACTTTACATATATATGTATACATAAAAAGTACTTTACATACTTTAATTTCTTGAAAAACAAACTTAAAATAACAAGTTACATACTTTTCTCTACAACTAAAACAATAACAATTACATACTAAATAATCAAACTTTACATAACCAAAACAATAACAAAAACAACAATAACTTACAAAAAGAAAACTACATTTCATCCCACATCCAAGAAAACAAATCTAAACTTCAAATCTAAATCTATGTTCATGAACCTTTATCTACAACCAAAACATAACTACTTCATACTAAGTAATCAAACTTTACATAACCAAACCAATAATAACTTACAAAAACAATGACAATCATCTTACATTTTCTCATCCCACATTCAAAAAAATAAATCTAAACTCAAAATATAAACCTATGTTCATAAACCTTTCTCTATATACCAAAACATTAAAACTTACATCTACATTTTCTCATCCCACATTCAAGAAAACCAATCTACATTTACATTTCACTACATTTTAGGCAAAATTGCATAATAAATCAGAACATCTCTCCTAAAAACATCTCAATTGCTATCATAACTGCAGGATAGCAACAAATTCAAAGAATGGTAAATCTAAGCAATCCCTAAAATGGTAATGTATTACAGTTGCTACCATAACTGCAGGATAGCAACAAATGCTCACACAAAGATCATATGAATAAAATAATAGTGCATACCTATTTTGAAGTTCCTTCTTGTGACGCCATGAATTGCTTGATTAATTCTTTCAAACCATCAACCTCTGCCTTCGTTGTCATAAGCTCTTCCTTTGTTGCAATCCTTGCTTCTCTCTCTTCTTGAATCTCCGCCTTTTGCATGTCTAGTTGTTCCTTCAAATTTCCTATCTCAATTGCTTGTTCATATTCTTTTTATGGCGAAATGATGAGTTGATAAAATGTGTTCTATGTGATATGAACTTTTGTGCACGATTTTCGTGGGCATGATTTACAAGGAAATGATTTCCATGTAATTTACAAATGTTTGATGATGAGATTTGACTTGTGTTGAATTTCCTAAGGCATTGAAATGATTGATTTTAGACTCAAAATTTTACCATTGATACTCATACTATTTATATCGCATCATTCGGCGAAATGATTTATAAAGCGTAACATGGAATTTGGTATATTAAAGGCGATGACCATAGGTTCCACTCACTAGACTTACTGTCTAACCTTTCAAATGTTTTGTTTTATCCTCCCTCCCCAGGTAGCTAGGCAAGCCGAGTCTAAATGTTGTTACGTTGTGTTTTGTTCTCTCTAGAGAAACTTTGTATTAAGTACCTAATGGACCACTTCTTTTGAAAAATCAATGAAGTCGCCTCATTCCATTCATGCTCGGTTTCCACTTTTAAAATTGTTGGTTGTATTCATTTCCACTTACTAGATGTTCAGTGTTTACCTCATGAGAGCTACGTGATGAGTGTCTAGGCAGTATGCCTCCATTTGGTTGCATATAGTGACATTTAGGGTGGGACATGCATGACAAGATACAATATACTTTATGGTTTAAATATTCGGTCTAAGAATTTGTTGGTGTGAATTGCAAATTTTGTTTTATCTAACAAATTCATGATCAATATAAGTAAAAAACAACAATCTTTTGCAAGATTAACTCATTGCACCATTTTTTTAAAAAAAATCTTTATACTGTCTATAAGAAATTCAAAATATTTAGTAACTACACAATGTGCCGTTAAAATTATTAGCGACACAAAGGCCCATGTTGTTATGCCTATCGCAGTAGCTGCGTAGCTAAAAGTTTCCAAAAAAATTTGTTCCTCACAAATGAAGAGAACTTCTCTATTTATAGAAATCTCTGGTGGACTTGGCCTAGTTGGTCCATCAACCAGACCCACAGACTCAACAACATGAATTTTGATCATATTTAGCATTTGGGCTAAATTAAACTTATTTTTTAGGTTCAATTGAACTTTAGCTCAAGTAAATAATATTTAGTTGGACTAAAATAATTAATTTGGACCAACGGTCATAATGAAAACATGTGGCATCATCAGAATTGACTAATTTATGTCTTTAATTTCAATTTGGGACACTAAATTTTTAATTAGTCTCAAATTCTATTATTTGTACTTTTTCGTCATTAATTTTGTAAATGGCGCGACAATTTTTTATTATTCCAAAATTTCTTGTTCAACAAATGTCCCCTTTTCAAGATTTATGTACGTATATGGGTGGATGAATCTATAAAGAAGATAAAGTTGAAGTCAAAAGATGAGCATTTGTTTTTTTTTGCTCAATTTAACATATCAAATTAATAAAACTATGAATTTAATACATGTGTTTAATTTGAATTTGGTATAAGGGTCAGAATATGAACCTAATCTTAATTTGAGACAAGTTTAAAGTGTTATCTGCAATTTGATTTGATTTGAGGATAAAAAAAAATTAATTTGAATTTGGATATAAAATTTGGAATATAACCAATTTTTAGTTGAGATAACGAAGAGGTTTCAACCATATATACCCTAATTTGTCTTAAGGATGCACAAAAATTTGAAACAATGGCCCATTTTAATTTTGAAATAAATAAGGGGCCTTAATCTTGGAAGAAATGTTGAATTTATGGCTCCAATTTCAATTTGAGATAAAAATGGAGGTCATATATGCAAGTCAATTTGATTTGGATTTTGAACTTTGGGTGAAATTTGGAATAAAATTTATGGTTTGACCAAATTTTAATTTAAAATTGAGGATAAAATCTAAATTTTGAACGGTTTAGAGACTTTAATTATCTTAAATTTGAAATTCGAGATTTATCCCCAAATAAAATCTTTTAAAATAACATAAGATAATTTCATTTTTTCTATTTTATTATTAAAAAAGATTTGATATCATTCCAAATCCTATTAAGAACTGAACTTGTTGGCCTTATAAATAAATTCACACCTTGATCATTCTTTCCTCATCAAGCAGAAAAAAGCAATCCTACGAAGGAAGGCATGAAAAGAACATCCCTTTTATTGCATGCCTATTGATGGTGTGTCCTTCCACTATGAAGACAGTATACATAAGTAGAAGTATGTGATGCAACATTGAATTGCATATGAACTAAAATCTCTTATCAACACCACTCTTGTATGGTTGTTATTGATTTGATAAACGTGTTGGTCTCTTTCGCACTGTGATTGAAGTTGGACCTTTTTATCCCTAGTTGATACATGAATTTATTTTTAATTTTTCCGCTAAGTTTAATAACCTCAGTGCCGATGAGTTTCAGAAGGTTCATGTCCGTGGACATTGCTTTCCTATTTCATTGAGTATTATCAATGACTTTTTCGGTATTTCTTTGCCATATGGTTTTTCCATTAATCTTTCTACTCTTGAACAACTTTCTCTTGAGCTTTCAAGTGGAACGATTCACTCATGTTCTTCTGATGGACAACTCCTTGGTATTTCACACTCAGTGTCAAATATGTGATCCTTCATAAGATAGGTATCTCAAATTAGTACCCCTCTACTCATGCTTCTACTATCTTAACTACTCTTGTCAATCTCATCTATTTGGTTGGGACTGGTTCATGTGTCGATGTTGGGGATCTTGTTTTTAAAAGTATTTTATGGCATGTTGATACATTCGGCCTCAATATTCCTATCAGCTTCTCATGTCTTCTGTGTGGGATTATACTCACTCAGCACTCTTCCCGTCTGATGCCTCTTGATGTCCCTTACCTTGAGCCCAAGACTCTTTTCCTAAGCTATCGTCTCATTCAAAGATCTCACGTGCCTAATCTTCCTCACACCTTTCTTCCTTCATGGCGTATGGCTTAAGATGTTCCTTCAGAAGTGCATGTATCTGTCGATGGCCTCTTACTCTTCCTTGCATTGGCCTCTCATGTGTTGGGTTCTCTCTCGAACGAGTCCAAATCTCTGAGTGTTACAATTCAAGCCTTGGAAGGTGTCCTTCATGCTCTCACTAATCGTAGAAGAGTCGTGGACTCCCTTATTTAGGCTCTCCATGATTTGATTCCATCTTTAGGTGTTGGTTCCTTGAGTCATGCTTCAACTTCTTAAGTTTTCCAACAAGGAAGGGAATGGCTAGTTTGTGGCTTTTTGGTTTTGTTATGCTCTGTTGGTTGGGTGCTTTATTTTTCTTTCCTTCTTCTTTTGTTCTCACTAAATTTTAGTTATAATTGTTTTTTTCTTTTTTGTTCTTGAATGGATCGGGTGTTTCTCATCAATTGGTTTTGTTGGTTGCAACTTATTCTTTTGGATTGGTTATTATATATGTTGCCATGGTTCTTCTTCTATCTCAGTGGTTTGGTTGCTAGGGAGGTTATGTTGATTGTTTCCATTGGCATGACCTTTCTCTTTATCTGTGTGGTTTGGTTTCTGGTGGTTGTGATGATTTACTTGCTTGAAGAAGTAAAGGGAGGTGGTCCTAAAAGGGAGTTTGTTAATATTGTGGGTTCTACTTTCCTTAATTTAATTATATATTTATTTATCTATTGGATTTGGTTGTTTCAATCATGTTATTACCTTAGCTGGATAGTTGGATTTGGTCTTACCTTTCGAGTTATTGTTAGATTGTTGGTTTTGGTCTTTTATTCTGTACATGTTTGGTTTTGGCAGTGTGCAAAAACTGAGAGTAATTTGAAGAAACAGAAGTCGTCATTCAGATGTTGCTGAATTGGAGATTATGATGAGTTTCATCAAGAGAGATCATAGATGATCAAGTGGGAGCTTGACAGAGTTATTGCTTGGTGACTTCGGATTTAGGGGGAGTTTTTCTCTTAGTGTTAATGCGGCGATTATAGTGATTGTTTTTCTAATTATGTATCAGTATATCAATATCACTAAGTACACCATGTTGAGTATTTGTGATGACGCTAGTACTATAGGCCATCATTATGTAATCATGAATTATTTCACGTGGTAATATATAATCTCTTATCTTGGATCAAGGACCCCTCAAATATAGATGTTGTATCATTGAACTCGGTTACCAATTACTAGTGTTGTTCCTTCAATTAGTAACCCAAGTGTGTTAACATAAGGTGCCAATTAGTTAATTGAGTACTCTTCACTTTTCAAAATAATTAGAACCTAAATTTGATATCCATGATAGTACATAACTCATTGCATATAATCAAACAAGTAGGGGTGGGGGAGTGAATTTGGCTTTACGTTTAACAACATCTATGTTTGTTGCTAAAAGTATTCAATAATTTGTAGCACTTATCGTTGTTTTAAATCATTTTAGTGGCGCAAATAAAAGAAAGTGTTACTAATAATAATATTTTGTAATACATTTTTAACGCATTGCTATAAATGAATTTTTACCGACAAAAATTATTTGTGCCACTAAAATTTTGTCACTGAAAACTAATTTGCTTATGGTTTGTAAACTTTACGACTTGACAACTTTTTAGATGTTATAGCTCCACTCATTTTCCAAAACATCTATTTATATTGTTCAAAGGGATAAATTCTGCTAGTTGAAATGTTGTATCCGATGGGCATTTTAGACATTTGAAAGTGTTAAAAATTAAATGTTATATCAAATGCGTAAAAATTTGATTTTGTGTCTAACAACTCTAATGATTCTCTAAAACAAATCTTATGACACATCTATTTAAAAATTGATGCAACTATTCGTTTAGAAAAAATATTAAGGCACAATCAACACAAAATTATATTTTAAAACAAAGAATTTCGTAAAAGATTGAATGGGTCTAAAACTATGGATAAAATATCAACAAAGTTTATCTATTAGACACACTTTTGAAATATTAGGAATTAAATATATAATTTAAAATTCAATTAATATTAGTTACAAAATAAAAAATAGAATTCTTTATAGAGTCATAAACCTATATATAAAATAATGAAACTTAGAACAACTATATATTACACGTGCATGTCAGAAAATTTGAAATGGAAATGAGTTATTTAACTAGTTTCATCTACACTCATAACATAAAATATATGGAAAAATGAAATGGAATTGAGTTATGTAACTAGCTTTTATCTGTACTAAAAAATATCTACCATCTTGATGTTACTTACGTTTACGATCACAAGGGTTTAGAGAAATGTGCGCTATATAATATCTATATATAATCATTCTATATATTGTTCTTCCTCTATCCATGAACATAACTAACATACTATTAGTTAATTACGTAAATTTATGTCCATTTTCTACTTTTATTCTTTTTTGTGTGTTCTATAATTTTCGATTTCATAACAAATGTGTACCAAAGCCTAATTGTTAGGGCTTGAAATTCTACATCCATTCGATCATTTGATGTCTACGATGAAAGTGGAAATCGATAAATTCACTGCGAGCGTAATAGTTTCAGTCTATGGCAGATTAAGATGTGATCCCTATTGAAGCAACTAAGATTTTAGGCGTCTTTCATTGATATTTGTGGATAACGAAGAATAACAAACTTTGATGGAGAAGGAACATTTCACTAGCATGTTTGTGTTGTTCGAATTTATGTCCTAAAACTCGTAGTTTATGATAATATTTGATTCAATAAAGTTGTTATTGAGAAATTATTAGTGAAATTAATTAAAAGCTATAATCTTAAATTGAATAAACTAATGTCCTGAGGCTATTTTGAGTAAACTTGAACTTTATGTAGAGACATAAATGTAGATCAAATTCGAGTATATAGCCAAAATAGTCAATAATATACGAATAGTCAATAATATACGAATGGAATCATCTATGTCTTGAACTGGATTACTTGATTGTGTTGTATCTACAACGACTTTTCCTTTCCCCATTGAAAGCAATTCTAGTTTTTTTGAAACTTGTTCCCCAAGATTATTTATCTTTTGTCTCATTTTATCCATGTCCTTATCTTGTTCTTCCATGATTCGACTTTTATACCTAGTATTGTAAGGATGACGAATTGGAGTAAGACGAGCTATATTTTCCCTTTTTTTAAAATAATAATAGTAAATAAATAAATAAGTTGAAATAAAAGAGAAGAGGGGAAAGAGAGAGAGAGAGAGAGAGAGAAAGAGAGAGAAAGAGATAAGCAAATCCTAGTATATAAAATTCAAATACATTAAAAAATCAAGCAAACAAAATTTAAACTTGATAGAATAAAAGAAAGGAAAACTTAGATAAATGTAACAATACACCAAACTATTTACGGCCCGTGTAACAAAGCCCATAAAGTTAACCATTTTTTAAATATTCTAGGTTTGCCCTTCTCTTCCTTGCGATTTTTCTATGATTTCTTTCCTCGTCTTCCTCTTCGATTTCTTTCATCGTCTTTCTTCTTTTCCTCTTCTTTTTTTTTTCTACGATTTCTTTCCATTATCTTTCTTATTTTTCAATTGCTTTTTTACGTCGTTAAATCTTTCCATCGTATTTCTTTTTTTTTTTCACTGCGATTTCTTTCCATCGTATTTCTTCTTTTCTGATTTTATGATTTCTTTCAACCCTCTTTCTTCTTTTTTTGATTCTTTTTAACATCGTTTAATATTTACATCTTCTTCTTTTCTTATTCTTTTTTACGTCGTTTAATCTTTCCATCATCTTTCTTCTTCTTCTTTTTCTTTTTTACGCATTTACATTTGGGTAACCAAATCTAAACAACTGTGTATAAGACAAAGAATCTTGAAAAAAAAATCATTTAGATTGGAGTAGCCAAATTTAAACGATCGTGTAAAAAAAATAAAAGATTGTGTATAAAAAATCTTGAAAAAAAATCATTTAGATTGGAGTAGCCAAATGTAAACAATCATTCAAAAAAGTAAACGATCGTGTAAAAAAAAATAAAAGATCGTGCATAAAAAATCTTGAAAAATATCAATTGGATTGGAGTAGCTAAATGTAAACGATCATGTAAAAATGTAAACGATCGTGTAAAGAAATCTAAACGATCGTGTACAAAAAAATTTTAAAAATAAAAAAAAAATCATTTAGATTTGGGTCCCCAAATCTAGACGATCGTGTACCAAAATTAAACGATGGAATTAAAAAGATAAATTGTAGCCATATCTAAATGGTCGCGTATAAATTGTAGTCATATCTAAACGATCGCATCGTAGCCATATCTAAATGATCGCATATAAATTATAATCATATCTAAACGATCGCCTTGTAGCCATATCTAAACGATCGCATATAAATTATAGTCATATCTAAACGATCGCGTATATATTAAACCATATCTGAACGGATAGCGTATAAATTATAACCATATATAAATTATCGTCTTGTAGCCATATCTAAACGATCGCGTATAAATTGTAGCCATATATAAATGATGGCGTATATATTGAACCATATCTAAATGGTCGTGTATATATGGAACCATATCTAAATGATTGCGTATAAATTGTAGTCATATCTAAATGATCGCAAATATATTACACGCGTATTATTGACGACGTGGTTGACAGGGCATTTTCGGTATTTTACACGGTGGGCCTCTAAGCTTTTCCGTTTTTGGAATTGTTCTACAGTGTAATATTTTGTCGCTTTTTTATATTTTTGAAAAGACCCCTAAAACAAATCAAACTAAAACTAGAAACAAACAAAACGTAATGAACACCGCTCCTATTGTCAGTAGCAAAATGAATCATTAATGAAAACGATCAAAATGCCCGAGTTCTTTGCATATCATCTTCAAGAATCTATTTAGATCATTTGCATGAGGTTGCATTGAGAAAAAATTAACTCTCAAATCAGTTGCCCATTCTGCAAAACCATTTGCTCTTTTGGACACCATTCTGAGAAATTTAATTGTCTGATCTACAAGTTCCAATAGCACTTGGAAATCTCTCGTTTGCAGATCATAATCAAACTTCATTTGCACGTAATCCGTCTTCAATGACTCATATTCCTACATTATCCTCTCACTTGAATTTTGAAATGCAGTAAGCTGATAGTGTAAGGAATCGGCATAATTTTTTAGTATCTCATACTCTTTAGAGCGCTCTGCCATCCTCAGATGTAGGCTATCAATAGTTTGACGCAAAGAATGATTATGTAATTCCAAATCCATTATTTGTGTTTCTCATTTTCCAATTGATGTATTCAAATCATTGAAAAGCTCGAGAAAATATTCCTTCCCACTTTCTAAATTTTTAATATATTCAACTTGTGACCCCACTATTGCTTGTAATGTGGTCTTTTCATTTTTCAAACTTCTATTTGCTTTATTCATTTGCCTCATCCCCTTATCTAACGTCTCATAACTTATCTTGATTTCTTAAGAAACTCTTAACCTTTTCGAGTTCGTTATGTAAATAAGTCGCATGATCCATCCATTGACTTGTCTCTTTACAAAGTTTCTCATTCTCTTGCTCTAACAGTCGATTTTTCTTTTCTAGTTCTATGCTATTCTCAATCCACATATTTGGTTGTCTGAAGCTTGTCTCTTTTCCTCTTTCAACTACCTCCCTTGAGATATCTATTATATTATTCCTTCTCTAGCCTGCCATGCCTCGTACCCACTAGTAACTCCTTCGTAATGTCTTTTCTCTTTTATCTTCCTTACAGATTTCCATGCACATACTGCTCGACGTTTTTTTTCTTAACAATCTTCAGGATCGTATAAAAAGTCTGACTCTTGCAGATTATGAGTTGGTGGTATAAACTGTTTAAGTCACACCTGACGCAAAACTAACATGGTGTATAGTTAACCCCTCCCCATGGTCCCAACAAAGGCACACTGTGAAAATCTCCATATCTATATATCGCCGCCTTTAAAGACATCCATTGAGCCTTCCATAAGACATTTTCATAAGTCAGTTTTGCAAAGAAAGACAACCAAGCCTCCTTCCTTGGATATGTTGGATCCCAAACTACCATACCAAACTCAAAGATTTGTGTTGCGCATTAAGTTTCATGGGCTACTGAAATCTAACCTTGGACATCGCAGGAAATTTGACATGGCTATGTATTCAAATATATAATAAAGGAACACAACAATTCAATTTTCCTTCCCATTTATTTCTACAATAGTTAAGAGATCGAAAAGTTTCGACTAGTATACGTATAATAGGATTAACTTTTCGTTCTATTTCAAAAAACAATCTGATCACTTTTCCATCAACATAACCCTCTAAATTACTACTCCGTAAATGCACAATGCCAAGAGTGTAAGACCTTTGTCTTCATCAATGTATGTTTGCGTCATCTTTGTTAGATAATCAAATGGCACATTCTCTTCCCCACCCTTAACTTTTATATGCTTTTGAATTTTTGTGGCATGGACGGTTTCTAAAAACTTTAACATGGTCCTTTTTGTTGTTTGCTTAGGGTTAAAGAAATAAACAATTTTCCTTTCTTTTTCAGGCATGTTAAGCATAGCTTGATATTCTTCTATGGTTGGTAGTAAATCACATGACCCAAACATGAAACAACCATATGCTGGATCCCAAAAATTAATTATGGCCCTTAAGGCAAAATAATTCACCGGTATGTACATCAACTCTGCTATATGTCCATACTTCTTCGAGAACATGAATCTATGCTGAGTTGTTAATGCTTTCCAGATCATCTTTAGGTTCGCTAAATCATTTTGTGTAAAAGAGAGTTGGCACCTGGATAGTACTGATACTTGAGAAGAATTGTTTATACCACACCCAATTTTTTGTTGCATCTCTTCAGCCCATTTAAGAACATGACTTGGCTCATGAAACTTAGACTCAGAAGATGAATGCATCGACATATTGGACATCTTGGTGTTTCACAAATGTTTTTTTTTTTTTTTTGCACGATTATGACAAAGAGAAAGACAAAAAGAAAAAGAGAAACAAATTGTCATTTCTCTTTGCACAAAATAAAATATGATAAATAAAGACAAAAACAAAAACAATAAAAATAATAATAATAATAATAATAATAATAATAATAATAATAAAATATAATAATAATAATAATAATAATAAATAAATAAAATAAAATAAAGAAAAGAAAGAAAAAAGAAAAAGTAAATAACGTTTTCATGCACTTGTACGAGGTCATAATGAAAAGTAAACACTACTCTCCTTATTATTCTTTTTTAGAAAAAAATATTTATTTAATTTTATAAATATAAAGGTTTTCAGGTACCTTTACAAGGTAAACACTATTCTCCTTCAAAGGATGTATGATTAAAGCCAACGATTCAACAACTAGGATAAATAATGATTTAAATCAAATTTTCCTAACAAATCAGTATTGTAATTGAATCCTTCTTTTTTAAAAAAATGAAACATGTATGATTTAAAAATTTTTAGAAAAATGCAAAACTTTGTTTAGAAAAAAAAAT
The DNA here is from genome assembly GCF_025177605.1 of Cucumis melo. Classification (NCBI taxonomy): domain Eukaryota; kingdom Viridiplantae; phylum Streptophyta; class Magnoliopsida; order Cucurbitales; family Cucurbitaceae; genus Cucumis; species Cucumis melo. The sequence continues at coordinate 34,373,314 of NC_066862.1, forward strand.
AAAAATAAAGATAATTTCGACAGTTTAACTTTCAGATAAAAAATATGTCAAAAAGACAATGTCATGGTGTTGGTATCAACTAAACTCCTAAAAGGAAAAGGCTCTCAAATTTATTCCAATGTTATTTTAAGAAATAACAAAGAATTAATCTGAGCAAGAATTTTTCATGTGTCTGCACGGGAGTCGAAACCCCTAAAAGGTCAACACTACTTCATCCTTAATTCTAATCCTAAAATGTTGTAGCCCGGGTAGAGGGCTTGTGAGTGTATGTAAAATGCATGATGACAAATTTAAAATAAATGTACCAATAAAATTAGTATACAAATATTCCATATAAATTAATTAAAAATAAATACATAGTTAAGTGAACCAATGAATTATAACGGCTCGACTCTCTTACACGTTATTCAAATTCTTCAGTGGAGTCGCCAAGCTGTCACGTCGTGATTGCAACGCGGAGCAGCCGACGACCTCATTCATTTAATATTTAATATTTAAAAGGTTTGGGAGTCGCCACCAATCATATTAAGGTGTGATTGGTCACCAAAAAAACATTGGTCTACCTAAATTCAGATTTAAGGTTCGGGACTCAGTTGTGTGTAGGGAATGTGTTAGCACCCTACAACACCCATAAAAATGATTACCAAAATTTATCTTTTAAACTAAATTAAGGATGTTCACAAAACAAAGTTTTTTATTTGATATTTTTTAAATGTCTCATGGTTATCAATTCATATCTAAGAAAAAAAACTAAGCATGAATTGATGATTATATCGGTGGCCTGAGAGCCATTAGAAAAATAGAATTTAATTTTTCTTTAAAAAGATTTTTTATTTACTCAAGAATATTAAAATATCAAACTTTGATATTTCGATCTTCATCATAGGACTTTAATGGAAAATTTCATGTATCTAAAGAATTAATGAATTCCAAAGAAAACACTTTCCATAAATGGAATTGTTGATAATATAAAATATAATTTACTAATTAATTTTTATATTTTGTTGATATAATATAAAATATAAAATTGTTGATATATTTTGTTTAAAAATAATTTACTAATTAATTTTTAAAAATTGAGAAATTTTATGTATTTATGGAATTTTAACCATAAAATCCATAAATGAACATTACACTTTTCCATCTCAAATTTATAATAATAATAATAATAGGAAATAGAAGTATTACATGTTGGAAAATAATACAGTATAAGACAGTTGTCAAATGTGGCAAATAATACAAGCAACAATATAGGTTGCCAAATAATACAAGTTGGAGATAATATCCACATGTTGGAAAATAAAATATTAGAAATATATACAGTTTGAGAAATAATGTTTGTGAAGTAAATAATATGTAGGTAGTGAAATAAGTATTATGTCATTCAACAAATATAATCAATCAATATCAACATATTTAATAAACAATAAAAACGACTGAATTTGTAACGCTCCGAAATTTTTTAAGGTAAAATTTTTCTCGTTTTATTTAAAGTGCAATAAGGATATAATATTGATTTTATCATTATTATTAATATTTATTTTATTGTTATAATATTAATAATATAGTTATTATTATTAATTAATATTATAGAAATATTGTTATTTCTAAAACAATAAAATAAATTATTATTTATTTAATATTAATATTATTAATATATTATATTTATTACTTTATTATTATTATATTATTATTATTTAATATATATATTATTATTTAATTTAATTTATTAATATTATAAATTTATTTAGAATTATATATATATATATATATATTAAATTTTTTTAAAACCAAAAACCCTAGCCGCGCCGCCCCCCCCCCCATCGAATTTTTCTCTCTTCCGTTTTCTCCTCTCCACCGCGCGCCGCCCATCCATTTTCTCTTCTTCCTCCATCCATTCCGTTCCGCCTCCAACCGCCAGCAGCCCATCTCTTCCTCCTCATTCTTTTCTCCTTCCGTCCGTGCGCCTTCGACGACCGCCGTTTCTCTCCATCCGCACTCACCGACGGGAAGCCACAGCGACAGCCGTCCACGACCGTCCTTCTTCTGGGTTCCGCGTGCACGGCCAGCCATCGGCCGTCTCTGCCTCGGTGGTGCGGCGTCGGCTGTCACCATACCAGCATCGACGTGAGGGCAAGCCATCGGCCTTCGTACCGCCGTCGTTCGCCGGAAGAAAGGACCATCGAAACCGCGGCTACCATTTTCTTTCGTCCAACCCGACCCGGCTCCAAGCCGGCTGTCCAAGCCGAGCCGAGATCGCTGTCCAAGCCGAGCCGAGATCGCTACCGAGCCGAGCCGAGCCGAGCCGAGCTGAGCCGAGCCGAGCCGAGCCGAGCCGAGCCACCTAGGCCTTCTTTCCTCCACTTCGGTTCACGGTGAGCCTTCGGTAAGGATTGTTTTGATGAATTCCCTAACGTTACCTCGTCCGATTCGAGTTTGAATGTTGAATTAAGATATGGCCCTACTTTTCTCCCTTGAAGGTAGTACAGAGTTGACGCTTAAGTTCTCGGGTTCCGCGGCAGGCCTGGTTGGAGTTAGCTTCCTTTTCTTGGGTAAGTCAACGGATGACCTTTTAAGACAACTGCTACTGAAATCATCAACTAAAACTTTCGTGTTTCGTTTAGGTGGATCTGTTGAGCGTGGATTCGACCTAGGGGCATAACCGAGTTTCAGGTAAGGGTTTTCCTACTACTGGACCCCGAGTCCAGGTTAAAACCGTAGTAATCCACAGGGGATTACACGTTAGTGACTGTATTGAATATCTGTATGCGTGTTGACTGTTAAGTACTGATATTATATTTTGTCTGATGAAAATATGCTGTGACTGCTATTTGTGGATTGAAATTATATGTTGATGGACCTTAAAGTTACGGTTTAGTATGTATTAAACACTGGTCTGGATGTGGTTCATGGAGTTTGGACGGGGAAGGACAGTGAGTCCGGTTTTGGTTGGTTAGTCGATTGGACCTAGGGTTTCCCTATTGGTGTGCGAATCGGTAATGCATAAAGCAACTGAGGGTGTAGATGTTAAACCTATACTATCTGACTGACAAAGCCTATGGCGGGACTGTAATATGAATGCCGTTGAGATGTGACTGATGTAGACAGTTTAGTAAGGGCTGAGGGGTAACGGTTAGCTTCATCTATGGGGTAGTGTGCCTTACGGATATGTGCGTCCTTCGGGAGCACTAGACTGATATGTGCATCCTTCGGGAGCACTAGACTGATATGTGCATCCTTCGGGAGCACTAGACTGATATGTGCATCCTTCGGGAGCACTAGACTGATATGTGCATCCTTCGGGAGCACTAGACTGATATGTGCATCCTTCGGGAGCACTAGACTGATATGTGTATCCTTCGGGAGCACTAGACTGATATGTGCGTTCTACGGAACCACTAGACTGTTATGTAGGGTACCCCCGAATAGGAAGTTAACTGTTGTTCCCTAATGGGCCCAGTAGTGGGTCCCTTACTGGGTATGTTTATACTCACCCTTTCTCTTCTTTAACTTTTCAGGTAGGGGTACAGCGAGGGGCAGACCGACGAGAGGCAGGAAGGATGCGTGAAGGCCATATGGACGCGTCTGTTTTTCTTTCGCTTCCGCTATGTATTTTGTCAGAATATTTTGATTGTGATTTTGGACTGGTGACTTGACATTTTATTTTGTGACTTTTTGAAATATTTAAAATAGGGCCCGAAACTGTCTTTTGTTAGGTTTATACTGTTTTAATGAATCGTATCTGGTCCGTTTTAAATTTTATGTTGAATTGTCGAGTTTTGGTATTTAGTAGTGACCTCAGCTTAGTCCGGAAAAGTTGGGTCGTTACAGTTGGTATCAGAGCCTAAGTTTTAGGTTCTGTAGACTGACTTATAATGTGAGTCTGTGTTTTGTGTTCTTATGGCTGAAACGATCCTTGCCGCTCGTCAGGTACGCTCTCATGAAAGTATATGTATAACTCTACATGCATTACCTTACCTAAGTTAAACTGCAAATTCAATTACCGATTTATGACTAAAGGAATCGTTGGTGGTTGTTAGGGAAATGCCACCAAGGAGAGGTGCACGTAGGGGTGGCCGAGGAGGCCGAGGAAGGGGAGCAGGACGCGTTCAGCCTGAGGTGCAGCCTGTAGCCCAAGCCCCTGACCCGGCTGCGCCAGTTACTCATGCGGACCTAGCCGCCATGGAGCAGAGGTTTAGAGATATGATTATGCAGATGCGGGAGCAGCAGAAGCCTGCCTCGCCAACTCCGGCGTCAGCTCCAGCGCCAGCTCCAGCACCAGTTCCTGCTCCAGCTCCGGCTCCGGTACCAGTTGCACCCCAGTTTGTGCCGGATCAGTTGTCAGCAGAGGCTAAGCACCTGAGGGATTTCAGGAAGTATAATCCCACGACGTTTGATGGGTCTTTGGAGGACCCCACCAGAGCTCAGATGTGGCTATCGTCCTTGGAGACCATATTCCGTTACATGAAATGCCCTGAGGATCAGAAGGTTCAGTGTGCTGTTTTTATGTTGACTGACAGAGGTACTGCATGGTGGGAGACTACAGAGAGGATGCTAGGTGGTGATGTGAGTCAGATCACGTGGCAGCAGTTCAAGGAGAGTTTCTATGCGAAATTCTTCTCTGCCAGTTTGAGAGATGCCAAGCGGCAGGAGTTTCTGAACCTAGAGCAGGGTGACATGACAGTGGAGCAGTATGATGCGGAATTTGACATGTTATCCCGCTTCGCTCCCGAGATGATAGCGACTGAGGCGGCCAGAGCTGACAAGTTTGTTAGAGGCCTCAGACTAGACATTCAGGGTTTGGTCCGAGCTTTCAGACCCGCTACTCATGCCGATGCACTGCGCCTGGCAGTGGATCTCAGTTTACAGGAGAGGGCCAACTCGTCTAAGACCGCTGGTAGAGGTTCGACGTCGGGACAGAAGAGGAAGGCTGAGCAGCAGCCTGTTCCAGTGCCACAGCGGAATTTCAGACCAGGTGGTGAGTTTCGCAGCTTCCAGCAGAAACCTTTTGAGGCAGGGGAGGCTGCCAGAGGAAAGCCGTTGTGTACCACTTGTGGGAAGCACCATTTGGGCCGTTGCTTATTCGGGACCAGGACCTGCTTTAAGTGCAGGCAAGAGGGTCATACAGCTGATAGATGCCCGTTGAGAGTCACGGGGATCGCGCAGAATCAGGGAGCAGGTGCTCCACATCAGGGTAGAGTCTTTGCTACCAACAGGACTGAGGCTGAGAAGGCAGGCACAGTAGTGACAGGTACGCTCCCAGTGTTGGGGCATTACGCCTTAGTTTTGTTTGATTCGGGTTCGTCACATTCTTTTATCTCTTCCGCATTTGTGTCGCATGCCCGCTTAGAGGTAGAGCCCTTACACCATGTTCTGTCAGTATCTACTCCTTCCGGGGAATGTATGTTGTCGAAGGAAAAGGTGAAGGCATGTCAGATTGAGATAGCAGGCCATGTGATTGAGGTAACGCTGATAGTTCTGGATATGCTGGACTTTGATGTAATCCTGGGTATGGATTGGCTAGCCGCTAACCACGCCAGCATAGATTGTTCACGTAAGGAGGTAACGTTTAACCCTCCCTCGTTGGCCAGTTTTAAATTTAAGGGAGGAGGGTCAAAGTCGTTGCCTCAGGTAATCTCAGCCATCAGGGCCAGTAAACTGCTCAGTCAGGGTACTTGGGGTATCTTAGCGAGTGTGGTGGATACTAGAGAGGTGGATGTATCCCTGTCATCAGAACCAGTAGTGAGGGACTATCCGGACGTTTTTCCTGAGGAACTTCCAGGGTTACCTCCGCACAGGGAGGTTGAGTTTGCCATAGAGTTGGAGCCGGGCACGGTTCCTATATCCAGAGCCCCTTACAGAATGGCCCCCGCAGAACTGAAAGAACTGAAGGTACAGTTACAGGAATTGCTTGATAAGGGATTCATTCGACCGAGCGTGTCACCTTGGGGTGCGCCAGTCTTATTCGTTAAGAAGAAGGACGGATCGATGCGTCTGTGCATTGACTATCGGGAGTTGAACAAAGTAACGGTAAAGAACAGATATCCCTTACCCAGGATAGACGATCTATTTGACCAGTTACAGGGAGCCACAGTGTTCTCTAAGATTGATCTTCGGTCGGGGTACCATCAGCTAAGAATTAAGGATGAGGATGTACCGAAGACAGCATTTCGTTCCAGATATGGACACTACGAGTTTATTGTGATGTCTTTTGGTTTGACGAATGCTCCGGCAGTGTTTATGGACTTGATGAACAGAGTGTTTAGGGAGTTTCTAGATACTTTTGTGATTGTGTTTATCGACGATATCTTGATATACTCCAAGACGGAGGCCGAACACGAGGAGCATTTACGTATGGTTTTGCAAACACTTCGGGATAATAAATTATACGCAAAGTTCTCGAAGTGCGAGTTTTGGCTGAAGCAGGTGTCCTTTCTGGGCCACGTGGTTTCTAAGGCTGGAGTCTCTGTAGATCCAGCTAAGATAGAGGCAGTCACCGGTTGGACCCGACCTTCCACAGTCAGTGAGGTTCGTAGTTTTCTGGGTTTAGCAGGCTATTATTGACGGTTTGTGGAGAACTTTTCTCGTATAGCTACTCTTCTTACTCAGTTGACCAGAAAGGGAGCTCCTTTTGTTTGGAGCAAGGCGTGTGAGGACAGTTTCCAGACCCTTAAACAGAAGTTAGTTACCGCACCGGTTCTTACGGTACCTGACGGTTCTGGCAATTTCGTGATTTATAGTGATGCTTCCAAGAAGGGTCTGGGCTGTGTTTTGATGCAGCAGGGTAAGGTGGTCGCTTATGCGTCTCGTCAGTTGAAGAGTCATGAGCAGAACTACCCTACACATGATCTAGAGTTGGCAGCAGTGGTTTTTGCTTTGAAGATATGGAGGCATTATTTATATGGTGAAAAGATACAGATATTCACAGATCATAAGAGCTTGAAATACTTCTTTACTCAGAAAGAATTGAATATGAGACAGCGAAGGTGGCTTGAGTTAGTGAAAGATTACGATTGTGAGATACTGTATCATCCAGGCAAGGCAAATGTGGTAGCTGATGCTCTTAGTAGGAAGGTGTCACATTCAGCAGCACTTATTACCCGGCAGGCCCCATTGCATCGGGATCTCGAGCGGGCTGAGATTGCAGTGTCAGTGGGGGCAGTTACTACGCAGTTAGCCCAGTTGACGGTACAGCCGACTTTGAGGCAGAGGATCATTGATGCTCAGAGTAACGATCCTTATCTGGTTGAGAAACGTGGCCTAGCGGAGGCAGGACAAGCGGTTGAGTTCTCATTATCCTCTGATGGTGGACTGTTGTTTGAGAGACGCCTCTGTGTTCCGTCAGATAGTGCGGTTAAGACAGAATTATTATCTGAGGCGCACAGTTCCCCATTTTCCATGCACCCAGGTAGTACGAAGATGTATCAGGACCTGAAGCGAGTTTATTGGTGGCGTAACATGAAGAGGGAAGTAGCAGAATTTGTTAGTAAATGCTTGGTGTGCCAGCAGGTTAAGGCACCAAGGCAGAAACCAGCGGGTTTATTACAACCCTTGAGCATACCGGAATGGAAGTGGGAGAACGTGTCCATGGATTTCATTACAGGGCTACCGAGAACTCTGAGGGGTTTTACAGTGATCTGGGTTGTGGTGGACAGACTTACTAAATCAGCGCACTTCGTTCCGGGTAAATCCACCTATACTGCTAGTAAGTGGGCACAGTTGTACATGTCTGAGATAGTGAGATTGCACGGAGTGCCAGTGTCGATTGTTTCAGACAGAGATGCCCGTTTCACTTCCAAATTTTGGAAGGGTTTGCAGACTGCTATGGGCACGAGGTTGGACTTTAGTACGGCTTTCCATCCACAGACTGACGGTCAGACTGAGCGTCTGAACCAGGTTTTAGAGGATATGTTGCGAGCGTGTGCATTGGAATTTCCAGGTAGCTGGGACTCCCACTTACATTTGATGGAATTTGCTTATAATAACAGTTATCAGGCTACTATTGGCATGGCACCGTTTGAGGCCCTGTACGGCAGATGTTGTAGATCCCCGGTTTGCTGGGATGAGGTAGGTGAGCAAAGATTGATGGGTCCTGAGTTAGTCCAGTCTACTAACGAAGCTATACAGAAGATTAGATCACGCATGCATACCGCTCAGAGTAGACAGAAGAGTTATGCAGATGTGAGGCGGAAGGACCTTGAGTTTGAGATAGGGGATAAGGTGTTCTTAAAGGTAGCACCTATGAAAGGTGTCTTGCGTTTTGAAAGGAGGGGAAAGTTGAGTCCCCGTTTTGTTGGGCCATTTGAGATTCTGGAGCGGATTGGCCCTGTAGCTTATCGCTTGGCGTTGCCTCCATCACTCTCGACAGTCCATGATGTGTTTCACGTTTCTATGTTGAGGAAATACGTGCCAGATCCATCCCATGTAGTGGATTACGAGCCACTAGAGATTGATGAGAACTTGAGCTATGTTGAACAACCTGTTGAGGTGCTTGCTAGAGAGGTGAAGACGTTGAGAAATAAAGAAATTCCCCTGGTTAAAGTATTATGGCGGAATCACCGGGTAGAAGAGGCTACATGGGAGCGTGAAGACGACATGAGATCCCGTTATCCCGAACTGTTCGAGGAATAAAACTTTCGAGGACGAAAGTTCCCTAAGGAGGGAAGAATGTAACGCTCCGAAATTTTTTAAGGTAAAATTTTTCTCGTTTTATTTAAAGTGCAATAAGGATATAATATTGATTTTATCATTATTATTAATATTTATTTTATTGTTATAATATTAATAATATAGTTATTATTATTAATTAATATTATAGAAATATTGTTATTTCTAAAACAATAAAATAAATTATTATTTATTTAATATTAATATTATTAATATATTATATTTATTACTTTATTATTATTATTATTATTATTATTTAATATATATATATATTATTATTTAATTTAATTTATTAATATTATAAATTTATTTAGAATTATATATATATATATATATATTAAATTTTTTTAAAACCAAAAACCCTAGCCGCGCCGCCCCCCCCCCCCCATCGAATTTTTCTCTCTTCCGTTTTCTCCTCTCCACCGTGCGCCGCCCATCCATTTTCTCTTCTTCCTCCATCCATTCCGTTCCGCCTCCAACCGCCAGCAGCCCATCTCTTCCTCCTCATTCTTTTCTCCTTCCGTCCGTGCGCCTTCGACGACCGCCGTTTCTCTCCATCCGCACTCACCGACGGGAAGCCACAGCGACAGCCGTCCACGACCGTCCTTCTTCTGGGTTCCGCGTGCACGGCCAGCCATCGGCCGTCTCTGCCTCGGTGGTGCGGCGTCGGCTGTCACCATACCAGCATCGACGTGAGGGCAAGCCATCGGCCTTCGTACCGCCGTCGTTCGCCGGAAGAAAGGACCATCGAAACCGCGGCTACCATTTTCTTTCGTCCAACCCGACCCGGCTCCAAGCCGGCTGTCCAAGCCGAGCCGAGATCGCTGTCCAAGCCGAGCCGAGATCGCTACCGAGCCGAGCCGAGCCGAGCCGAGCTGAGCCGAGCCGAGCCGAGCCACCTAGGCCTTCTTTCCTCCACTTCGGTTCACGGTGAGCCTTCGGTAAGGATTGTTTTGATGAATTCCCTAACGTTACCTCGTCCGATTCGAGTTTGAATGTTGAATTAAGATATGGCCCTACTTTTCTCCCTTGAAGGTAGTACAGAGTTGACGCTTAAGTTCTCGGGTTCCGCGGCAGGCCTGGTTGGAGTTAGCTTCCTTTTCTTGGGTAAGTCAACGGATGACCTTTTAAGACAACTGCTACTGAAATCATCAACTAAAACTTTCGTGTTTCGTTTAGGTGGATCTGTTGAGCGTGGATTCGACCTAGGGGCATAACCGAGTTTCAGGTAAGGGTTTTCCTACTACTGGACCCCGAGTCCAGGTTAAAACCGTAGTAATCCACAGGGGATTACACGTTAGTGACTGTATTGAATATCTGTATGCGTGTTGACTGTTAAGTACTGATATTATATTTTGTCTGATGAAAATATGCTGTGACTGCTATTTGTGGATTGAAATTATATGTTGATGGACCTTAAAGTTACGGTTTAGTATGTATTAAACACTGGTCTGGATGTGGTTCATGGAGTTTGGACGGGGAAGGACAGTGAGTCCGGTTTTGGTTGGTTAGTCGATTGGACCTAGGGTTTCCCTATTGGTGTGCGAATCGGTAATGCATAAAGCAACTGAGGGTGTAGATGTTAAACCTATACTATCTGACTGACAAAGCCTATGGCGGGACTGTAATATGAATGCCGTTGAGATGTGACTGATGTAGACAGTTTAGTAAGGGCTGAGGGGTAACGGTTAGCTTCATCTATGGGGTAGTGTGCCTTACGGATATGTGCGTCCTTCGGGAGCACTAGACTGATATGTGCATCCTTCGGGAGCACTAGACTGATATGTGCATCCTTTGGGAGCACTAGACTGATATGTGCATCCTTCGGGAGCACTAGACTGATATGTGCATCTTCGGGAGCACTAGACTGATATGTGCATCCTTCGGGAGCACTAGACTGATATGTGTATCCTTCGGGAGCACTAGACTGATATGTGCGTTCTACGGAACCACTAGACTGTTATGTAGGGTACCCCCGAATAGAAAGTTAACTGTTGTTCCCTAATGGGCCCAGTAGTGGGTCCCTTACTGGGTATGTTTATACTCACCCTTTCTCTTCTTTAACTTTTCAGGTAGGGGTACAGCGAGGGGCAGACCGACGAGAGGCAGGAAGGATGCGTGAAGGCCATATGGACGCGTCTGTTTTTCTTTCGCTTCCGCTATGTATTTTGTCAGAATATTTTGATTGTGATTTTGGACTGGTGACTTGACATTTTATTTTGTGACTTTTTGAAATATTTAAAATAGGGCCCGAAACTGTCTTTTGTTAGGTTTATACTGTTTTAATGAATCGTATCTGGTCCGTTTTAAATTTTATGTTGAATTGTCGAGTTTTGGTATTTAGTAGTGACCTCAGCTTAGTCCGGAAAAGTTGGGTCGTTACAGAATTAAACCTTAAATTTAACAAATTTAAATCAAATGGCTTAAACCTAAAAAAGCTAACGAAATTAAAACACAGAGCAGAGGTAATTTGATGCAACAATTTTCAAATGGCCTAAACCTAACAAAATTAAAATACAAACATATTTGATGTAATAGTATTCAAATGGCCTAGATCTAATAAAATTAAAACACCCTAAACCTAACAAAATTAAAGATTACACAAAATTTGGTGCAACAATATTCAATTGGTTTAACCTAACAAAATTAAAACACAAAGCAGAGGCATAATTTAATGAAAAATAGGTTCAATTGGTCTAAACCTAAGAAAATTAAAACACTCTAAACCTGACAAAATTAAACACAGTGTAACGAACCAACTCTTTATACTAAGCTGAGGTTATTACTAAAAAGAAACAATAATAAAAGACACTTTCTTGAAAAGAGGGAAGACTAAATTTTTATTAAAAACGGAATACTAAAACACCGATACATAGACGCGGAAGCAAAACTGAGTCCCCACATGGCATGTAACGAATCATTCTCTATTGCTCGCCAGCTTTCCTCTACCTTACCTTTGCCTAAAATATTAAACATAAAAAGAGTGAGTATAAACATATACTCAGTAAGGGACCCACTACTAGTTCCGCTAGGTATCTGTTAACTTCCCATTAGAGTCATTTAAAGAAGTACCTCTCAACTGGCACGTTCCCGAACATATGCAATCTGTATCCCGTAGGAACATATATGGTCTTCGGTGAACCCAAAGGAACACGTAGGACAAACTGGTGTTTATTGTACCCCAGGGAACACTAAGACAATCGAGTTGTGAGTGATCCCATCGAATCACTCGTAATCATGTCTGTCATATTGGATTAGTGATCCCGTCGGACTACATAGTCATAAAAGATTCCTCTCAACTGGCACATTCCCGAACATATGCAATCTGTATCCCGTAGGAACATATCTGGTCTTCGGTGAACCCAAAGGAACATCTAGGGCAAACTAGTCTTTAGTGTACCCGAAGGAAACACTAAGACAATCGAGCTGTGAGTGACCCCGTCGAATTACTCGTAATCATGTCTATGTCATATTGGATTAGTGATCCCGTCGGACAACATAGTCATAAAAGATTCCTCTCAACTGGCATGTTTTCGAACATATGCAATATGTATCCCGTAGGAACATACCTGGTCTTCGGTGAACCCAAAGAAACACCTAGAAAAACTGGTCTTTAGTGTACCCGAAGGAAACACTAAGACAATCGGGTTGTGAATGACCTCATCGAATCACTCGTAATCATGTCTATGTCATATTGGATTAGTGATCCCCTCGAACTACATAGTCATAAAAATCTTATATACTCCTTAAGATTAATTCGTGTGATAAGGAAATTATAGAACTACATTAATGGAGTTTTAAAGCTTAAATTGAGTTTTAAAGCTTAAATTCGTGTCTTCTTCTTCTTCTTCTTCTTCCACCACCATATCCTTCATTTTCTTCTCCACGCCAACACGACGCCCAGCTATTGTTGCGCCACTCTAATCGTCGGAAGACGACCACCCACGTCGTGCGCCTTGAGTCACGACGTTTTGAAGCGGTTAGTTTGAATCAGCACAATCTATTCGAGTGTCCTCGTTATGTTTCGTTGTTAACTAAGCTGTGCATTACCTAACCATCGTTCGTCGTCATTCGGGAAGTCGAATCATTGTTAATTCATTCTTTTCAACTCCGTATCGTTGGATCTAAGTTTTTGGGTAAATCTTCTTTATTTAAATGGATTTCTTCATAAATTTCAATTAACCATTAAGTTTCGACTTGGTTTTCACGATTCCCATTACATTTTAATGCTAGATTCGGGTTTTAAAGAAGTTCAAACCACTGTCCAACAGTTCGGAAGCTCAAATTTGGGCGTTTTGGTACAACTTGGATAAGATTCTATGCTTTATGGAGCGGATCTTGAGTACCCATCTAATTTTAGTAATGATATTGATTAACCCATGATGTCGGATGCTTGATTTTGAACTTAGAAGGTGGTTAGGATGTTGCCTATGGAAGTTAAGAGTACTTTAATTCGTTCTTGATAAGTTTTGGAGTAATTTAAGTGAATTTTCTTTGAGTTCTTGCATACCCATTGAATCTAAGTATTTAGATTAGATTACTCATAAGACTCGAGTCCCAAAGTTAAACATTTGAGGTCAAGAAGGGACTTTCTTCTAACTTTAGAGATTTGTTTGGGTGTTGTGAATATAAGTTTCAAAAACACAATAGTTTTAGATCCTAGATTCGAATTTAGAATGGTGTTAACGTGTTATCAAGGTGATTTTAACAAGGGTTTAATAAGGTTATAGATAAATTTAGTGTGTTCTCTCATAGTTCTTAAATACCCACTTTGTGTTAGCGCAGACTTGATTTGATTCCATTAAACATTCGGGAGTTTGATGTTATTTTGGGAAAGGATTTTCTATCTAATCATCACGCCTCCCTAAATTGTCATCGGAAAGAGACTGTTTTTAAACGTCCAGGGAAGAACGAAATCATTTTTCACGGTGATAGAAAAATACTTTCCACTTATGTGATCTCTGCGTTAAAGGCTATTAAATTGTTAAGGAAGGGTTGTACGGCCTACCTAGTACATGTGATGGATGCACAGATTAGTAAGCTGAAGCTTGAAGATATACCAGTGGTAAAAGATTTCCTAGATGGATTTCCTGAAGAGTTATCGGGACTACCGCCTGATAGAGAGATTGAATTCGCAATTGATTTAGTGCCTGGAACGACACCCATTTCACAAGCTCCCTAAGGGCTTTATCCGACCTAGTGCATCTCTGGGGGAGCACCGATGTTATTTGTTAAAAAGAAGGATGGTGCATTAAGGTTATGCATTGACTACCGAAAGTTAAATAAGGTAACAATACGTAACAAATATCCTTTGCCCCGAATAGATGATTTGTTTGATCAACTTCGTGGTGCCTCTGTATTCTCTAAGATTGACTTGAGATCAGGTTATCATCAGTTGAAAGTTAAAGAGTCAGATATCCCGAAAACAGTTTTTGGAACAAGATATGGGCATTATGAATTCTTAGTGATGCCCTTTAGGTTAACTAATGCCCTTATAGCCTTCATGGACTTGATGAATCAGATGTTTCATCCATACTTAGATCAGTTTGTTATTGTGTTCATAGACGATATATTGGTTTATTCATGGAGTAAAGAAAAGCATGCTGAACACCTCAGAATAGTGTTGCAGACACTCTAGGATTGAGAGTTGTATACTAAATTCAGTAAGTCTGAATTCTTGCTGGATCGGGTAGTATTTTTGGGACATGTGGTTTCAATGGAAGGCATTTATGTTGATCCTTAGAAAACTGAAGTAGTAGACAAGTGGGAAAGACCCACCTCCGTCACTGAGATCCAAAGTTTTCTTGGTTTAGTGGGGTATTATCGTCGATTTGTGGAAGGGTTTTCTAAATTGGCACTTCCATTAACCAACCTAACCATGAAAAATGTAAAGTTTGAATGGACAAATGCTTATGAAAGGAGTTTTCAAGAGTTAAAGAAAATACTTGTAACAGCTCCCAGTTTTAACACTTTCGGCTCCTGGTATATAATTCGAGATATATTGTGATGCTTCTCATCAAGGGTTGAGTTGTGTCTTGATGCAAGAAAGAAAAGTAGTGGCGTATGCCTCTAGAAAATTAAAGAAGCATGAACATAATTACCCTACCCATGACTTAGAATTGGCAGTAGTGGTCCTCGCATTAAAGATTTGGCGGCATTACCTTTATGGTGAGAGATGTCATATATTCACTGATCATAAAAGCTTGAAATACATATTTGACCAGAAGGAACTAAATCTAAGACGAAGAAGATGGTTAGAATTAATCAAGGATTATGATTGCACCATTGATTATCATCTTAGTAAGGCTAATATGGTGGCAGATGCTCTAAGCAGGAAGTAAAATCATTCTAACATCACTCTAAATTCGATTGGTTCTTCGCTATTGAGAGAATTGAAGATAGGTGAAGTCGTTGTGTCAGTAGGCAAGTTGGGAAGTTGGGAAGTTTAATTGAACATTTCCAAGTGCGACCTATTTTGGTAGACCGTATTATTAAAGCCCAACTAGATGATGGAATGCTAAGGAAGTTAGCAGAAAAGGTAAGATTAAACCAAAAGATTGAATTATAGCTTGAGGGGTGATGGTGCCTTGATGAAATATGATAGATTATGTGTACCTAGTGATCAAGCAATAAAAGATCGAATTTTAGAGGAAGCACATAGTTTTGTATATGCAATGCATCCTGGTAGTACGAAAATGTATAGAACTTTGAAGAAACACTATTGATGGCCAGGCATGAAGCATAAGATTGCAGAATATGTAGCTAAGTGTTTAATATGTCAGCAAGTTAAACTTGAACGTTAGAGACTAGCGAGACTCCTAAATCCTTTTCCAATGTTGGAATGGAAATGGGAGCATGTTACCATGGAATTTTTATTTGGACTACCCCGTACAACGAATGGGTATGATGGCATTTGGGTGATAGTTGACAGGCTTATGAAAACAGCAAGATTTCTACCAGTCAAGGTCACTTTTACCTTGGATAAGCTGGCCAAGTTATACGTTGATAAAATTGTGAGTGCGTATGAAGCTCCAGTATCGATTGTGTCTGATTGAGACTCCAGGTTTACCTCAAATTTTTGGTCAAGTTTACAACAAGCCCTGGGTACCAAGTTACATTTCAGTACCGCATTTCATTCTCAGATAGATGGCCAGTCAGAACGAACCATTCAAACCTTGGAGGATATGCTTAGAGCTTGTGTCTTGCAATTTAAGGTAATTGGGATGCTCACTTACAATTAATGGAATTTGCATACAGTAATAGTTTCCATTCAAGTATTGGAATGGCACCATATGAGGCTTTGTATGATAGACGTTGTAGAACTCCCATATGTTGGGATGAAGTTGGAGAAAGGAAGTTAATGGGGCCAAAATTAGTACAAACTACTTCAAAGAATGTGAAAATTATTAGAGAAAAGTTGAAAATAGCCCAGGATCGTCAAAAGAGTTATGAAGATAGATTTAGAATTTGAAGTTGGCGACAAAGTCTATCTAAAGTTATCTCCTTGGAAAGGTGTGCTTCGATTTGGCAGAAAAGGGAAGCTGAGTCCAAAATTTATTGGGCCTTATGAGATACTAAAATGTATTGGGCCTCCAGCATATCGTTTAGCGTTGCCTATGGAACTTCCCAAGATTCATGATGTATTTCATGTGTCAATGTTGCATAAGCACGTCCCAGATCCATCTCATATTCTTGAAGCACAACCAGTTCATTTGAAAGAGAACTTGTCCTACAAAGAGCAATCAATACATTTGGGTAAGATTCTATGCTTTATGGAGCGGGTCTTGAGTACCCATCTAATTTTAGTAATGATATTGATTAACCCATGATGTCGGATGCTTGATTTTGGAACTTAGAAGGTGGTTAGGATGTCTCCCAGGAAAGTTAAGAGTACTTTAATTGGTTCTTGACAAGTTTTTGAGTAATTTAAGTGAATTTTCTTTGAGTTCTTGCATACCCATTGAATCTAAGCATTAAGATTAGATTACTCATAAGACTCGGGTCCCAAAGTTAAACATTTGAGGTCAAGAAGGGACTTTCTTCTAACTTTACAGATTTGTTTGGGTGTTGCGTATATAAGTTTTGAACACACAACAGTTTTAGATCCTATATTCGAATTTAGAAAGGCGTTAACGTGTTATCAAAGCGATTTTGACAAGGGTTTGATAAGGTTGTAGATAAGTTTAGTGTGTTCTCTCATAGTTCTTAAATACCCACTTCGTGTTAGCGTGGACTTGATTTTACCCATTATATTTGAATGGAAAATTGGGGACTTTAGAGAACTACGAAGGATTGTTCACCGAACTTAAGATTGTTTAGGACAAGTGTGGGAAATCTCTTAAGATATTGACTTGTTACTTTGACGTTGAGTTTGTTATTAAATGATCTAAATCTCTCACATTATTGATATTGCAACTAAGAGCATATTAATATACAAGACCCATTAAGTATACACTAAGTTTGGATCCTCATCTTGTTAAGAGTTCAATGTGAAGTTTAAGATTCAAGGGTGGAATGTTTAGCCTAGACTAAAGCATTTAGGGGAAAGTTCAATTTAGAACTTGGAAGCCTTGATCAACATGGTTGAGGTTATTTTAGATGAGTTGGGGTAGGTTTCTAAGTTATTGACCCGTTAGATTGTTGTTGAGATTGTTAATGGATTTAAACCTCTAAGGTATGAAAATTGGACATAAGAGTGTATGGATTTAAAAGACAACTTAAGTTTGAGTGCTTGTGGCATTAAGAGTTTAAGTTGAAGTTTAAGGGTCTCTTGTGTGATATAATGAATATAAATCCCAAAATATCATCGATAATGGAGATACAAGTGTTTTTACATAAAAGACTCGTTGAGTTTGAACTAAGTTGGACTCTTATGGGGTTAAGAATCTAAATTTCAAGTCTAGGGTTCGTAGGTGAAAATTCTAACCTAATCTAAGGCGAGTTGAGAATTTAAAAACTTTAGAAACTAAAGTAAGTTTGATTTGGCCTTATGAAGTATGTTGAAAATTGTTGTGTCATCTCCCTTTGTGAAGATAACTAATAGATCCTAATCGTTGTTTCAGGCCAAATTAAAGTGGGAAAAGCGTATAATTTCGAGGGATCGAGTCATTGATTGTGAGTGACTTATTTTTAAGCTTTCTTTATACATATACACGTTATCTCTTGATATTGCTTGAAAACTACCATGACCTAAACCGTTTATGACCACGTTTTCGTTTATGTTTAAACAATGTGTTTACACATCGCGATTTAATGAATGTTATGACTTGGAGTTTATAAAAACGGGTTTCAACTTTCTGTTTTTAATTGCACTTAAACGATGTGTTTGTTCATCACAATTGTAAGAATTTGCATGGCTTGAACTTTTTTAAATCGTATTTGAAGTTTTTATTATACTTGGTTTTGAAATATGGTTAACTGATGCTTATGGTGAACGAGAAGGTGATTTCCCTAAGCTATGTGAATGTGTTTTCGTAGCGCCACTTATGGTTGTCAGGGGGTTTCGGGGTTGAAAGAGGTCGTAACCGAAGATCCGAGAACCTGAGCTTAGGTGAGGACATCGATTGAGGATTGTGATATGGCTTCGGCCTAGCTTAACCCATGGTTGGGTGGCTCTATATGCACATAGGAGTGGTATATAGTTACTATGGTAGGTGCTAGGTATGCGTGAGCTCCGTTTGGCCGCTTATTTCCTTGTGGATATGGAGCATGTGTGAGCTATTCCCGAACCGTATACTTAGTATGCCATCATGGTTGGTTTGGATTGGTTGACGGTTGCTATCATGGTGGGTACTAAGGATGCGGGAGCTAGTTTTGACCGCATGATTCTTAATCATGTGCGAGCTATCTTTGGCCATATCTTTAGATGTCTTGCCATGGTTGTATGGATTATAGGTTTGTTGGTGGTCTAATGGCTATGAGTTAATGACATTTTTCATTAATATCATATTTCTAATGCATATTTATAATTTTCCTCTTTAGTTTGTTTTATGAACTTTACATTTAAGAAAACTTGCCACCCACTGAGTATTCGACTTATGTTTTTAATGTTTTCTCCCCCCCCCCCCCTCCGCCTCAGGTAGCGATCAAGGGCCAAGAGTTAGATTGATTTTCGTCATTGGTTATAGATCTCCACTATTCTTTGTATGTATAAAGTTATCTTTTGTAATACATCAGGGAGTGGTTAGATCGTAGCGAGAGTAAGGTTAAGAACTCGTGTTTTAGAGAGATCCCTCTTTTGGTTGAATTATTTTGCACTACATACCTAATTAGAGTATGGTTATCTGTCTAAAACTATGGAACTATGGAATTATCTGGAAGTGTGTGGTGAGACACACTTGATGCATTGTGAACTCTGTAGTTGTTATTACTTATATGTGAGTGCAATTTCCCTCCTTTACAGGTTTTGCGAACCCATATTTTAGGGGAGGTGCTGCCGAATTTTTTATACAATTTCTTGAAAAATATTTTTGCAAATTTTAGATTTGGGAAGGAATGCTTTATTTTAAAAAAGGAGTAAATTCACACCAAGATCTAGGTTAGAAGGGAAAACTTAGACCGGGGTGTGACATCCTGAGGGACACCCATGTGGGTAGAACTCTAATAGACAAAGTTAACAGAACGTCCATCCATAGCATGCAGCATATCATAAACATCATAAAGAAGACATGAATATTAATCTTAACGTCTTTAATCATGTAATTAATATATCATGCATTAACATCAACATCAACAGTCATCATCATCAACATACTACCAGTCATTAACATAATATCAGTCATCATCATCAATCATCCATAAATGACAGTCATTATCAATAGCATCAAGTTATGGATTTTAGCTACCATCAATGCATAATCACAATTACATGCGGTCTCTTAAATTCAATTCGAAGGTCTAGTAGGAGAATCTCTTATCTTGAGATTTTAGTCAAACAAAGTACTCCCTAGCTGACACTAAAAATTCTCCAATTAACTTGATCCTAATTATAAAAGGAAAAACTCAGTATGTTAATTAATGAAATTAGTAATTGGCTAACATCCAAAAATTCTCCCAAATTAATTAACTTTCTAAAAATTAGGATTGAAACCAATTCAACCTTGATTGGGAAAAATCCAAGATTATATCTTCAAGAAGTAGCCAATTGAACCTTTAAAGAAACCCCAAATAAATCCAAATTAAATTAGCAAAAAATTAATTTAATTTCATTGGCTTACCAAGGTTACTCAAATGGAGGTTGAAAATTTTTCTTATCCTTAAGGGGAAAATTCATCACTTTAAATCCTCAAGCTTTCCAAAGAGATCAATCACAACTAAAACTAGTGAGGTGGCGACAGCAGAGGGTTATCTTAGTGAAGGAGATGAAGAACTTTTTTTTTTTCTTTTTCCTTTTCTTTCCAACTTAAGCATTCCAATGCTATTTATAGACCCAAATAATAACAATATTTGATTGTACTTTCTAAAGTCTCTCAGATGCTTGGGCTCTGCCGATAGTTGATCTGACACGACCTGAGACCCTACTGAGACTGGAGGAGAGGCGGTCGGGGTCCACTGGGTAGCATGAAATGGTGCCAAAGCATCTCTCAGCATATCCTGATATCTCTACTCCATGGTAGCGAGATCTTCCTGAGTGACAGGTGTTGTAGGGTTGGTCGTCAGCACAGTAGGCTGCTCTTCGGGCTGGATACGTCCAGCTCCTCTGCCTCCCCTACCATCTTTACGTGCTCCTCTACATGGCGGCATTTTTCCTAAATTCCACCAGCAGAAGTTTTTCACAATACAATCATAACATTCATACTTTATCTAGTTTAATTCAGGCAAGGTTATAAACATGACATCATGTTAATCATAAAACATATCTGGTGAGTGACAAAGGACCGTATTAGCCATAGGGGTAAAAGCAAAACAAAGACTTACATCGTAAGTTAGTCTAGAAAACCTAAAAAACTTAGGCTCTTATACCAACTGTAAATATAGTACCAAAATTTGATGCAACAATATTCAATTGATTTAACCTAACAAAATTAAAACACAAAGCATAGGCATAATTTAATGAAAAATATATTCAATTGGTCTAAACCTAACAAAATTAAAACACCATAAACCTAACAAAATTAAAACACACTAAAATAAAACATAGACAAAAATTTGATGAAGGAATAGATTCAATTAGTCTAACCTAACAAAATGAAAGGCTCGGTAAAACCAATTCAATAAATTAAAAACAAAACAATTTTGAAGAAGGAAAAACAATCTACGTTATAATAAACGGAAAAGAAGGAAAGAAAAAAAAAAGCTTACCTTTTGGCACAATAGGTTTTCGCTTTTCCTTTAACCCCTTTTCTTTCAAAAAAAAATCTACTTTTCTCCTGCTTTTCTTTTTTCTTAAGAAAATCTCCTCCTTTGTTTTTATAAGGCATTGAGATGATAGCTTTTACTTAAAAATACTGAGAAGAAGGCAAGATCGTGAGGATCATGTTTGTGAGAGTGGGAAAGTGGGAAGAATCGAGAAGAGGGAGGGGGAAAAATCGTGGGACTTGTGGAGGAAGTGGTTGAGAGAAAACAAGGATGAGATATGAAATTTAATTATTATTTTCTTTTTCCTTTTTTAAAAAAATAAACAAATAAATTCAAATTCAAATCAACTTAATTTAATATAAATAAATAGAATAAAGTAATAAAATAAAATAAAGTAAAGTAAATATAAAAAATAAATGGCCAAAATATGGTATCTAGAGTAGCCATATCTAAACGATCGTGCATCAAACCATAGTCAAATCTAAACGATCGCAAATATATTGCGCACGAGTTGTTGACGGTGTAGTTGACGGGGTATTTTTTTTAATTTTACACGGTGGGCCTCTGAGCTTTTTTTGTTTTCAGAATTGTTCTATACAGTGTAAATACTTTTTCGTTTTTATATATTTTTTAAAAGACCCCATTAATTAATTAATTAATTTTTTTATTTATTTAATTTAATTAAAAATGTTTAATTAAAGTTTAAATAAATTAAAATATATATTAATTGATTTTTCATATATAATGGTTATATAATGCTTGAATGCATGTTATAGGTTACTCTATAGTTTTATAAGTGCAAATATTCGGAGCATGGCCATTGATATTATACGATCTTTGAATCCTACACTAAACAATCGAGAATACTTTCGATTAACTAAACAATTCAGACTAATGTTAAAGTCTACGCAATTGTTTACTACGCAATTGTTTAAATTATGTATCACTTTATAAACGAAGGTTTTGGACTTTGTTACACGATCATCTATGAAGATCACAACGATTGTTTTGGACTTTATTACATGATCGTGTTTGAAGATCACAACGATCGTTTTGGACTTTATTACATGATCGTGTTTGAAGATCACAACGATCATTGTACATTAATACATGATCACATATGATTGCATAAACAATCATGTAGATTTGAATGAAGAAATATCAACCGCTCACACTTACAATTCGATCGTTTGTTTTTTAAGATGGATCTGAGCAGATATGAAAACGATATAGAAATCGAACTTTCACCTTCAGATATTCTAAGAGAGAATGATTGGAGAAGATTTTTTTAGGGAATAGTAGAGAATGAGAATTCATGTCTAAGAACTTTTCTTGTCCCGTCGTTGATACAAGATTATTTAATGATTTTGGATAAATGTTGGTTAATAATAAATGTTTTGGTGGAATATTAGTAAAGATGCATCGAAGTTGGTTAGAGAGAGAAAAGAAACCTAACATTCAATTCCCCTAAATTTGGATAAGAATGTAAATTCACATGACAAAAAGTTTAGTTGTAATAAAGGAGTAGAAATGGGTCAATGATAGAAAAGTTTTTAGATTTTAGGCTTTATGAAATTTCCCCCCGAGTTAAGCAAGATAAGAGAACGTATTTCAAGTGCTCACCCACTAATTTTCCTATTTCCTTCTCCCACCATACAATCGACCAAATGAATAAAAGAAGGGAGCTCCACATAAATATCTTGATATGGTGCAAGCACACGTGTTAAGAAATAATATATTTTAAAACGACCTTGGTCAAGTATCATTCTCAGGGTTTTAAATCAATAATCAACCTAAAAACTTAAGCTTTGTAGGTAAAAGCAAGTTTAACTAAATATCATCTAACACTCTCCTTCACTTGTAGGCTCGAAATATGAAAAAGATCCTACCAATGAAAATAAATATTAACTGAAAAGAAGAAACAACATCGTAGGACCTTGAACACAAGACCTTCCTAGGTCACTTATGCTACCATCTTAATCACCCATATATCCAAAAGGCTTATCAAGTTAGAGAGAAAATGTAGAGATTGTATTTAATATTGCTATGAAATGTTACATTTGGAAAATTTAATAAAGAAACCTAGGACACGTTTGGGAAGATTAAAGCTTGGAAGACAATAAGGAGGGAAAAGAAAAAAGAAAGAAGTGTGTTTGATAAAAGGTCAACTTTGGAATACATGACATACAAAAAAAAGAAAAAAAATTGAATTCAAGAATTTTGTTATATATCTCTATTTTTCTTCACATATCAATGACATGCATGCAACTATATCATTTAAATTTTGTCATCCATTATAATTTCTCCTCTTCAAAAGTGAATTGAGGGAAGAAAAAAATACTAAAAGAAAAAAGCTCATATTTTCTTATATGATATTGTTTGGCCTCACATCCGGAAAATTCCTATACTAATAGTATGAACAATATTTTATATTACCTCTACTTATTATTCGCAACGACAAGAAATCTACGGAAAGGTATTAAAGCAAACAGATAGTTCGAACAAGGGAAATATGGTATTGCCAATGTACTTCAATATTTCCCAACTAACCAAAACTCCTTATCAAAATAACACTACAAATTATTAAGACAAACACACAATATTAGGCACAAAGCACAATCTAAACTAAATTTGAATTAGGGCGAAAATGGATTGATACACTTTACAAAGAGAAATGAATTGCCTCAACAATTTGTTATATAACTCAAAAAGAATTAGCAACAAGTATAGCTTGTCTACACCTTGCTTTAGCCTGACCAAGGCGTTCGCTCAATGTCTCATCCTTCACGGCCGCCTTCACCATAGCCAAATCCATTTCCATCAATTTCAAAACCCTAAAAAGCTCTGTTACCATTCTCTCCTCCACTTTGCCGTCGTCTCGCAAAATCTCCGCCTCCTCTCTCGCCCTTTCCGCCACAATCTCTCCCACTTTCGCTAGCAACTCCGTCGACCCAAATTCCCTCTCCATTAACCCTTCTAACTTTTCCAGAAAATCCATTATCATCCACCCGATCGGCTTCTCAAGATTGATCTCTTTCGTTCTTTTCCATCCGATTTCGAAGTTGGGTGGCTCCGGCTTTGCGATTTCTGTTGTGGGTTTTCTTTGCCGGAGTATTTCGGATCTTCTTCGTTTCTCTATTGGGAAGGTTTCTGGTTGGTTAAGAGCGCTGAAGTTAGGATCTGGGGATGGGAAATTGGGGTCGGATTCGGAATCTTGTGAGTTGTATTTGATTGAGAGGTCTCGTTTTGATGTAATTTGTAATGGGGTTGTGAAAGAGGGATGAGATTGGGGGAGAAGAAGAATGGGATTTGGAGTAGAGAGAAAATGGAGGTGTGAGGAAGCCATGGAAGAACAGAGTGAAGAATGAAACAGAGGGATAAAGGGGAAACAGAGTAGATAAGCTTCTTCTTTTTAGCATTGTTGGATAGTTTTATGCTTTCTCATATCTCAAAAATATCTTTTTGGGAAAATGAATACTGGTGTTGGGCTCAGAGTCTAACCACTATTATTATTATATTATTTACATTGTTAGATTTGTAATGAAAAATTATGTGTATTTTATCATTTATTACTTATAATTCTTAAATTTACCTCGTGCTTCATTTTCCAAGAGAAAGATAACTTTTTAAGCAAAAATAAACTTTTTACCTCATGTTTATGTAGTCCTTAAAAGTTCAAAACAAATATTTTAGAAACTAGATAGGAATATAATATAAAATCAAACACTTCAAAAACTAGATAAGAATATAATATAAAATTAATAGATATTCTTATTAAAAGTAGAGATAAAAGAACAGATAAATTTATGTGGAAACTCGAGTAACGGGAGAAAAATCACAAATTTTTTTTTCTGATAAATTTTACAATATGTACAATGAGGGAGAATAAATAGAATATACAATGGAATAAAAAAGAGAAAATATTTAGAAATTAGGTAAATATTTCTATAATCTTTCATAAATACCCTAAGGGCCAAGCCCACTAATTCCAACACTCCCTCTTAAGTTGGGACGTAAATATCAATGTGCTCCAACTTACTAAACAATAGTCAAATTTTGGTCTGACAAGCCTCTTGGTAAGAACATCAGTAACCGTTTGGCTCGAAATGATGCATAAAATGCATATGCTCCCACTATCAAGTCTTTCTTTGATGAAATGCTGATCAATCTCAACATGTTTAATTCTATCATGTTGAACTGGGTTGTTAGCAATATTAATTGCAACTTTATTATCATAAAAGAGCTTCAATGAAGTCTCACATTTCTCATGAAGATCATATAGGACTTTCTGAAACCAAATTTCTACACATATTCCAAAACTCATAGCTCTATATTTGGCCTCATCGCTGTTCCTGGCCACAACACTTTGCTTTTTACTCCTCCAAGTTACAAGATTGCCTTAAACAAAGGTACAATAACCAGAGGTAGACTTTCTGTCAATAACAAATCCTTTCTAATCTGAGTCAGTATATGTTTCGATGGTCTTTCTGTCTGTCTTTTTAAACATCAACCCTTTACTAGTTTCATTTTCAAGTATCTCATAATAAATCATTTTGTTAGCTTCCATTTGTTTCTCATAGGGAGCCTGCATAAACTGGCTGACAACACTCACAACAAAGGAAATATCAGAACAACTATGCGATAAGTAAATCAATTTACTCACAAGGCGCTAATATTGTTCTTTATCAACTGGAACTTGATCATCAGAGTTTTCTAGTTTACGGTTGAATTCAATAGGAGTGTCAGTAGAACGACATCCTAACATAACTGTCTCAATTAGCAAATCAATGGTGTATTTTCTCTAAGACACGGAGATGCCTTCTTTAGATCTGGCCACGTCCATTGCAAGAAAATATTTTAAATTGTCCAAATCCTTGATTTTAAATTCATTACTCATTCTCTGCTTAAGTTGACTAATTTTTGCTTAATCATCTTCAGACAAAACAATGTCATCCACATAAACTATCAGAACTGCAATCTTCCTTGTCTTGAAAACATTTGTAAATAAAGTATAATTAGAGTGCCCATGACTATACCCTTGGGATTTGCCAAAGGTAGTGAATTTATCAAATCATGCTCTGAGTGACTGTTTCAGACCATATAAGGATTTCTGGAGTTTAGAAACCTACTGACTAAGTTGGGCTTCAAAGTCAAGCGAGGGGCTGATGTAGACCTCCTCTACTAGGTCTCCATTCAGAAAAGCATTCTTAACATCTAGGTCAACCTTTGTTTACAACAACAGATAGAAGAACTCTGATAGTATTCAACTTAGCAACAGGAGAAAAAGTTTATGAATATTACAACACCATAGGTCTAAGTAAACCCTTTTGCAACTAATCTTGCCTTGTGTATGTCAAGTGTTCCATCTGCTTTATATTTGAGAATGAACACCCATTTGCATCCCACATGCTTGTGTTCTTTGGGTAGAGCATAAATCTCCCTAGTGTTATTCTTTTCAAGAGCTTTCATCTCTTTCTTGACAGCATTTTTTCATTCAGGACACTCTAAAGCAATGTGAGTATTTCTCAGTATTGTGGTAGAGTCAAGCCTGGTAGTAAAAACTCTGAACTATGGTGAGAGATTCTCGTATGATACATAATTGGATATGGAGTGCTTTGTACAGGACCTAGTACCTTTCTTCAGTGCAATAGGAAGATCAAGAGATGGATCATACTTGCGAGTATTTTCGTAATTGTTTAACTTAGTTTCGTTTTCAGTATGTTCAACAACAACCTCGTTCTCATCAATTCTATCATCTCTGTCTATAATGACCCATCAATATAGCCCTACTTACCTATATCTTTTAGAACAGCTGTCTCAAACCTGTCATTCTCACCGGCCTTATTGTCGGTATGTGAGTTAGTTAAATTTGTCCCAGACCTTTCATTCTCACTCATTCTATTATTACTATATGAGTTAATGGAATCAGTCATACCTTGATCTTTTATTGGTTCAGAATTTTGGACTAGTGTCGTCTGAACAACAAGAGACTTAACTCCCTTTATGAAATTCCTCCTACAATAGGTTTTCCAAGGAACTTGATTTCTTAGTAGGATTGTACTATAAGGGCTAGGGTGAGGTAAGGTAACCACAGTAGGACAAGTAGACTCTAAGGGAAGCATATAGTTAGACTCTTCACTCACACTCACCCCCTGAAGTAGGCTAACGAGAAAGAAAAAGCAATCTTCAATAAAAGGTGACATCCATGGTAACAAAGTACTTATGTAAAGATGGTTGGAAGCATTTATAGCCTCATTGGTGCAGAGGATACCCAACAAACACGCAAGCTTGAGCTCTAGGGGTGAATTTAGTTTGGTTAGAACCATGTCTATGGATATAGGCAATGCATCTGAACACTCGAAGGGGAACATCAGGGATGAGACGGGTGAAGGGATAGGATTTTTTTAGGCAATCTAACGGTGTCTGAAAGTAAAGAACACGGGAGGGCATGTGGTTGATGAGATGAGCAATAGTGAAAATGACATCACCACAGCGATAGAAAGGAAGAAAAGTTGACAACATAAGGGAACAAGCAACTTCTAAAAGGTGACGACTTTTTCGTTAGACAACCCCATTTTGTTGGAAGGTGTAAGCACAGGAACTTTGGTGAACAATTCCTTAAGAGGATAAGAACTCGTTAATAAATTGGTTTTGAAACTCACGACCATTATCATTCTGCAGGAGCAATCTTTGTATTGAATTATACTTTTATAGTGTGACAGAAGTTCTAGAATGTAAAGGTAACTTTAGATTTGTTGAGATCAGGAAAACCCAAGTAAGACGAGTATGGTCATCAATTAAAATCACAAACCATCATTTTTCAAAGGAGATATTGACCTTGGATGGCCCTCAAACATCACTATGGACTAGACTAAAAGGTCGGGTTGGCTTACAGAGTTGCAAAGGAAACGAAATTTGATGTTGTTTAGCTTTTATGCACACATCACAAGCTAAGGAAGAAACATCAACTTTGAAAAAGAGATGGAAAATAGGTATCTTATATATTTAGAGTTGAGATTATTGGGTTTTATGTCCTAAAACGCGTAGATAGTAAATATAATCCATTGACTGTTATTAATAAAGTGTTTTATTATTATAATTTCAATAAGTGTTATTGATTATATTATTAGTTTTGTCTTAATAACCTAAATCCAATAAACTAACATCCTAAGCTGTTTTATGAGTCTTGAACAATATGTAGAGATACGGGGATCAATGTTCAAGATTAGCTTAAAGGGTCTATAGTATAGTGTTAAGGTTGAGTACCTTATCCTGGTAACACTATGGATATGACTCACTTTGTATTTGATACAAACGCATTGATCCAATGCATTCATGTATGCGACATGCGAGTGAGGGTATCCTATGCAATGAGTTTGCATAAGATCGGACCACGAAATAGTAATCACTAAATGTAACTCCGTTAACTAGTTGGGTTTTTATTTCTTTAGGATGACATAGGTAACTTAGTCTTAATCCTGAGTGTATAATGAACTTTTGTTTGCGAGGGATTATCCTTTGATTTTTATGGGTGAGAGCGACTAGATTGCCGACTAAATATGCTTATCATTTTGGGGACAAGACCGAGTAGGGAGTTAGTAACATAATCACACAAGATGGAATTCACTTCTTCCCGTATTTAGGGTATGTAGATAAGTGTTCCCTTAAATGGTGCCTCCAGGACTTGAACAAAGGGTCCTACCTTCTCTATAACATGAGATGGGTTTCTGTTTAGTGGTTGGACCATAAACAGGTTGTTCATTAGAGGAGCATTGGTATTTAAGAACTAGAAATAATCCAGGAGTAAAACGATAATTTGACTCAGCTGGTGTTATGAACACTTGTGAAGGACTAACTTACTGGTATTGGTCTATATTTGTGGACACATAAATATAACTACAGTGAAAAGAGTTCAGCTATGAGTCTTTAGTGGAGTGTGCACACATTTAGTGAATATTGATTAATATGGTTAATGAGTTTAGCCAATTTATCTCATATCGTTGTAGCTTCGGATCTGTAGGTCAATTAGGTCCCATTCTTAGCTCGTAAAGGGTAATGAGATTTATTTATAATGGTTGTATTTTTAAATGTTCAAATTTAATTTTTGAATTAATATAATGTATGGTGATACATTATAATATAAAGCTTATATTTGGATTAGACTTTAATGTATAAATTTAAATTTGGATATGATTCAAAATTAATTCATATCCAAAATTAATTTATGAGAGAATAAAATATTTGAATGAGTTCAAATATTAATTTAATGTAAATTAGATTCATATTAAAACTATAGGTTATAATTTAATGTGTATATGATACATATTAAAACTCTAAGTTATGAGAGAAATTTATATTTGAATATGATTCAAATTTGAATTAAATTAAATATAAGATATTTAATTTAGTAATTAATTAATTAAAGAATTAATTAATAGTTTAATTTATTTTGATTAAATTAAATTAATTAAATTAAAACTATAGGTTATGTGAGAGATATTCATTTAAATATGATTTAAATGAAATATTAATTAAATATAATTTAATTAATGATTAAATTAATTAGTTAATTAAATTAATAGGGAAGGTGAGTGGTTTTTTCACGTTCCCACTTTTCTCTCAACTTCCCTCTTCTTCAGTAGGAGTTACTGGTACGACGTAAAAGAAGAGTTTTGTGATTCTTTTTTACGTAAGTCAAATTTTCTCTGAAATTTTTTTTTCTCTTTCAAAATTCCCTCCTTCTAATTTGGTTCCCACAAATCATCTCAATCCAGAGAATATGAAGGTTTCCAAGTGGTGGTGCCACAAATTGGTGTTTTGTAGATACAGAGACGTCAACGATTGTAAGTTTCCTTTTCTTTGTTCTTCTCTGTATATTTTCTTGAAAGCATGTTTAGCCAAGAAATTAATTTTATAATTATTTTGCCAATGTATTGGTATTTTTTAGGTTCCAATTAAAATTTGGTTAAGGTCTCTGTAATTCTTCCGCTGTAAAAGGCTTTTATCCCTTCAGAGATGACCTAAACAGAAATGCCATAGCATAAGATTTTTTTCAAAAGTGGTAAAGTAGGAACCGTATGAGGGAGAATAAATAGAATACACAAAGTATTATGAGGAACCGGTTAAATGATCTGTGGCACTAGAGTTCAGGATCCAAGGATTTTTACCATCAATACTGATGAGGCTAAAGGGCTGAGGTATACCTGAGTGGATAATAGCTCCAAATGTGGTTGGACTAGCATTCTCATTCACATAAGAAGAGGATAAAGTAGGGAACGAGGTTACCGGATTCTCAGAATATCGATACAGAAGTGTTGGATGTCATCTCTAGGGTAGCCTCAATTATTGCAATCTGTTTGTTGAAGCTCTTTCAATTGTTGTTGAGTTATTCTCGAAGAAGAAGAGGAATCTTGCACGTTAGAGTTGGAATGTGCTGAAGATTCACCAACCTCAAATATTGGGTGAATTTAAGGGTTCCTAACATCGAGATGATAACTAAGGTCAGTGGGTGGCTGAGTATACAGATTTGACCGTAGAAGTGGTGGTGGCCGGTCGAACTAGGTGGCAACACATGAATCGGCATGTAGGGAACACTACAGGCCGCAGATGAAGATGAGGGTGGCACAATTACTTCGGCCATTGGCATCTAAACAAGATGGGTCAGCGCGTGTAGCTTTAGTAGCATTGTGTGGATTTCTAGCGGTCGCTGGAAGGTGGCAAGTGGGTGGTTTCTAGCAGTGGGGACCACGATAAAAACTACGTAATTATGTTTCTCGGCATTTTCTAAAGGTGGCGGAACCATTTGTCCATGGCATCGTTGATCTGAGTATCAACGGAGGCGGCGACACTGGCGCTAAAACTGGATGTTGTCCCCTTTGTTTGATTTTCATCACTAGTTGTGTTGTTTAGGGTTTATTCAATGTTCCGCTTTGATACCATATTAAAAGTAGAGACAAAAAACACATAAATTTATGTAAAAACCCGAGTATTGGGAAGAAAAACTACGATATTTTTCTTTTTTTTATTTTCTGATAAGTTTTACGATAGGTACTATGAGGGAGAATAAATAGAATATACAAGGGAATAAAAAAGAGGAAAAGATTTAGGAATTAGGGTAAATATTTCAATAATCTTTCCACAAATAACGTAAAGGCCAATACAAGAAGTGGGACACAAAAATGTTCGTCGTGAAACGTCGGGACAAGGTAATATTAAAATTATGTTTTCACCATGTCCCGACGTATGCAAAATGACGTCGAAAATAGGCATATGTCCTGACGTTCCCTCTTCCGACGCCTTTTTGTGCGTCAGGAACCCCTGATTTCTTGTAGTGGGCAAAACCCACTAATTCCAATAATTCTGTATATTTACGATTGATAGATAGATACTTTAAAGAATCGGTATCACATACATATAGATACGCATTAGATACTTGAAATTTTCTAGAAGAAGATCCATTGCAATTTTCTTTCTTAAAATGATTTGGTCTAAATCCTAATAAGAAGAAATAATCCTTTAGGGGTTGTTTGGGGGAAGGAAAGGAATAAGGGGAGAAAGGAATAGGGAGAAGGAGGGATTATGAAAAGGAAAGGATTATAATAATCCTTGTTTTGGGGAAGGAGTAAGTAGACGGATTATGAGGGATTATTTATAACCTTGTTTGAGAGTAGGAATAATGGGAAGGAATATGACAAATTTTTTTTATTATTTTTTTAAAAATTAGTACAAATGTATTTTTAAAAAAATTCATATTGTAAATCCAATATACAAATATTTGTATTTTATTTACCAAAATTTGAATTTTTTTATCGAAAAACATGTTCCATTAGCTTCCGTAATACGATATCAATTTTGAACATTTTGTACACAAGTTTTTTGTGCCAAAAATTAATTAATGCATTGTGAAAGAAATTAGATGTATTTTCTTTAAATTGATGTTGTAAGTGCAATATCGAAAAATTGTGTATTGTTAACAATTGATTTAAAAAACTTTATTATTATTTTTAATTCGTACAAATGTATATTTTTAAAATTCGTATTGTAAATCAAATACACAAATATTCATATTTTATTTAGCAACATTTGAAAATTTTATTGAAAAACATGTTTCATTAACTTTTGTAAATACTGTGTTAATTTTGAACGTTTTGTACGTAAGCTTTCCGTGCCAAAAAATTAATTGATGCACTACGTGCGAAAGAAATTACATGTATTTTCTTTAAATTGATGTTGTAAGTGCAATATCGAAAAATTGTGTATCATTAACAATCAATTTAAAAAATTTAATTATTATTTTTTTAATTCATACACATGTATTTTTTTAATTCGTATTGTAAATCTGATATACAAAATATTCATATTCTATTTACCAAAATTTACAACTTTTATTGGAAAACATATTTCATTAGCCTTTGTAAATACGATGTTAATTTTGAACATTTTGTATGCAAGTTTTCCGTACCAAAAATTTAATTTGTACGTTACTTGCGAAAGAAATTAATTTGTAATTACAATATCGAAAAATTAAGTCTCGTTAACAATCGATTTAGAAAAATGACAACCAACGTAATAGCATTGAAATGACATGAAATATAGGAAACAAATATTTTTTTTTCGAATGATGTCAAACGACGAACATCAGTTACATTGTATAACTCTATTTTGAAATATAATATTAAAATAATAACAATAATAATAATAAATTTCTTAATTTAAAATAATAATAATAAAAATTTTAATTAATTATTATTATTATTATAAACGATACCATACCTTATTATAAATGATATCACACCTTCTGACAAAGAAAGAGAAGAAATAAGAAAATGATTGAAAAGAAATAAGGGATTAAATATATTCTTTTCCTTTTCTTATTTCTTAAATATGGAAAGGACTATATAGTCCTTTTTCCTTTTCCCAAATGAGAGGTTGCTTTTACTTATCAAATTTTAAAAAAGGAAATTCACAAAAGTTTTTCTATATTGACAAAAAAGATTCTAATATGAAGATGCATACGTGTTGTTACAAATACATTTTCCTTTATTTAAGGCCTAGTTTACTACACTTATTTTCTTCCTTTTTATTCAAAATATTAACCGCCCATAATTAATGCAATAATTTATGTTATTATGTCACTTTTGTATCAATTTTATTTTTATATCATTATGCATTTTAATTTTGCTCTATCACCTATTTTTAGATTGTTTTATTGTAATTTAACTTGTGATAAGAAATATATAGTTAATTTGGATGCATCTTTTTCTTTAAAAAATATTACTTAAAAATGTTTACTAGTTCCATTAATGGAATATTCAATCAAAATTTAAATTATATGTTCAGACTTTATATTACAAATTTTGTAGCCACATGCATTGTAGGTATCTTTTAATTAGTAAATTAAAAACGTTGTATCATTACATATATCTATGTCTTAGCTTTTCAAAATTAGCAAATCAACGTATCCGATCATATCTGTATCGAGAAAGGAAGAAAAAGAATACCCACACAGATATGAATACAAAATATTTGGATTCAACAAAAATTGTACCTATATTTGTGCATCTTATCAAATTGTTCGATCATAGTTTGACCCGTGAATTTTTCTTTTTATTTCTTTTATATAATATTTCACTTCTTTGTTATTTGATTCAATAAATTTTATTATTGAATGCTATAATTTTAAAATCAATAAATTAAGGTCTCGTGGCTTAATTTACTTTTTGCAAAGAGTCTGTAATTTGTTAGAGTCATTAAAGTTGATTTTAGGTTGTAATTGCTTCATTCGGGAAGAAGAAGTGTTGTTTTGAAGCTCAGACCTGAGAAGAAGTTGTTTCAGTCCTATCGTTCACCCTCTCAACAATCGCGTATGGTACGCTCATCGCTTGTGCCAGTGAATGTCACTTTTACTAGCTAAACGATCGTGTATGGTATGCGTATCGTTTGCATAAGATCCCATTGTTTACTTGCTAAGCGATCGCTTATGGTACGCGTATCGTTGACACCTATGAACAATCGCTTACCTAAAAACCCTGTCGTTCACTCGCTCGACAATCGCATATGGTACGCGTATCGCTTATGCCCGTGAATACCTTCTACCTGCTTAGCGATCATGTAAGGATTAACAAGCGGTTTTTGGTCGGTTTATGCAACATTGGTGTTATTCCAGTCGGTTCGAAGTGCTCGAAAGCGGTTCATATACTTCGTCAAATTATTATTCTAATAATTTAGTTTTAACTTAATTTAGAGAGCCAAAACCGATCCATTTTAGGGTGTTTTAATTAATTTTGCATATGATGTATGTCTTAATTATTACTAAAATTGTATGTGCACATTGTATGACATATAGTTTTAAAATCTCACCTAGATTAATACCATATCTTCCAAAATTAGATTTAAATCGATATCTTGTAAAACTATGTTACAAAATTCATGTTGGAGTTGTATGCTCACAAAAGACCACTTGGAATCGTATTATGAAAATGAAAGTTTGTATCTCACAAAAAAAAATGGTTTACTTCCTTGGAAGAAGAAGGTTATTATAAGGGTAAAAAAAGTTCGTAAACACATTCCACCTAACGAAAAAGAGAGAGAAAAGAGGAACCCACTAACCAACCAATTAAAATACAATATAAGTAAAGAAAAATTTAAATGATCCAATAGTAGATGTCCCCTCTCTCTCAATTTCATGAAAATGAGAAACATTTACTCACGAGGAAGAAAAAAATCATTACACTTAGTTTATAACGATTTTCTCCCAAACTTTACTACCTAATAATATAGTCTTTCTGCTCTAAAATTTATAACAATCTGGTCTCTATCATATAACTAAGTGTGAATATTTATTAAACTTTTTACATAAATAGATCAATAGACTAATTTTAGAATCAATAATTTTTATAAAATACAATGTCTACATTGATATTAAATTTTGATAATTTTTGTTTATGTTAGAAACTAAATTATTACAAATTTGAAAGTATAATGACTATATGAGTCATTATAAACTAAAGTTCATAAACTAAATTGTTACTTTTATAAAAGTTAAATTAACGATCAAAAATATTTTTAACCAAAAAAACATAAACCTCTAACAAATAAAAGAAATTAAAAGTTTCATGACTTTAATAAACTCCGTCGAGTTCTAAAAATCTAAAATGCTTTTTTAAGCCATCAACTGTGGTTTTTACTTCAATAAGCACTTTGAATAAGGTCTGGTTCCTTTCAATTTGTTGGTGCAATTTGGATTTGATTTATTTTAAAATTTGTACTTTGTCTATTGTATTATTGTATCTAATTGGATGGGTTCAAGTATTGCTTAAATTTGTCCAATTGGCTTAGAGTTTCTTTTTCTAATCGAAAAAGCTATACAATTTTTATATAGGTAATCCCTAAAATTCAATGTCTTGTCAATCATAGTGATCAAATATTTGTCATTACCAACTTTATACATTTCATTGGTTTGAATTTTAAAATGATCCCTTATATTATTGTAATCTACAAACCCAACTGGATTAATGTTTGATTTAATAATTGATAAAAGGATATGTGGTAGAATAATGCCATTTCATTTAATGAAATGGTCTGTTTAGTGTATTGACAAGGATCCTGTTTTTAATATTTTATTATACATTTATTTTTTATCACAAAATTAAAAAAAAAAACAGTGCATATCCATTATCATCATTGTCACGAGATTTAAAAATAAACGTGTTTCAGAAAATTGAATTTTTATTTATGTTATATTTATGTTGATTTTGATTCGATCTCTATATTTACTTTCTTATTAATTTGACAAATAATGGTCAATTTGTTATTGATCCAAAAAATTTCGCTTTGTTCGTTAATAAAAAAAGAATTTTAACTTATTTCAAAATATTAAAAAGAATTGGTTTTTCATTCGTTGAAAAAGTCTTAATATAAGATATAATTTGAAATATAATATTCCTATATATAATATACAAATTTCAAAGTACTTCTCCCCACATCTACACCTGCGTCTTATTTTATTTTTAAATTACGAACTAAGTGTAATTTAATTCGTAAAGCAAATAGAGAAATTAAAAATATGTTAAAGTCCTATTTTTTAATGGTATGTTCCATTTTGTTTTATATGTTCAATTTTTAAACATCTTTTTATTTAATTAGAATAGAATAAAGGGAAACTTATAACAAAACTTTAAACTACATACGATCCGTATAACAAAGTCTATAAAATTAGCCATTTTTTTAATATTCCAGATCTGTAATTCCATTTTTCTATTCTTCCTCGCAATTCGTCCTCCTCCTGTTATTTCGTCTTCCCCGTTTTTTCCTGCGATTTCGTCTTTCTTCTTTTCTTTTTTTCTTTTCTGCGATTTCTTTCCATCCTCTTTCTTATTTTTCAATTCTTTATTTATGTTGTTTAATATTTCCATCGTTTTTCTCTTTTTTCTCTTCTTTTTTTTATTGCGATTTCTTTCCATTGTCTTTCTTCTTTTCTTTTTTTTACGCGTTTATATTTGGGTAACAAAATCTAAACGACTGTGTATAAGACTGTGTACAACAAAATAGCAAAATCTAAAAGATCGTGTATAAAGAATCTTGAAAAAAAAATCATTTAGATTGGAGTAGCCAAATGTAAACGATCGTTTTAAAAAGTAAACAATCATATAAAAAAAATAAAAGATCGTGTATAAAAAATCTTGAAAAAAAATTATTTGGATTGGAATAGCCAAATGTAAACGACCATGTAAAAAAAGTAAACGATCTTGTAAATAAATCTAAACGATGGTGTACCAAAAGAATTAAAAAGATCGTGTACCAAATTTTAAAAAATAGCATTTAGATTTGGGTTCCCAAATTTAAATGATCGTGTAACAAAATTAAACGATAGAATTAAAAAGATAAATTGTAGCAATATCTAAACGATCGCGTATAAATTGTAGCCATATCTAAATGATCGCGTTGTAGTCCTATCTAAACGATCAATAACCAAATCTAAACGATCACAAAAATTTTATACTCACGTTGTTGACAATGTGGTTGACGGGGCATTTTTTGTATTTTACATGGTGGGCCTTTTAGCTTTTTCTGTTTTCAGAATTATTCTATAGAGCGTAAATATTTTGCCGCTTTTTATATTTTTGAAAAGACCCCTACCATAATTAAACTCACTTTTCTTAGTACACAAAATGTAAGTCTTTGTAAATTGTTTTTGACAAATAATTTGTTAAAACTATATATCAAAATAGTACGGACATTTTTCCACTGAAGAGCATAATTCACAATTTTCTTTATTAAAAAGTCTAACATAGGTGTTGTTTACCGATAAACTATTATTATCTATCGGTAATAGACTAAAATATATGTTTTTTTATATTTATAAATATTTTCAATTAATTTTCT
Source organism: Cucumis melo (assembly GCF_025177605.1). Taxonomy (NCBI): domain Eukaryota; kingdom Viridiplantae; phylum Streptophyta; class Magnoliopsida; order Cucurbitales; family Cucurbitaceae; genus Cucumis; species Cucumis melo. Next base: position 34,410,661 of record NC_066862.1, read on the forward strand.
TTCACCAATTTTCTTGGACATAAATATACTTTACTTTCCTTCAGTGATATTTTTGTATGTTGAGATTGTTTTCGTCTAAAATAATAGTTTTTGAACTTTTTTACGTGAGTTGTAAATATTTTTTTATTGTTATTCTCTAAAAAATCTCCTAAAATAAACAAAATTTTAAATTATTAATTTTTTCATAGGGAAATTTACAAATATGTAACAAAGCCCATAAAATTAGCCTTTGAATATTTCAAGTTTGCCCTTCCATCTTTTTCTCTTCCTCACGATGAAATCGTCTTCTTCCTGTTTCGATTTCTTTCATCCAATTTTTTTCGTCGTCTTTCTTCTTTTCCTCTTCTTTTTTTCTGCAATTTCTTTCCATAATCTTTCTTATTTTTCAATTAAATCTTTTAATCGTCTTTCTTCTTTTCCTCTTTTTTCGCTGCAATTTCTTTCCATCATCTTTCTTCTTTTTTGATTTTACGATTTCTTTCAATCGTCTTTTCTTTTTCTTTTATTCTTTTTTACGTCGTTTAATATTTGCATCCTCTTTCTTCTTTTTTGATTCTTTTTTACGTTGTTTTATCTTTCCGTCGTCTTTCTTCTTTTTCTCTTCTTTTTCTATGTCGTTTAAATTTAGATAACCAAATCTAAACGATCGTGTACAAAAATCATTTAGATTGGAGTATCCAAATCAAAACGATCATGTACCAAAGAATTAAAAAAAAATCATTTAGCCAAATCTAAACGATCGTGTGGACAAATCTAAACGATCGTATACAAAAAAAATAAATGATGGTGTAGCAAAAGAATTTAAAAAAATCCTAAGTGATCATGTAGACAAATCTAAACGACCGTATAGCAAAAGAATTTAAAATAATCGTTTAGCCAAATCTAAACGATCATGTATCAAATTTTGAAAAAAAAATCGTTTAGATTTGGGGATCCAAATCTAAACAGTCGTGTAACTAAATTTAAACGAAACCAAATTAAACGATAGTGTAACAAAATCAAATGATAGAATTGAAAAAATAAATAGTAGTCATATCTAAACGATCGTGTATCAAACAATAGCCAAATCTAAATCTAAACGATTAAATATAAATAAGTCTGTAACTAAATTAAACGATCACGATCGTGTAACAAAATTAAACGATAGAATTGAAAAATAAATTGTAGCCATATTTAAACGATTGTGTACCAAACAATAGCCAAATCTAAACGATTGCAGACATATTACGCGCGCTATCGACGGCGTAGTTGACAGGGCATTTTTGGTATTTTACATGGTGGGGCTTTAGGCTTTTTCCATTTTCGAAATTGTTCTATACAGTGTAAATACTTTGCCGCTTTTTTATATTTTTTAAAAGACCTCTTTTTCATAGGTGTTATCTTATTAAAAAAATATTTTTTTACCTATTTTTTATACCTCCAAACTTTTTTTTAACTTAGTTTGTATAACTAAAATCTAAGTACATAAATTATTTATGGTATCTTTTCAAAAATAAAACAAAGCAGCAAAATATTTACACTGTATAAAACAATTTTAAAAACGGAAAAAGCTCATAGGCCCATCATAGAAAATATCAAAAATGCCCTGTCAACAATGCGCGTAATATATTTGGTAACACACTTAATATATTTGGTACACGATTATTTATTTTCGTTATTGTTTGGTACACGATCGTTTATATTTGTTTTTTCAATTTTATCGTTTAATTTGGTTACACGATCGTTTAATTAATTGGGCTACACAATCGTTTAGATTTTACATGATCGTTTAGATTTGATTACACGATCGTACCTCAAATCTAAAGGATTTTTTCACGATCGTTTAGATTTTGTTACCCCAAATCTAAACGATTTTTTTTTTTTACGATCGTTTAGACTTGGCTACATGATCGTTTAGATTTGGCTATCCCAAATCTAAATGGTTTTTTTCTCAAAATTTGGTACATTATCGTTTATATTTGGCTAAATGATTTTTTTTTAAGATTCTTTATAGGCAATCTTTTAGATTTGGTTACCCTAATTTAAACAACGTCAAAAAAGAAAGGAAGAAAGATGATGCACGCGACGAACCAACAAAAAAAAACAATGAAAGATGATAGAAAGAAATCATATTTGGTTACCCAAATCTAACGACGTAAAAAAAGAAGAGAAAAAGAAAAAAAATAGCAACTAAAAAAAGAGGAGTAAGGGAGAAAGACGATAAAAAAAATTGCGAAAAGAAAGATGGAATGACAAACCTCAAATATTTAAAAAATGGGTAACTTCGTGGAATTTGTTACAAGCAGTAAATATTGTAATAGTTTGCTATATTTACGAAAGTTTCCTAAATTTATCAACCACTCTATAATTTTTATTGTAATTATATAAAGTATAAGGATTGAAGTGTTGCATAATGCATAATTATGTAATAGAAAAAAAGTAAATGTTATTTGTCCATATAATTTAGAAGGGGGGTAACAATTTAGTACAAATGCAAGGGAGAATAAAAAGAGAAACAAGGGGTTAAAGGGTAGTTTGGAAAATTCGCACAGTAAATATTCACATTTTCCCCTCCGTTTGTTCATTTTATTTTCTATTAGTTAGAACCACTTGAGTAGAAAAATTCAGGTTCTTTTTTCCTCTTTTATATATATATATATATATATATATATATATATATATATTCGTCACTTACAAAGTACATATACTTCATGTGAGGCAAAGAATTCCAATCAGATATCGATATTTCTTAGATATGTAATTGATATGCAATTTAACGTATCTGACATGTAATTTGACACATAATTCAATATATCTATTTTTTATGCTAACATTTTCCTAAAGAAAAAAAAGATAAGCATTCATTTAATATTTCTCAACTCAAAACTAAATAATCTATTTAAAATACTCATTCAGACGTTTGAAATTAAAAGGACAAAAAAATATAATACAAAAGACTAAATCTTAGAAGCATCAATTCACCCTACAAAATCTAGTAAAACATAACACTTTTGAATATTTTAAAATATTTAATGAAGAAGTTCTTTGTTTATCTTCGTACTTTTCGTTTAATTTTTTCCTCTTCTCTAATCAATTTTTGTTTAACTTTTTCCTCTTCTCTAATCAATTTGGGCCACTAAATAATGTTTCTGTTTCTTGTTCTTTTTTTTTTTTTCTCATTTTTAAGAAACATATACATTCTCATTTCTCTTTCTCAAAATTTAAGAAACATTTCTAAAAATTGGACAAAATTAGAGAAACTATAGTTTCTCCTAGTTTTGTTTCCATTTTATTTGATTCTATTTTCATTATGTCTTACAATATCTAGTTGACTCCTTAGTGGAGAGATAAGGCAGAAGCAAAAAAAAAAAAAAATGATACTTATGGCTTTGGTTCGCCGCGGTCACTTCTTGTCATTCGTCAGCTTCCTTTTGCCCTTACCTCTACCTCTGCCTGTAAAATTAAACAAGAAAGAGTGAGTATAAAAATATACTCAGTAAGGGATCTACTTCTAGTCCCGCTAGGTGCCTGTTAAAAAATATACTCAGTAAGGGACCTATTACTAGTCCCGCTAGGTGCCTGTTAACTTCCCATTAGGATCTTATAAAATGGTATCCCTGAACTGGCACATTCCCGAACACGTGAAAATCTGTGATCTTGTAGGAACATATATGGTCTTTGGTGAGCCCAAAGGAACACCTACGACAAACTGGTCTTTAGTGTACCCGAAGGAAACACTAAGACAATCGGGCTGTGAGTGACCCCGTCGAATCACTCATAACCATGTCTATGTCTATGTCATACTGGACTGGTGATCTCATCGTTGGACTACACAGTCATAAAAGGTGATGATCCCGAGGGACACCTATGCGGGCACGACTCTAATAGCTAAAGCTAACAGCACAACGTACCTAACCATAGCATGTAACACAACATACATCAACATAAACATGGCATAAGTATCGATCATATAATTTCTAATCAAACATTGTCATCAAAGACATAACACAATAGTCATCATCAATATGCTACTAGTAATAAACATATTAACAGCCATCATCATCAATCACCCATATAATGACAATCATTATCAATAGCACCAAGTTATGCATTTTAGCTATCATTAATGCATAACCATAAATACATGTAGTCTTTTAAATTCAGTTCGAGGTCTAATAGTAGAATCTCTTATCTAGAGATTAGTTAAAACCGAGATTTTCCTAATAGTTGCGGTCAAGCTTCCCAAGGAAAAATCCAAAAAATGAGACCGAATTTTATTTACACTTAGTTAGACAAATTCTCAGCTCAATTTCCAGTTAAATCTAACCAATTTAATCCAACATTAAAAAATTGATTAATTAGAGTCCAAAAATCAATCTTTGTTGGGCACTAACCAAAACCCAAAAAACTTACTAAAAATAGGTAAAAGAAGCCAAAAATAAGCTTGGTGGCTCAAACGGCTTGGCTGGGGGAAACTGGCTAAGCGGCTCGCGGCTTCACGGCTGGAAGCAACTCAGATGGCTCGCGTGCGGCTAAAGAGGAAGGATGGCTCAGCGGCTGGGAGACGTGGCTCGGATGGCTGGGGCGTAGCTCGAATTCACATGGGCGGCTGGTGCGGCTCGGGCCTGACTTATTTGTGGCTCAGCAGCTGGAGACGTTCGAACTTCGCGTGCGTGACTCGCGGTGGATGGATCAACGGGCAGACAGCGGCTACTGATGGTCGACGAAGACGGCCCGGGTTCGCGACGAATCGTGACGAAAACCGACAATAATCGATAGACGCGGTGGCTTGCGTGATTCGGCTATCGTTCGACGATCGATGGACAGACTGAACGACGGAGACAGACAGAGGTGGAGATGGACAGAGGCGGAGACGACTCAGCTTCGATCGACAACGGAGACGGCTCAGCTTCGATCGACGATGGAGATTGTCGAAAGGGAACGACTCGGGTGTGGGTCGGCGATCGGCTGGCTTACGAAAGAAAAGTGGCGACACAAGTCGAAGGCAAGCGGCGGCGACAGCGCAAGGGCGGCTAAGGTTTCTTGGAGTTGCTTGAGGAAGAAAATGGTGAAAAGCCACCACGCATCCCAATGCCCTAATTAAAGAAAATTAATAATAATATAAAATTATTTTTCTTTTCTTTCCTTTTCTTTTTTCCTTTAATTTAATTCCCCAAAATCTCCTACTCTCTCCAAAAAAATATATAACCTTAAATAATTACATTATCTTCGTAATATAATTATTTTATCTTTAAATTTCAATTAAATATACAATCATACATAATCAAATTTCTCCTAAATGCAAATCTCTTAAAACAAACAACTCTAATTAAAATTTCAACTTTAAACAATTAGATATTTTTCAAAATATCTAATTAATTCCAATCTCCACAAATCAAATATTCCAAAAATTGAAAGAAAAATTACATCTTTGGAATCCTTCAAAGGTGCGAAACAGCTCGATTAAGAAGGAGAGGCGAAATCTAATATGAGTGTCTCAAATTCTTTTTGAATTCCACTACATCCAAAATTTTCAAAAATTACACTTAAGATAGTTAAAATTTAATTATCTTAGTTCGGGGAGTTACATACTTATAATCTATACTATATATATATAAGCCTAGAAGTGGAGAAACTTTTTTCTCTCCCTTATGCCCTTCCTTTTAGTTTTGTTTTCCAATTCTCCTTTTGGTTTTATGATAAATTCATTTTTAATTTTGTTTTTTTGTAATATAATTAATTATGGACTCTCTGTGTAACGACTCAACTCTTTATACTAAGCTGAGATCATTACTACTCAAAAGGAAAATAAAATTTCTTAAATTAAATTGAAAGGTAAAACAAATGTTCGTGGTCAAAACTTCAAATACTCATTTAAAATCATAAACAAATAAATAAATACAAATAAATCTCAAAATAACAAAATCCTAGTTCGGGTCTTATCTAGTTTTAAAGAGTAATAATGAAAGTACAAGAAATACTAAAATCATAATGGCAAAAGCAAAACTTTCCATATGGCATGCCACAGTCACTTCTTGTCATTCGTCAGCTTTCCTCTACCTTTCCCTTTACCCTTGCCTAAAATTTAAACATAAAAGAGTGAGTATAAAAATATACTCAGTAAGGAACCTACTACAGTCCTGCTAGGTAACTGTTAACTTCCTATTAGAGTCTTGTAAAGAGACACCCCTAATCTGACACGTTCTTGAACACGCGTAATCTGTGATTCCATAGGAACATCTCTGGTCTTTGGTGAACCCAAAGAACACTTAGGACAGAACTGGTCTTTGGAGAACACAAGAAACACTTAGAATAAACTGGTCTTTAGTGAATCTCAAAAGAAACACTAAAACAATCGGGCTATGAGTGACCCCGTCGAGCCACTCATAAACACATCATCTCATACTAGACTGGTAATCCTGTCGGACTACACAGTCATAAAAAGGTGGTGATCCCGAGGGACACCCATGTGGGTACGACTCTAATAGAAAAAACTAACAGTACATCTTATCCATAGCATGTAGCATAACATAATATCATAAGCATGACATGAACATTAATCGTAGCAGTCTTAATCACGAGATTAATAATTCATGCATAAACATCAATATCACCACACATGATTATCATCACACAACCAAGTCATAACTAATAGTCAACATGAACATAAACACTATCCTGATTATCGGTCATCATATAATAAACTCATTATGCATCTTAGCTACATCGACGCATAAAGGAAATTACATACGAGCTCTTACTTCAATTTGAAGGTCTAGTAGGAGAATCTCTTACCTAGAGATTAGCTTAATTCACAGAAATACACTCCTGCCAGCAAAATCAAGCTTCCCCAGAAAATCCTAAATAATAAGGATAAAATACTAAGATGATACTTAATTTTCAGTTAATTTAGGATCCAAAAATCTAATTAATTCAACTTACCCAAAGTTGATGTCGGATCCAACTCAACCTTAATTTAGGACAACGTTCCACAACTTACTTCCAATTGATCTAACCAATCCTTTAAGAAGAATAATTCAATTTAATCTAAAATTAAATTATTTAGGGTCTAAAAATCAATCTTTGATGGGTATACCAAAAACCTAATCAAAACTTACAAAAAAAATAGGTGAAAAGGCCAAAAATTAAGCTTGGCAGCTCAAATGGCTTGGAATGCAGGGATCGGCTCGGGCGCGTTGAGAGCAGCTTGACTTGACGTAGGGATTGGCTCGAGAGTGAGATAGCTTGGCTCGGCAGTACACGACGCGGCTTCCACACACAGAGGCGGCTCGAGTAAGGATGTTCGCAACTTGCTCAAACCAGATAGCTCAGCTTGGACCCGCTTGCGCGCAACTCACTCAGGCGCGACTCATTTGATCGACGACGACTGACAGAACGGAGCGATGGCTGATGGAACGAAGCGACGACTGACGAAACGGCTCAAACGGCTGACGATCTTACGGTTGGACTTCAGTCGACAATGCACGAACGATGCAATGAGGCTCGTCGATAGCTGTTGGACGAAGATCACGCGGCGTAACGGCTGGTTGCAAAAGAAGATTGGCCCGACTCATTGGTTTTGACGACGAGGCTAGGCGGCGACGCAAGGGATGGCTAGGGTTTGAAGGTTAAGAATTTTAGGGTTTCCCAAAGAGCCTATTTAATGAAATAATAATAATAATATTATTATTATTTCTTTTTTTTTTCCCTAATTCTTTTCCCCAAAAACTCCTACTCTCTTCGTTAAAAAACCACCAAATCTTCTTTTTATCTTCTTTTTAACTTTTCCCAAAATAAAATCAATGTTTCTCTCTCCTTAACCAATCACATCACTTTATCTTTCCAAAATAATAACCCAATCTCTAATAATTATATATTTTCATAATACAATTATTTTAAAATTTAAATTCAAATAATTATATACTTCTATATAATTATCCAAAATTCTCTCAAATACAAATATCCCAACACAAATCTCCTAAAACAACCAAAACAATCATAAATTTCAATTAATTAGATATTTTCCCAAAGTACCTAATTAATTCTAATTTCTACAAATCAAGGATTTCCACAATTTAAATCATATAACACCAAAAATAATTCCAACATTAGTCAAAATTAAACTTAAGATAATTAAGATAAATTACCTTAATTTGGGGTGTTACACTCTCCCACTACTTTTTTGAATTAAACTTAATAGAATTAAAGTAATTAAAGTATGTAGGATGTGAAAAGTTGAAAGGTTTTGACTTTTCTTATATTTAATTTAGTTGAATTAAAGGAATTTACAGTATATCTATATCTATAATCTATAGTATATATAAAAGTCTCAATGTGTAAAAACTTTTTTCTTTCCATTATATCATTGGATTTAGTTCTATGTTCCAAATCACTCTTTGGTTTTATGGTAAATTTATTTTAAATTTTATTTTTTTGTAATATATATAATTATAAAAGACACACTCTCTTCCACTACTTTTTGAATTAAATATATTTAAATTTAGTGGAATTAAAGTATGCACGATGTGAAAAGTTGAATGCAAATAGTTTTTCATTTACCCATTACTTTTTGAATTAATTATACTTTAACTTTAGTGAAATTAAAGTATGTAGGATGTGAAAGAGTTGGAATGCAAAAAGCTTTTCATTTACATTTTAGAAATTAATTAAAAAGTAAATATCTTATTAATTCTAATTAACAATACAAATTTAAATACTTGAAAGTTGAAAAGTTTTTGTAACATCTTTTTCTACTATATAAAAGACTTCCTTGATTTTGTTTTCTACCAATGTTATTGAGAAATTTGGATTCATTCAATGTGTTGTGTAATGGGACAAGATTGGTATTTCGATCATTTAACAAAAATATTATACATGCTGAAATAGAAATGAGTGATCATGTAGGAAAACAAGTTTTTCTTCCACGAATACCATTAAGCCCACCAAATGACAATGGAGATCCATTCAAGTTCAAGAGAAAACAATTTCTCATTCATTTTTGCTCTGCAATGACAATTAACAAAGCATAATGACAAACAATTCCTAAGGTTGAAATATATTTTCATGAAAAATATGCTTTCTCATGAATAACTTTATGTTGCACTATCTATAGGAATTTCAATGATAACAAAAGTTTGGATCAAGCCCATAGGTGACAATAAGTTACCTTCAAATTGAACAAAAAATATTGTTTATAAAGAAATTCTTTTTTGATATATGCAAGTCTTATATTTAAATTCTTATATTTTAATCTAGTTATTGTAACTTCTTTCCATGGACATATAATTCTATTACATTTTGAATTTTATACTTTTAAATTTAGCATAACCTAAACATATACATGCAATGTTTAGTATAATCTAAAGCTACATATTATACATGTCATGCATGTGTTTTTTACTAATTAATTATAAATATGAATATAAATTATAAACGAACTCATGCAATAAAATTATTAACTAATTAATTATATTTAATTATTAACTAATTAATTATATTTGTAGTTAAGTTCGGATGTGATTAATATATATAATTTATCTTTCTATAGTTAGTTTATCATTGACTAATTAGAATTTATTAATTGTTTTATCGATTAATAGTCATAATTATAGACCGTCGTCAAATTTATTGTATCAAATTACTTAGTTTCTAAATATTAGTGATTAATAATTTAATTAATATTATCTGTTGGTTGTTAAATAATTAATTTTTCTAAACATTTGAATTATGCTTCTAGTTTATTGATTAATATATTAAAAATGAAGAGTTAAAAAAATTATTCTAATCCTGGAGGGAAATTTTCATTTACAACCAAATACATACATCCTTAATTTCTAAAAATTTTATTCCCATACCTATTATTATTATCGGTCATCTTAATTCCCAACAATCTTATTTTAATCCTAATTTCTTTAATCCAAACAGTCTAAGACCTCCCAACTTTAATGACTTTTTTTATTTCTTAACTTTGTTTTATTTTTTTCTTCCTTTATTCAATTTTCGTATTTATTTGTTTAATATTTTTTAGTTTATTTTTTTATTTTAAATTGGAAATATGTTTACTTAAATATTTCTAAATTTTAAATTTCAAAATATGCATGTTTATATGTTATTTTAAATTTAAATTTATTATTTTTAGTATCATCGAAATTAGTTAGAATTTTACCTTATATAATTTGTTTTACTAAAATAGTCATTTAAGTTATCTTTAATATTTTACGGTCATAATATTTACATAATAATATAATTGAGTTGAATTTGAATGAAAAATGAATTGAATGAGAAATAATATTTTAAATCAAATTTTAACCGCATATGATTAATAAAAATTATTGTATTATAGTTATTAATTTTGCAATAAGATTTATATATATTGGATAATGTTAATGTTTTATAATTGTTTTTTTTACATAATTAAATGGGAAATTTTCATAAATATAACAAGCTATTAAAATATTTACGGCACGTGTAACAAAGTCCATAAAGTTAACTATTTTTTAAATATTCCATATTTATTCTTATCTACGAATCGTCTTTCTTCCTTTACTATTCTTTTATTTTTCCGAATCGTCTTTCTTCTTTTCTTCTTTTTTTTTACATCCCAAATTTGATTTCTTTCTATTCTCTTTCTTCTTTTTCTCTTTTTTTCGCTACGTGCATCGACTTTCTTCTTTTCCTTTTTTTTATGTCGTTTAGATTTGGGTAATCAAATCTGATTTCTTTTTATTGCCTTTTTTTTTTCTGTGTGCATCATCTTTTTTCTTTTCCTCCTCTTTTTTACATCGTTTAGATTTAGGGTAACCAAATCTAAAAGATCGTGTATAAAAAGAATATTGAAAAAATCATTCCAAAAGAATTTTAAAAAAATCGTTTAGCCAAATCTAAACGATCGTGTACAAAAGAATCTTGAAAAAAAATAAATGATCATGTAAATAAATCTAAACGATCGTGTACCTTGAAAAAAATCTTTTAGCCAAATCTAAACAATCGTGTACCAAATTTTGGAAAAAATCGTTTAGATTTGGTAAATCTAAACGATAATGTAACCAAATTTAAACGACCAAATCTAAACGATCGTATAACTCAATTAAACGATTGTGTAACCGATTGTGTAACCAAACTAAACGATAGAATTGAAAAAAATAAACCATTTAGATTTGGATAGCAATTGTAAACGAGCAAATCTAAACGATCGTGTACCAAACAATAGTCAAATCTAAACTATCGTGTACCAAATATATTACGTGCATGTTGTTAATGGGGCATATTTTGTATTTTTCATTGTGGGCCCAATCTAAACTATCAGTGATGTACCTCTCATAACTATTATTACTTTTTTCTTCAAAGGAGACGATGATCCTCAATTTATATTTTAAATTAAATCTACAATAACATAACATTGTAACGAGAATAAATAAAAAAGAATGACTTGAAATATGAACTAATAGAAGAATTTATATGTATAAAACAAATGAACAAATACAAAAATTAATAAAATATGTATAAAACAAATGAACCTGGAAGATAAATTAGGGGCTAACAAACAAAATAATAATAAAATATGTATAAGACAAATGAACTAATACAAAAAATAAGAATGACTTAAAATATGAAAACTAAATGCATAAAAATATAATAACATACTTGAAAAGAGGAAAAAATAAATTACAAAATTTACCTCATAAATTAGGAGATAAAGTTGAAGAAGAAATTTTAAAAGTTAAAACAAAAATAAACATGATTTTAAATATTAAAACGAATGCATATAAATAAAATAATAAACTTAAAAATAAATAAATAAATAAATAAATAAAACTTACCTCACAGGTTTTATGAGATTTGAGAAGATGTGGAAGGAGAAGAAGTAAAAGAAGTTAGAAAATTTTAAAAAGCTAGAAGTTGAAAAGATTAAAAAGCTAAAAGAGAAAATTAAGTTTAAGTTTTATAAAAATAATAAAATGAATGAAGTTTAATAAACTAGTAGCTTTAATTTAAGGGGAGAAGAGTGTATAATTATTAAATGTGGAAATTGAAGTGTTGCAATTTGAGGAAAAAGAAAAGTCTGGAAAATAAATTAAAGACGAACAAACAAAAAAACCACTAAACTATTTATAGTTATCGAAAATTATTTAGTTTATATATATTATAAAAAACAATAAAATTATGGAAGATAAAACTCCATAAACCTGTACTAAATTAAACCTATACTAAATTGGATGTGGTTGAGTCAAAAGGTGCAAATGAAATGGGTGTAGGGACGAGAAAAAGAAAAGGTATTAAGAATTTTAGGTTTTTGTAGGGGGGTAATACCCCAAGATATCCAAACCGAAGGAGAACTGGTTGGTACGCGGTTTGTTTATTTAAAACCAACACAGTTACACCCTAAACCCATTTTCAATTTCAATTATATAATATATAATACGATCTATGAATAATAATAATAAATAATAATAAATAATAAAAAAAAAGGACAAAAGAGATTTTTCTAGGTATATTTACAAAAATTCCAATTACAAATCGTTGAATTAATCAACCGTTAACCATTCTATGAGCCTTTTTCTTTTCCCTTTTTCCACACTGTCACACGCTTGACAAAAGAAAAGCAAAAACCTCCATCTCTTTTCGTTGTTGAAAATTCTCTTGTTCTTGTTTCTATTTCGTATCTATGGATTTTCCTTCAAACCCAAGGTAAGAATTTCTCTATCAGTTTCATACACCCTACCGACTTTAATCGTTATTTACGCCAAACCACATACTCAACTCACTGTACTCCGACCCCACAATTTTGCCTCCGATTCTCACTTTCTCATCCATTCTTTTGCCTTTTTCTTTGTTAAAACTTGCAGCCATGTCTCGATTCTTCAGTGATCGATCCCGAGGAAGCTCTCGAAGGCATGCTTCCAGTTCCGGTTCCAGCTCAGTGATAGTCGACACAACAACTACCACTACTTCTGCCGCCGCAACCTCCACCAGTGCCGGCACTACCTCTATAACCATGCCGGTTTATCCGATTGACGAGATCCCCTCGCCCTTTGGCGATTTAGGCTTGCAACTGTCGGAGACGGAGCTCCGAGTGACCGCGTACGAGATCTTGATTGGATCGTGTCGGAGCACTGGCAGTAAGCCGTTAACTTATATTTCGCAGTCGGAAAGGGTAGTTGATCGGTCTCCGTCGTTGTCGACGGTGACGTCGCTGCATCGGTCGCTGACGTCGACTGCCGCGAGCAAGTTTAAGAAGGCGCTTGGGCTGAAATCATCGTCGTCGGCGAAGAAGAGGATTGTCGGAGGTGATGAATCAGGGAATCAAGGTCGAGCAAAATTAGGATTAACGGTAGGGGAGTTGATAAGGATTCAGATGAGAATTTCGGAGCAGATTGATTCGAGAATTAGAAGGGCGCTGTTGAGGATCACTGCTGGACAGGTGTGTTTTCGAACTTGGAACTGAATCTTTTGCAGTCAAATTTTCTGTTTGGTGGCTGAGAAAATTTTGGGAAATGACATGGAAAACATAATTTCAACTTTTTCCCTCTCTTTCCGCATCTTTATTTGTTTTGATGACATATTATTGCTTACCTTAGCATCTTCTTATGAAAACATGATTGAGACCAATTTGACAGAAAACGTTTACTGAACTTGTCGTATTACTATATTCCTACATGCATTTAGATTTTTAGCTTAATGCATATCTTCTTCATTATTTTGGGATAATAGATTCAAATATTTAGCTATTTCTATCTATCCTTGATCGCGGATCTTGAATTCAAGCTTTAAGGTGAAAACTGGAGAACTTGTACTTTTGTTGTCTTTTAGGACTAGGCTTGATAGGAGAGACGTCCTTGGGGTCGGGACTAGTCGTGGGCTAAGAGTATAATGCAAGGAGTGGGGTCCAATGCTTTGTTTAGCCATTTCTATACGCTGCAATTGATCTTGTATGCCATGTGTTGATAAGATCTTGTTCTTGGATCAGCTTGGAAGACGCATAGAGTTGATGGTTCTGCCCCTCGAGCTGTTTCAACAACTTAAGGCTTTGGACTTCCAAAATAATGAAGAACACATGGCTTGGCAAAAGCGTTATTTGAAGGTTCTCGAAGTAGGACTTCTGTTGCATCCTCACATGCCATTAGAAAAGACAGACGACGCTCCAAAACGTTTCCGACAGATTGCTCGTGGTGCAATGGAGAAACCCATTGATGCAGGAAGAAACTTTGATACAATCCAAGACCTTCGGAGTATTGTGTTGTCTCTTGCTTGTAGATCATTTGGCGAGTCTACTCCAGGCACGTGCCATTGGGCAGATGGGTTCCCTTTGAATCTCAGGCTCTACCAAACTCTGTTAGAAGCTTGTTTTGATGCTAATGATTCAACTTCCATCATTGAAGAGGTTGATGAGGTCTTGGAACATGTTAAGAAAACTTGGGTGGTACTTGGCATGAACCAGATGCTGCATAACCTTTGTTTCTCGTGGGTTTTATTCAATCGTTACGTTTCCACGGGGCAAGTGGAAAGTGACTTGCTACATGCTTCCAAAAGCCTGTTGACTGAAGTTGAAGAGAACATCGAGTCCTTCAAGGACCCTATTTACTCAAGAATCCTGAACACTACTCTTAGTTCGATTCTAGTTTGGACAGAGAGAAAGCTTCTAGCATACCGCAACGATTTTCATAGTGACAACATTGAGTGTATGCAAAGCCTAGTCTCAATTGCAGTATTGTCATCTGAGTTACTGGAAAATGAAATTGATGTGGCTTATAACAAAATTGATAACTACATACGATCATCTCTTCGAACTGCTTTTTCTAAGGTAACTGTAATAAGTTGATTTACCCTCTCATTACAATTGACTTTGTTTTGTTCTCAAAGAGACTGTTTAGATCACAGTTTTAACAAAACTAGATTTATAAATTTTTAGGTTAGTAAACTCGAATTTGTGTAATTTGTCTTTTAATTGTAGAAATGAATAAGTTCTGGAAACTTGGGTTTGTGTAACGATTTTTTTGTGTTTATTTTCACCATGCGTTAGCAAGCCAGCTTTCTTTTCTCATGCCTCATGGAGTGTCACTGAAGAATCTTCTTTGTCCTTATCATTATAGAAAATGGAGAATGTGAAGTCAAGCAAGTTTTCCACTAAAAACCAAAAAAGCTCACCTCATGTTCTTTCTGTCCTTGCGCAAGACGTGAGTGAATTGGCTTTTGATGAGAAGGCAATGTTTAGTCCTATATTGAAGGAATGGCACCCTCATGCAGCAGGAGTCGCCATGTTAACACTTCATTCTTGTTATGGGAAGGAGCTTAAAAACTTTATTTCGGGTATTGATGAGCTGACTCCAGATGCTATTGAAGTGCTCAACGCAGCTGATAAATTGGAGAAAGATCTCGTGCAGATTGCAGTAAGAGATTCTGTAGACAGTGAAGATGGTGGAAAGTCCATAATACAAGAGATGCCTCCTTATGAAGCTGAAGCACTAATCGCTAACCTTGTAAAGACCTGGATCAGTACGAGAGTGGACAGGTTAAAGGAATGGGTTGGTAGATTCCTCCAACAGGAGGTATGTGGTTGTGACATTAACTGGTTATGTAGATTTGAATTGGCAATAGTTTCGCATTGTGGAAACCATTTACCTCTAAAAAGGAGTTTTCAAGACTTGGGATAAACTTAAGCAGTTACATGTTTTCACTTTTCATTTTACAACATTTTTTTATATCGATATTGAACTATCATTTACAAACACTCTGAATAGGTATGGAATCCGCGAGCAAACAAAGAGCACATTGCTCCTTCTGTTGTTGAAGTTTTACGAATTGTTGATGAAAGTTTTGAAGCATTCTTTTTGTTACCAATACCACAACACTCATCGTTGCTTCCTGATCTATTGACGGGCCTTGACAAATGTTTGCAACAATACATACTAAAGACAAAATCTGGCTGCGGTAAGTGTTCCAAAAAGAAAAGCAATTTTTTTCTTTTTTGGGACTTTAGGGGAGTTATTGGTCCGTTATACAAGTATAACAATCAAAGTGTGTTATATTATTTCAGGATCTAGAAGTACCTATATTCCCGCACTGCCTGCTTTAACTAGATGTTCGAAACGATCAAAGTTTGGCGTATTCAAAAAGAAGGAAAAGTTGCAAGCAGGTCAAGGGAGGTCCCAATTTGGGATCACGAGTGCCAATAACTCTTTGTCGATACCCCAACTATGTGTCTGTATCAATTCTTTGCACCATATTCGGAGTGAGCTGGAAGTCCAAGAAAGAAAAGCAGTTCTCCGTCTTAAGAATCTCGAGCCTCATTACACAGATGCTGTTAGGAACCAAGTCGGGAAATGGTTTGAGCTTTCGTCGTCTTTGTGTGTGGAAGGGATAAGACAACTATGTGAAGCAACAGGATACAAAGTTGTTTTCCACGATCTCAGTCAATTTTTATGGGATGGCTTATATATAGGGGAAGTCGCATCTTCAAGGATTGAACCATTCCTTCAGGAGCTTGAGAAATACCTAGAAACCATTTCATCAACAGTTGTCCATGACAGAGTTAGAACACGAGTGATAACCGACGTTATGAAAGCCTCTTTCGATGGTTTTCTACTAGTTCTACTTGCTGGGGGCCCATCCCGGACTTTCATTAAGGAAGATGCAGAACTGATAGAGGAGGACTTTAAGTTTCTAACTGATCTCTTTTGGTCCAACGGTGATGGACTTCCTGCTGATTTGATTAGTAAACATGCAGGCAACGTTAAAAGAGTTCTCGATCTATTTCATTTAGACTCCGAAAGTTTAATTGAGCAGTTCAAATATGTGATGATGGAGTCACATAGCATGCAAGCTAAATCGAGGCTTCCATTGCCTCCAACTTCTGGTCTCTGGGAACCAACCGAGCCAAACACACTACTTCGAGTCTTATGCTATCGCAATGATGAGATAGCAGCAAAGTTTCTCAAGAAGACTTACAATTTGCCCAAAAAACTATAAACTGACTTGTTGATGAACATACTGATGGCTGTAAAATTCCACGCCTCATCCAACCATACAATGTACTGTACATAGTAGGCAGCTTTGTGCCAATTGTGGTGATAAATTACGAGTTTGTGCAGCAAAATTTATTGTCGGAGAAAACATTCTTGTGTGATACCGGCATGGAGAGTTGCAGTTGCTCTTGAACTTGAATTTTCAAGATGGTTATGTTGCATCAATCAGCTTCTGTCGCTCTCTCTTATCTACAGTCACAATTCAAGTGATGCAGACATTTGTATTTGTCTGTCAATGCAGCCCTTTTTTTCTTACATAGTTAGGCACAAGGAAAACGTACAGATCATAACAGAGGCTTCCATTTACTGTCCGATTATGACAGTCTTCTTTTAACATACAAATACCACACTGTAAGAAATCACAAACTACAGGTGTAGGGAATCATTTTTCTTTTTTTTTGGCAATAGTAATTTGATCTAATTATTTTCTTGACCCCCCTCTCCCGTTTTTTCACTGGTTGGCGTATATGGTTTGACTTCTGACTTATGAGTTATTTATTGATTTAGCTTTTGTTGTAGTTTGGTAGAAGAATGAGAAGGCAGATATTGCATTTTGGCCTCAACTTTGTAACCTGAGTTTGTATAAATTTTGATGACATTAGATTCTCTTTCTCTCTGTCTCTTTCTCATGCTTTGTATAATGTTTTCATTTTGAAATAAGAGCTTATCTTGGCATTCCGGAGATAATAGAGTATTGACGGTGTTTTTCTTCTCTCCAACGGTGAGGATCTCCATTTTATATGCTTCAAGTTATTTCTTCTCTCTTGCTTCATATTTTTCTGGAGTTGGAGAGCCTATTCTAGCACTCAGATGAGCTCTTTGTACTTTAAACTTGCTTAAGAATGATTTCTCTATAAATATAAAGACGTTGAGTAGAAAGAATGATTTCTCTATAAATAGAAAGTCCTTGAGTTGAATATCAATGGTATTCTTATCTCTAGTGGTGACTATCACAATTCCTTATGCTATAAATCATTTATTGTATGCTTCATAGTCATAGTCACTTGGAATCGGAGATCTCTTCATAGCACTTCATAAGATCTTGTGATCTTTTAGGATGTGTATCGGATAAGGAGTGGAATAGTGAACAAAGAGTTATGAAGTTTAGGAAGTTGTAAGCCGTAAAAAGTTGATAAGATGTAAAATTGATGTTTTTTAGTAGTAGAATTTAAACTCCTAAACTCCTATCTCACAACTCGATTTCTAGACTTTAATAATTATTCTTAAGGATTATTTTGATTATTTTTTTTCTCCAAGTTTGTTTTTGTCGGAAATGAAGTAGCATAATTGTAACTAATTATTCTTTGACAAAGAACTTCCTGAGAAATTGTATTAAACACAGGTAAATTTTTGTTTTGTCGAGTTATGTTTCAAGATTTTTTTAATCTTCTCCTCCTACTTAGTTATCATACCTTTCAATTTGTACATACCTGGTTCATAACTTCTCTATTCTTCTTTTGTAATTTTTATTTACTGCATTAACATCTCAACTTCAGATGGTGTGATGAACTTTCAAGCTTTGTACTGGGAGAGTAGAGGATTTTGGAAAATGAATGAAGATGAAGAGTTTGCAGATAGAGATTGAAGAAATAATCCAGGAAATAAAGCCTGGACTTGAAAAGATAGTGAAATTTTAAGATTTGGTGCAGCAATCGACAGCATTTTAATTCAGCCGTCATGGACAAAATGCCTGGAGGTAGCATTTTTTTTACTTCAGTATTCATTCTTTAGAATAATTCTGTTCATATTCTTAACCAATCACTCATTCACTTCATTATTCTTGAGTGGCTCTAACTAAGATACAGCCGATAATGAAAGCATTGCAGGCAGAAGTTCCTCAGGGTGTAACCGTCATTTACATATTTGATGGCTTCTTCTTTCGGTTCTTTTCAACAAGTTCACCTTATTTAACAATTCTAACAATGTTTTATTTCTTTCAAGTTTCCACAATATAAAATTTAGTGGAGTCTTTCATTGGAGCAGGTTGTAGAAATGTGTGATCAATTAAAGACCTTGAAGCGCACTGTTTGTCTAGTTTCTCTAATTTTAGGGAAAGTTTTAACTTAATCCTTTTTGTTGAGTTGGATTTGTCTGATATTATTGGAGTCAGTGAATGGAGTTTGTGGATCTTATGAAAACACAGTCTCTTGTAGACAAAATTAGCATTTTTGCTCCATATCTTGTAATGGGGAAGAGTTGCTATTTGTAATGGTGATTTTGAAAATGTCCTTTCCTTCGAAGAAAGCAGGTTGGGGTTGAGGCTCATTATTCTCAACTAGGTTACTTCAGGTTTATCGAAAGTTGTTGATGTGTCTTTTTCTTTTCCTGCTTACTAAACCTTTAGTTTTAAAAAACAGAAATTCTCACACGAACTACTTACAAAATAGGGAAAAAAAAAAGTTCAGTGATAGATACCGATATAATTCTATTAACCTTTATTATTGCTACTTGTATCGGTTTCTGTCATTGATAAAAGTCGACATGTTTATTTGGAATGTTTGACTCATTTTTTTATTTAAAAAAACCTCTAAAAATATATATTTATTCATTATAAAAAAGTATTTTTTACCCAAAATTTGTTTGTCTGTATCAAGTTCAATCCTAAACTATCAATTTTGATTTGATAATTATATCAATTTATGTAATATAAATCAATTTTTATTTAGGGTTTTTTAAAAAATATAACAAACTGGTAAAATATTTATATTCAATATAACAATTTTGAAAATGGAAAAAACACAAAAGCCTACAATAGAAAATATCAAAAATACCTTAGTCAACACGAATTAATCGACTACATGCACGCGTGAGTAATAAGATTGTGTAGTTCTTTTCAAAGATGGGAAAAAGACTTCAATTTTAATCGATTGTGTTGACCATGCTAAAAGATTAAGTTGACTATCGTAAGCGATTGTTTAGATTATATCAACATGATTGTGTAGTCTTTTTTTAAACGATAGAGAAGAGCTTCAAATTTAAACGATTGTGTTGATCACCATGGTAAAAGATCATTTAGATCATGCCAAAATGATATTTAAACAATCTTGATATTCTCGAATATGAGGAAGATGAGTAGCTTTAAAGAATCTTGTCGAAATGGTGAAGTAGAAATAGGAGATTTAAACGAAAGAATAAGAGGAGACTAAAAAAAGAGAAGAAATCACACAGAAGAAAATAGAGAAACAATGCAAGAACAAACTTACAATTATGAAAATATTTTGCTGATTCATGGGCTTTTATTAATTTGTTATACGAACCGTAAATACTTACAACTTTTATTATATTTGTAGGTAGTTATAATATTTTATTTTTTTAAAATGTATTTTTATTTATATTTCCACAATTAACTCAAAATGACTAAAATTATTATTTTCTAAAATATATATATTATTATTATACTAAAACTCTGTTAAAATATTATTTAACTTTTCCTTAAGTATAAAACATAAAAGTTGTCAAGAAAAGATAAAATTAGTGTAAAATTCTTATAAACTAATTGGTCGATACTCATTTAATGTAAAATATTTTAAATTAATGTTTTCTTCTTTCAGAAGATTTATTTATTTTCTTCTATATTCTTAATATACAAGTAAAATACTGGAAAATGTAAATATTTATGCATACATCATGATTTATTTGAGGATATACATTAGGTTAATTTTTATAGATATAATAAATCGACAAAATATTTATAGTTATATAACAAAAAAAAAATGTCCATGAAGTTGGCCATTTTTTAAATATTTGAAGTTTACTCTTCCTCTTCATCTTCTTTTTTCTCATCTTCTTGTGAGATTTTTTTCTTTCCATCGTCTTTATCTCTTCTTCTTTTACAATATTTTTAAATATTTCATTTTGCCATTCACTTCCATCTTCTTTCTTTTGCAATTTTTCTTTTCCTTTCCATCGCCTTTTTCTCTTCTTCTGCAATTTTTCTTTTATTTTTTTCAAATTGTTATTTGGTTTAAGATCGTGTACCAAATTAATGTTTTTCAAACTGTTATTTGGTTGTTTAAGATCGTGTGCCAAATATAAAAGATTGTGAAAAAAAATTGTTGGAATATTGGATAGTCATATCTAAATGATAGTGTACAAAAAATAACTAAATCTAAACGATCGTGTAACAAAGAATCTTAAAAAAATCGTTTAACGATCAAATCTAAACGATTGTGTACCAAATATAAATGATCGTGCACCACGTCTAGAAGAAAGGTGATCTGTTCTATCTTGAAAGACAATTACTCTCGAAACTCAGGTACAAGAGTGAATAAAATTGTCTTCATATGACAACGTGAATTCGTTGGACTTAAATCTTTGATATATATATGTTTTTCTATTTTTATATGGTTTTGCTTTAGATAACAATGAGATAATTATCAAAATCAAAACCACATCAAAAAAAAAAAAAAAAAACACATAGCAAAACCACATCAAAGCAAAAAATGTCTTATAGCTTTGCGCTTTGTATAAAATGTACCTCTTAACTTTCTTAAAAAATACTCTTAAAACAATCGAAAAGTTTCAAAAATATCGTTAAAAATTATTCTCTCAATTAATATATAAGCTAAAATTGTTAATATTTCATTAAAAAAAACAACTCGAATTTCAAATATCACTATTGTTAATAAAATGATGAATTTATTTGAAGTTGTTAGGTTTTATGAAGTTGACAATGTCTTTTTTATGGCTTCAGATACTGAAAATATCATTGCATTGCTATTGTTTTAAAAAGGGATGGTCTACGAAAATGTTGATGCTACAAGATATTTTCTTTATTGGTGGTTGCGTTTTTGTTTCTCCTGCTGATATCTTCTTTTATTTAGTGTGTGGTTGCTATGGAAGCTAGGTTGCTCATTGCGATTTCTGTATGCATATTTAGAGGACAATTAGTTCTCCGGTTAAGGTTGGTTATTTAGTTTTCTTAAGAGCAACATTTGTATATTATCTTGTTATAGGTGTTTTGGTTTGTGTTAGAAGAAGAAAACGCTACATGTATTGGCTGAGACATACTCCATTTTCCTTACTATTGTATAGTGGGGTTTAAAGAGAAGTGATTCTCCAAGCTTAGGAGGAGCCTAAGTCATTCGAACAAAAGAGATTTTGTTCATAAAAAGATACAACATTGTGAGAGGGAGCCCTACAAACTTGAGAGGAACTAGCTCAAATTCTTCTGAGAGGGAGTTTTTGTCTTGGAGATGGGAGTTGAAGACCATTTTCACTAAAAAAGTAGATAATAAATGAAGAAAAATTGGAGATGGAAGTAGTATTTATAAACTTAATTTTAAAAAAAAAAACTAAAAAACTAAAAAACCAAATCGTTAACAACCAAGACAAAATATAAGGGCCCGTTTGGGGTTAGGGTTGGGACTGTGGGCTTAGGTTAGCCCAACCCTAACCCCCGTTTGGGTCGAAGGTTAAGGAAACCCTAGTTTAGGGTTTCCTTAACCCGTTTTCGTCTGCCGCTTTCTACGTCGATTCGCGTCTTCCCCCTTTTCGTTAATCCGATTTCGTCGTTCCCCTCAATCTGTCTTCCATTTTCGTGTTGAAACCGTGTTCAATCTTCTCCTCAACCCTTCTTAATCGAAAATATTTTTGTTTTTCTCTTCTTTCTGTCATCTCCCTCAAGGAATCAACTTCTCCTTGTTTCGTTTCATCTTCTCCCTCAACGAATCGAGAGTTTCTGTTCGTTCTGTGTTCTTTGCTCCATTTCGTTTTGTTTCGTCTTCATCCTTTAATCCATTTCCTTTGTTTTTTTTCGTCTTCTCCATTTTTTTCATCTCCCTCAACGAATTGACTTCTCCTTGTTTTGTTTCGTCTTCTCCCTCAACGAATCGAGGATTTCTGTTCGTTCTGTGTTCTCCGCTCCATTTCATTTTGTTTCGTCTTCATCCTTTAATTCATTTTATTCGTTTTCTTTCGTCTTCTCCCTCAACAATTTTAACCCGCACTTTCTGTATATTTTCTTCCTTCATTCAGCTGTTGCGTTTTCGCGATGAAACCTGATTTTGTTACGCCGAATCTCTCTTTGCATCTCTCTCATCCGTCTCTCTCACTCCCAAAAGGATTTCTGTGTTTGTTGAAGCTGACCGTTCAACGTCGTTGGCTCCAAACACGATTTCTTTTTGGAATCTAGGGTTTTGCCTCCTTATTTACTCCTTGCCGCTCGCGGTTTCATTGTTGCGGTCGGGTGTTTCGCTTGCGATTTGGTAATTCCTTCACTAATAAGACAGAAACTTCACACCGTTGTTGTCTGCCATTGGATGCCGATGGAGCTTGGTAGGGAGGTATTGGAGTCTTTTGAATCCAACTTTTTTTTAAGCCGATGATGAGTTCCAATTTTCAATTGAAACTGATTTCTTTTGGAATTTATGTATTTGTTTGCATTCTGTTGTGTCTTCTGTGTTATTGGTTTAGCTTTTGCGGCCATGTGTTCTGTATTATTGCGGCCATGTCTTCTGTGTTATTGTTTTACCTTTGGCGGCCATGTCTTCTGTATTATTGCGGCCATGTCTTCTGTGTTATTGCTTTACCTTCTCCGGCCATGTGTTCTGTATTGTTGCGATGTCTTCTCTGTTATTGCTTTAGCTTTTCCGACCATGTGTTCTGTATTGTTACATTCTTCTATTCTTTTCATACTGTATTGTTTTCATACCATTGGTGTTGCCTCATTTCTTACTCACAAATTTTGTTTCAAGTTCTTTACACAATTTTCTTACATACTATTTTCTTACAAATTTTGTTACATTCTTCTATTCTTTTCATACTGTACTGGTCTTCCTTTCTGTATGCCTTCCAGTGTTGTCTCTTCCATCTGTTTTTATTGTATGGTTTTGGTATAGCTTTCAGTATATAGGTTTTGACTCTTTGGACTTTGCTATGCTTTATGTCAGTTGTAGCAGAGAGATTCCCTGTCTTTTATTGATAGATAGTGCAGTCCATTACTTTGCTCTTTATTTTTTGGTTTGTCTCCATTAAAGTCCTCTCAACTTGCCCCATCTTTCCCCTATATATAACCACATTTCCTCTTTTCATTCATTGCATTGTTGTCTCTCTTTGTATCTTCTCTCTGGTTGTAACTTATCTTTTGTAAGTTATCTTTTTCTTTTTCTTTGATTCTGTTCATTTATTCTGCCTTATTCTTTTGCTAATTCTTCATTTGTTTGCTGATTCTTCATTTGTGTTAGCATATATATTTTAATTTTTCCTTTTCCTATATGTTTCTGTTCTCCTTTTCGTATATGTTTATGTCCTCCTTTTCTTGTAGGTTTCTGTCCTCCTTTTGTGTTATGTTTTTTGTCCTCTTTTTCCTATATGTTTGTCTCCTCTTTTTGCTATACCTTTCTATCCTCCTTTTGCTATACCTTTCTGTCCTCCTTTATCTTTTATGTGTTAACTATGATGGAATTCCATTAATTATTTTGAATGGTTTCAAAACTCTGAGGCTATGAATTTAAAAAAAAAACTTCTTGTTTCGGTTTCCCCATTCAATGTTGATTTGGGGTAAGATTTGTCGTCATAAAAGGTATGTATATGTAATTTTGTTTAGACCTTCTATATCGTGTGTTATGTACAAATATTAACCATCTTGTTTGTGTTATGTAGGACGTCGCGATTCACGAGTTTACTATTCGAAGAGGTACTATTGTAATGGCCATTTGTAGGCTTTGTATACTGTATTTTTATTTTTGGGTTTTGTATAATTTTATTATGAACATTTTGTTTCGGTTTATAATATGTATATAGAACATTTTCTTTAATTTTGTTCAATATTGTTACTTATTAACTTCCTCTTTTTTAACTATTTTTTTGTATATAGTAAGAACAATTTGTATTTACAAAATATGCAATTAATTAACAACATTTTCTATTTAACAAAAATTGAATTAGTTGTCCAATTAAATATTAACAACAATTCGTATTAACTATCAAATTAATTAACAACAATTCGTAATTTAAAAAATATAAAAGCTTTTCTACTACCTAATAAGTACATTTAACAATGTTTTTATAAGTAGAAAGTTCTAACTTTATTACCAATAATTCTACGTAATATAAATAATTTCATTAATGTTATCGATTTTGAAAACAAGTGTTTAATTATACGAAATATGATCATAAATTTGCATATCAACAACTTTTTACTAATAGTATTTTTTCAATATGATCATAAATTTGCATATCAACAACCCTTCCCTAATAGTGTTTTTTCAATATCATCATAGTAATTAAATTAAATTAATGGAATACACATTTCATAAACTTGGAAAATATGTCTTTAAGTACTATTGTTGGGTTTTTTTTAAATACTATCGTCTCGAGTACGTACGTTATGTATCATGGAAATAGTTAATTACATGTCTTCCATTTTCAACTTCTTTAATTTTATGTATCATTTTCAATCTTCTAGTCACTCATAATCTACTTTCTTTGTTCTATGTTTATGGTTTTAGTAAATAGGGATATTACTAAGTTTATGGATCTTTTCACAATATATATCAATATTGTACTAATTCACTTAGTACATGTTTTTTAGGAAACTTTACATTCATTGTAATGGATCAACAAACACTTATTGGAGTCCTAACTGCATTCACGTTGGCCCAACGTCAGATTTTACTAATGTTGGAGCTATTAATGAACGACAATAAGCGGCTCCCACATACACCGTCAGATACACGCCATAGAATTAAGGAGCTTGCGTACTTTCGCATGATACACGAGTCAGATCTTGTGTGTCGGCAGAGCACGCAGATGGATAGGCGAACATTCGCAATTCTATGCCATTTACTTAGAAATGTGGCTGGTCTTTCATCGACTAAGATTGTCGATGTTGAGGAAATGGTAGCAATGTTCTTGCACGTCCTTGCTCATGACGTGAAGAACCGCGTCATCCAACGGGAATTTGTACGGTCCGGTGAGACAGTATCTTGACATTTTAACATCGTATTGTTGGCTGTTCTTCGACTGTACGAGGAGTTGATAAAGAGACCTGTTCTGGTAACAAATAACTGCAATGATCAATGTTGGAAGTGTTTCGAGGTGGGCATCATAGAAGTTCACTATATTTGACCTTTACGTACGTCGCACTTATTTCAACGTGTTTATTTCAACCTGCAGAATTGCCTTGGCGCATTAGACAGGACGTACATAAAGGTCAACGTCCCCGCAGGAGATCGGCCTACATTCAGAACGCGTAAGGGGGAAATTACCACAAACGTTCTAGGGGTGTGTGACACGAAAGGAGATTTCGTTTATGTCCTCGCCGGTTGGGAAGGATCCGCAGCAGACTCGCGGATCCTACGTGATGCCTTTTCATGAGAAAATGGACTACAAGTGCCAAATGGTATATCTTCTTTATAATAAAACACCGCCGCTTCCTACTTACCTATTTAAAGGTCATAAACGAACGATTTAATAACAAGATATTATTATCTGTGCGATGCAGGATATCCAAATGCGGAGCGGTTTCTCACCCCGTACAGAGGCCAACGATACCATTTGCAAGAGTGGCGTGGTGCTGCAAATGCGCCAACAAATGCAAAGGAGTACTTCAACATGAAGCACTCCTCGACAAGGAATGTTATTGAGCGCGCTTTCGGTATTCTCAAGGGTGTTTGGGCCATTCTTCGTGGGAAGTCATACTATCCCCTGCAAGTCCAGTGTTGCACCATACTAGCATGTGCCTTGCTTCACAATTTGATCAACAGGGAAATGACATATTGTGAGGACGTTGACGACGTGGATGAGGGGGACTCCACGTACGCGACGACCACCGCTTCAGAAGACATTCAGTACATTGAGACAACAAACGAGTGGTCTCAGTGGCGCGACGACCTAGCTGAATCGATATTCACCGATTGGCAGTTGCGTAACGCTTAGCTAAGACAATTTTACATTACAAGTTTTCGATTGTAAGGTTGAAATTCTATCATGTCTAAAATGTACGTAAAAAGTAATATGGGGTGTTGCATATGAAATGTACGCGTGCCATGAATTTGTATCATGCCTTTTCTTTTTAACTGTTAAATTGTGAAATTACTTACGTACTCCATGTATTTTTTCTAATTTCTCATTCTCAGTATGTCAACCTTAAATCGTGCCCCGAGACATGTCTGGACGAAGGAGGAGAAGGGCACTCTTGTAATGTTTAATGGAGTTGGTGTCAATGGGGGGATGGAAATCAGATAATGGTACGTTCCGCCCAGGTTACCTTGCGCAGTTGGTACGCATGATGGCGGAGAAACTACCTGGATGTCAGGTCCAGCAACAACTGTAATTGATTGTAGAATTAAGATACTGAAGCGAACATTTCAGGCCATTGCCGAAATGCGGGGGCCAGCGTGTAGTGGCTTTGGGTGGAACGATGAAGAGAAATGTATCATTGCGGAGAAGGAATTATTTGTAATTGGGTTAGGGTAAGGAAAATAATTTAAACGTCATACAACGTTCACAATGTACATTTACTTAACAATTTTTCAATCAGTACTCATACGTGATATTTTTTTTCCTCGCAGTCGCATCCTGCAGCGAAGGGACTCCTGAACAAACCATTCCCGTATTACGACGAACTTACATATGTCTTCGGTCACGATAGGACGACCGATCGGTTCGCTGAGACATTTGCAGACGTCGGGTCTAACGAACCTGGTGGCGGATATGACAGATTTGATATGGGGATGGAAACGAGGAGTTCCTGCCCCTGTACAGCCAGGGGATTGACCTCTCGCAGGACGATGTACGTGCATCCCGACCTTCTCGCACTTCAGAGGGTAGGACCGGATTGAGTGGATCCAAGAGGAAGAGGGGAAGTCAGCGAGACTTCGATGTTGAAGCGATACATCTGGCGCTCGACCAAACAAACGAGCAACTCAGGCAGATTGCGGAGTGGCCTGCATGCAACCTTGCAAATGACAACCATGTGCGCACGGAATTCTTTCGCATATTGCGTGAGATGCTAGAACTTACGAGTTTGGATAGGGCGTTATTGCAAAGGCATCTGTTGTCTCGTATGGACGACCTTCGGGGTTTCGTACTCATGCCTGAGGATGAGAGGGAGGGATTTTGTAGAGTCCTCCTACGAGACATTACGAGATAGTTTATGTTTCTAAGGACCTAGGTTGCTTATTATTTCCTTACGCTTTTTTGTCTATGATGTTGACTATTTATGCATTTCCTATTGTAAAGAACTTATTTTCGTCTTTGCTAATATTTATTTTAAATTAAGGAAAATAGTCACAATTTCCCAAAAGCGTTATAACGGCTATTTATATAGGTTTAAAATAGGAGGACATCGCTATCGCTGATTAGAAATACGAAATAAATTTTTTGTCTTTCTAAAAAATGAATTGTAATAAATTTATCACAATATGTTCAGAAATTAATTTTAAATTGGACAACTGTATGTACTAATTTAATAACATTACACATACAACAAATTATTTGCAATAAGACGGATTCGACGCTTTCGTAAAAAAGTATGCAATAATTTTTTTTATCATATTTACAATCTAATTTAAAAAATATTATACCACATAAAAAAAGTTATTAACCCAACCCATTTAACAATTTTCCCAAATAAATTTTATCATAAAATCCACATAAACCTACCCACCTAACCCTTCCCCCAAACACATTTTATCATAAAATTCCCATAAAACTACCCACCTAACCCTTCCCTCAAACACATTTTATCATAAAATCCCCATTAACTCTTCCCACCTAACCCTTCCCTTAAACACTTATTATCATAAAACTACATTTCTAAACCCTTCCCCAAAACAAGGGTTATGATAAAACTAGGTTTAACATAACACTAGTTTTATCTTAACACTAACCCTTCTCTAAATCAACCCTTCCTCCAAATGCACACTACAAGAAAATGGAGCATTCCCGACGTAGAAAAGGACGTCGGCATAAAGAACGTCAGGAATAAGGGCTTTTTCGACGCCGTCAACAACGCATCGGGAGATGCGTCGGGAAAACACTCTTTCCCGACGCATCACGAAAGGCGTCGGCAAGTATACGTCGGGAAAAGGGTAAATTAATTTTAAAAAACGAACTATTCTCGAAGCCGTGAACAGTACGTTGGGAGCTGTGTCGGAAATAGGGTTTTTCCCGATGCAGCATCAAACGTCGGGAAAAACGTTTAATGAGCATCAAGAATTCCCCTTTTCCCGACGCGTTTTGAGGAATTTCCCGACGCCACGTCACTGCATCGAGAAATCCCCTTTTAAATCGTTTCAGTTCTGTAATTTACAGAACCAAAACCGAGAGGGGAAAAGAGAGGAGAAGCCGAGAGCGTTGTCGCCATTTCCGTCGCCTTTCCGCCGCTGTTCTGCCGCCGTCCGTCGCCGCCCTCCCTCGCCGTTGTCCCTCGCCGCCATCTGCCACTTTTGGTAAGTGGAAAATGAAAATTTATTTAGTTTAAATTTATGTTTTAGGGTTTTTTTGATGAAAATTATTTTAGGATTTTCTTTTGGAATAGATTTTTGTTTGTTAAATGTATTTTTGTATAGAGTGTGTGTAATTTGTGGTTGAATTTAAATTTGAATGGTTTAGGGTTTAGGGTTATTTAGAAAATTGAGTTGAGGGGAGATTTTATAGTTAAATGAAAATTGAATGAGGGTTGAATTGGGGGAGAGGGTTTATTGTTAAATTGAAAATTAAATTGGGAGGGGGGTTTATATTTGAATTGAAAATTGAAATTGGAGGAGGAGGGGGTTAATAGTTAAATTGAATTGGGGGGGGGGGGGGAGGAGATGTATAGTTAAATTTAAAATTGAATTGGGGGGAGGGGGTTTAAGTTAAATTGAAAATTGAAATGGGAGGGGGGGATTTATAGTTGAATTGAAAATTGAAATTGGAGGGAAGGGGAGTGGAGGGGGGGTTAATAGTTAAATTGAATTGGGGGAGTTAATAGTTAAATTGAATTGGGAATGTAATATGTGTGTTAAGATTTGTCTTGGCTATCCTGCAGTTATGGTAGCCTGTTTGTGTTGAATATTTTTATTGTTGATTTGAGATGGCTATCCTGCAGTTATGGTAGCTTTTTTGTTTTGAATTTGTTTATGTTTGGGATGACTATCATGCAGTTATGGTAGCCTTTTTTGTTTTGAATTTGCTGGTTTCAAGGGGTGGTAGTAGGATAGCTTGAAGTATTTTGTTGTTAATAATTAGGTTGTGTTGGCTATCCTGCAGTTATGGTAGCCTCTGTAGTTTGGAGGGGTTTGTAGGATGCGAAGATTTTCAAGTATTTTGTTGTTAATAATTAGGTTGTGTTGGTTATCCTGCAGTTATGGTAGCCTCTGTAGTTTGGAGGGGTTTGTAGGATGCGAAGATATTTTGAAGTATTTTATTGTTAATAATTAGGTTGTGTTGGCTATCCTGCAGTTATGGTAGCCTCTATAGTTTGAAGTTAGTTATTGAAAAATAGTGAAAATTCAGGGGAGTAAGTTATGGATGTGAGAGAGTGAGAGAGACATATGTTTCTAATTAAACCTATTTATGTTTTAGGGACTTAAATGATGGATAAGGGTTGGATGAAACTTAGAAATAAGTTATCCCTTGAGTATAGACATGAAGTGACCCAATTTTTAGAATTTGCCAAATTTTACGTTGATGCTTACGGACGATTAAGGTGTCCATGCAAGAGATGTTTGAATTTAAATTGGAGCTCATTAGAGGGTATGGAACGACATCTGCTAACTATTGGAATATCCCCCTACTACACAGAATGGGTGTATCATGGAGAGTCATTAAGCTATAGAGGTACAGAAAACTTTGAGGAAGGAACTAGTAGTAATCCTTTTAATGAAGGAACTAGTAGTACACAATTTAATGAAGAAGGTGATATCTTTGGTATGCTAAATGATTTACAAGCCCGTATTGAACATGAAGAGGAAATAGAGGAATTTCGTTTGGAAGATGAAATGCCGATGAATGTTGGGGTAAATATAGATGAAGATACAACAAATAATATATTTCAGGACTTATTGAATCAAGCACGTAATGAGTTGTACTCCGGTTGTTCTGAATTTTTGTCGTTGAAATTTTTGGTTAAGTTGATGCATGTGAAAGTTCTAAATGGTTGGAGTAACAAGTCGTTCGATATGTTGTTAGAACTCTTAAGAGTAGAATTTCCAATGTGTAATAGTACTATTACTAGTTCATTTTATCAAGAAAACGAAAACTTCGTGACTTGGGCTTGGGATACGAGACTATTCACGCGTGCAAGTATGACTGTGTATTGTATTGGAAAGAGTTTGCTGATTTGCAACATTGTCCTACATGTGGCGAGGCTAGGTACAAGGTTAATCATAATAGAGGGAAAAAAAATTCTGCATAAGGTATTGCGCCACTTTCCTTTCGTACCTAGATTACAACGCTTGTTTGTATCGCAGGAAGGGTCTGCTGACATGCGATGGCATAGGGGCAAACGTGTTGAAATAGATGATGTCTTGAGACATTCAGCTGATGTAGAGGGGTGGAAGAACTTTGATTCTGAATTTCCTGATTTTGCTTTTGATCCAAGAAACGTGTGTTTGGGCTTGGCTTCAGATGGTTTTAACCCATTTGGTCAAATGAGTACCTCGTACAGTATGTGCCTGTTGTGTTACTTCCTTACAATTTGCCACCATGGAAATGCATGAAAGAGATAAATTTCTTTATGTCACTGCTCATACCCGGTCCTAAATCTCCTGGTAGGGAAATTGATGTGTATCTCCAACCATTGATTGAGGAATTGAAAGAGTTATGGACTTTTGGGGTGCGTACATATGACTCTCTTACAGATCAGTTTTTTCAGCTATACGTAGCCTTGTTGTGGACGATTAATGACTTCCCGACGTATGGTGACCTATCAGAATGGAGTACGAAGGGGTATCAGGCATGTCTTATATGCATGGGTGATAGATCGTCTTTCGGAATACGAGGTAGAATATCTTTCATGGGACATAGACGCTATCTTTCACAGAATCACGTGTGGCGTAGAAGTAGACTACACGATGGAAAGGTAGAGCGTAAGGCTCCTCCTGTGGTGATGAATGGGCATGAAATATTAGAACAACTAGATCAGTTGGAGTTTCCAGTTATGAGTAAACATCCTTTAATACAGGATAAGAAAAGAAAGAGAGCTCTTAATTGGACGAAGAAAAGTATTTTTTTCGATCTTCCTTACTGGTCGAGACTTTTGTTACGTCACAAACTTGATGTAATGCACATTGAGAAGAATGTTTGTGACAATTTGGTTGGTACGTTATTGAACATCAAAGGGAAAATGAAGGATACCACGAATGCTCGGTTGGACCTACAAGATCTGAAGATAAGAAAAGATTTACATTTTGTAGAAGTGGGTAATCGATTGGTGAAGCCACATGCGAGCTATACGTTGACTACCAGTGAATGAGTAGAGTATTGAGATGTGTGCATGAAAGAAAGGGGAAAATATCAGGACTAAAAACGCATAATTGTCATGTTTTATTACATCGACTGCTACCAATTGGTATTCGAGCATTCTTACTAAAGAACGTATACACTGCTATAATCGAATTATGTAATTTTTTTCGTGACTTGTGCGCCCGAACGATAAGAGTAAGTGATCTAGACAGATTGCAAGCAGATATCATAATCATACTTTGTAAGTTGGAAAGAATATTTCCACCTGCCTTTTTTAGCGTTATGGTACACTTTGCCGTTCATTTACCATATGAAACGAAGATTACTGGTCCGGTTTCTTATAGTTGGATGTATCCGATTGAAAGAAGTCTAAGCACGTTAAAGCAGTATGTTAGAAACAAAGCACGTTCTGAGGGGTCAATTGTAGAAGCCTATGTCATGAATGAATCTAGCACCTTTTGTTCACGTTACCTACGTGGTATAGAGACTCGATTCACAAGAGATGAGCGAAATGATGATACCATTGTAGAGAACGAGGTAATTGGTGACTTTGAAATTTTCAAGCAGAAAGTACGACCCTTAGGTACATAGGAAGAGAAACTACTCTTCCATTGGTACATACTGAATAATGCTGACGAAATATCAGAGTATCGCAAGTAAGCATATTCCTCATCTTTGTAATTTTTAAATATTTGTTATATATTGTTCTTACAGAAATTAAACCCATCCCTATTAGGAAACATTTGAGGCTCCAACGTTGACATGCTCAAAATTCTATGGATTTGCATAAAATACATGAACGGGCATTCCCTGAATGGTTTCGAGCACTGCAAACCTATCTGATGATTTCTTCTCACTAGCGATGGGACCATCCTTTGACGTTCGTTGTTACAATGGATGCATCGTAGGCGGTGTAAGATTTCACACTATTGAACTTGATTCTCGACGTACTACTCAAAATAGTGGAATAATGGTCATTGGTGAAAGCGATGCAAGTGAAACTAGCGACAATAATTTCTACGGTGTTCTAGACGAAGTGTTGCACGTACAATATCCGTTGGAAAGAAATGTATGGCTATTTAAGTGTCGGTGGTATGACACAGACGTAAACAAAAGTCAAAGAACACACATTGAAGTAGGGTACAAATCTCTCAACACATCCCGTTTTTGGTACGCGGAGGAACCTGTAATTCTTGCAACTCAAGCACATCAAGTTTTTTACGTAGATGATCCAAAAAATGGTAGCAATTGGAAAGTTGTGCAAGTCATCCAAAATAAGCGTATTTGGGACGTGTCAGAAGTGGAGGATGTTCAGAATGACCATATTAATATACTAGAAGTTGTTGTAAGCCACCAAGTGGATGACCACATCGAGGATGACACTCTATGCAGAAATGACATTGATCCCACAATCGTTGAAAGACCGGTTGTGCGTCATGTCACTAACGACTTCATCGATGATGTGGACGAACACTTGTCACATGCAAGCGATGAGGAATTATAGTGACAAATTAAATCACGTATGCACATATTTATATCTAGTTTATATATTTTGATTCTAGCTATGTGTTCGTATTTGGTTATTGAATGTTTGTTTTCTATGTCCATAGTCATTATGTCATATCGACGATCAAATTTTATGGAGACGGACGATATGTTCCTCCAGTTTGAGGATGATTTAGATAACATTATGGGAGGGTCGTCATCTGTGGGCGACAATACGTGTGAGTCTAAGAATTTTCTTCATTTTAACTTACAAATATTTGATGTAGAGGTTTCTAACTTTATATGTTATTGTCTATTTATTGAGCAGGGTCTTCTTTTCAACAAACGACTCCGACTCTTAGGAGACGTGCGCAGTCTCGACTCTTGGAGTTAGAGTGCCACGTTGCAATAAATGGACGCATTCCGATGACGATCGCCCCTGGAGCGGAGAAGCCTAGTTCTCCACACGCCGTTCGCTTCAGCCAGGCGATAGGCGTGTGCATGCGAAAGACATTTCCCATCCACTGTCTTAAGTGGGCGGACGTTGGGAGAGAATACATTGAGGTCGTCAAGGGCGACCTCCAGGTAATTAAATGCACTACACATTTATATATGATTTCATTTGAAACATATCTAACTTTAACCAATCTAATGTGTTATGTTTGTAATGTGTAGCGATTGTTTGTGCTTGATTTCAATGATCAAGCAATGAACAGATTTGTTGAGCATCAGATGCTCACGACCTTTAAAGAGTTCCGGGCCGACTGTCATAGACATTTCAAAAAGTACAGCGACCCGGAGGAGGCTCGTGCCAACCCGCCAAACGCATTAGTTGGACGTGATGAGGATTGACACTTCCTCTACGACCATTATATCAGCCGTGCATTCCAGGTATTTGTCACGATTCATTATGATAACAAGTTTTAATATGTATAAGAAATAAACAATATAATTTTTTTAATGCAGGAACAATCACGGACGAACAAGGCTGCTAGACAGAAGCAGCCTTACAATCATAGTAGCGGGTCCAAGTCGTTTCTACAACGACAGTATGAGCTCGCTGAAAGAAGAGGGCAGCCAGTCGATCGTGTGGAATTATTCTGGGAAACACACGTTCGAGCTGGACATTCATGTCACAGGCCGCCGAGGGTGCACATGTAAGTTATACCCTTATTAGTTATCCACTTTCATTACATATTTTTGCGCATTACCTAACATAGTTTTTAAATTTGTTACAGAATCAAATGCTGGAACTCCAATCCCAGCCTACCCTAGAGGGTAGTCAGCCACTCTCTGAGGATGAGATACGCGATCAGGTGTTGGGTAGACGACCAAGCTACTCAAAAGGCCTTGGTTGAGGACCCAAGCCGAAGGGCCGCAGAACGGCGAGTGCAAGCAGTTCGTCGACATCTTGTTCGCAGTCCACAGAAAAAGAGATTGAATTACAAGCTAAACTTCATGAAGCTTTGGAACGGATTGAAGTACAAGATAGAAATCACCAAGCATTAGCTTCACAAGTGGAAAGTATGAAAAAGATGATAGAAGAACTAACTCGTGCACAACAGGGACCACCACATGATCCCTAGCTTTGCAGTACGTATATGTCTCTATTATTCTTAAGTTTTTGCAATATATGATTATGTACTAAACTTAGTTATTTTTATATCATTTTTAGGACAGAAGGTGTAGAATAACGCTCGTATGCACCTCGTTGGGAGACTTTTTCTTAATGTTTATGTTTTTTCTATTTTGAGAACTATATTTTGTTGTAGTGAACTTATTCGTATTATTTATTTTAATTCTATTTTTTTAATTTGTGTTTGTATATTTCTTAATTTATTTTATTTTATATTTAATTTGTTTTAATTTAATCCAAAACGTCGGAAATTTTTTTTGAGATATCCAAACATTATTGTGAATGTTTGAGCAAAATATTATAAGGAAAAAAGTAGAAATAAAATATTTTAAAAATATATATAAAAAGGAATTCCCGACGTAAAGAAACGTCGGAAAAAAACGTCGGAAAAGAGGTTTTCCCGACGCATATCTCGGCGTCGGGAGAGGCTTTCTCGACGCCGTACCAACACGGCGTCGGAAAAGCCTCTACCGACGCATTTCTCCCGACGTTCTTCCTGACGCCGTTTGGTACGTCGGGATATCCTTTCCCGACGTACTTTTCATTTTCACCGACGTTTTTTGGCGTCGGGAGTACCCCCTTCTCTTGTAGTGGCACCCTAATTTGTTTTAAAATTGATTTTCTTCAAGAAAACTTCAAATAAATTTATCACTATATCGAGATATTTTTAATTTAGAGTTATTTTTACTACGAGATATTATCAGTTTCATTTCATATATTAATTGTGATAATAATTTTTAAATTTTTTATTTTAAGTTTAAAGGTATTTTTGGAACAAAATTTTAGTCTCCATCCAAAACTAATGGTAATGATATCTTTGAACTCTTTTTAAAGTTCCAAAGTATCTT
Organism: Cucumis melo; assembly: GCF_025177605.1. Taxonomy (NCBI): domain Eukaryota; kingdom Viridiplantae; phylum Streptophyta; class Magnoliopsida; order Cucurbitales; family Cucurbitaceae; genus Cucumis; species Cucumis melo. The sequence continues at coordinate 34,447,023 of NC_066862.1, forward strand.
TGAAAATATTGAAGGTTTAAGAATATTTTTGACTCAAAATATAGAGTTGAATGACATTTTTTATAATTTAGTCTTTTATTTATTATTTTTCTTCTTATTATAGTTCATATAACTTAACTAAATTGTGCATTTTTATTTATTTATTTTATATAAACTGTCAAATAGTTAACAAAAAAGGAGATTAAGAGGGTATTGAAAAATGGAGGGGAAAATGGAAAATAGAGAGGTAAGTACTATCAACAGTATATGCTCATATTAGAATAAGGGTATTTTCTAAGTTTTTTTTTTCAATGTAAGGATATTTTAAAACTTTTTGAAAGTTCAGGAGTATTTTTTATACAAATTGCTACAAATTTCATCTAAAATTAGTGATAATATTATTGTTTTAATTCATTTTGAAAGTTTAAATATACTTTTTTAAACTTTTGAAACGTCATAAGTGTTTTTGACACAAATGTAAAGTCTATGGATATTTTTTATAATTTAACAATTACAAGATGAACCAAATAAAATTTTTAATGTTAGGCGTATAGCCCAAACTTTTAATTGTGCAAAAATAACAAAAATGCAAGTCCAATGCACAATCTAAAATAGGCAATAGGAAAAATGTAGGAATGCATTTAGTAGACATAATACACGTAATTAATATACTTGATATCTTTTGATATACTTGAACACTTAAGACACTACTAATATAGATTTGGCATTTCTCTTAATACACTTTGAATTGATATTATACACTTGAAAATTAAAAACAAAATAATACTTTTTGTTCTTCCTCGAAAGAAGTAGACCCCTCTACCATAACATTTCTCTTCAAACAAACAACATCACTCATCCCAACTTCTTCCACATCAAAATATTACAAACACATATTACACCGTTCCTCCTCATAATTAAAAATTCGAATTTGATGGTTTTAAACACATCAAAATATATGCGATACACCTACGAAATAACATACTCAAATCGCTATCCATATGACGACTCCAAATTTATTATATATATTCTAATAATTTTATTTATTTTATTAAAATTATAATTCGAATACAGTAAAATGGTTGGTAAAAATAATATATGAATAAGTCATAAAATAAAAACAAATATTTTAGGGTCATATTTTGTCATCCCTCCCTCACGTGTGACGGAGAGTCAATAGCGTGTGCATGTAGAGTAATGATGGTGGTGTTCTTCTAGTCTAGTTGTTATTTTTTGTTTGTTTCTATAATTCTCATTTTCATTCTTAAACGATGACTAATAAATATATGTCAAATATATTTATTAAGAGACATAATAGCATTAATTATTTTGTTTTGGTCTATTTTGGAATTGGGATCTGACTTATTTGTTGTGTGATGCTACCATGACCTAATCTTGAGGTGGCCAAATTTTAATGAATTTTATTGCGATTTGAGGTTCTCATTCTAAATCTTTTACTTAATTAATTTACCTATTATTTTGGGAGATTTTTAAAAATACAAGAATTGGTCTATGTCTATTTTCTTTTTCATTTATTTTCCAATTCTTTTCCCTCTTTGACTTAATTGGGCAAATGTTAATTTATTGTACAACATCCTCAAACATTTCTAATTATAACAATTTATACTATCTTATCTTTATTTTTGAATAAACTGTCATGTCATCTGTGACTAAACAGAAACATCTTATATGACTTATTATTTTATGATCTAATAAATCCATTTTAGACTCTTAATTCATCAATCATAGTTATTCATTTTTATTTATCCTACAGTGGAAAGAGATTTATCTATGCGTGAAAATTGAATCTACCAAGAATTTACAAATTAAATCTTAACAGAGAGTTTGAATTGGTTCACTTATAACAAATTTAAAAGTTTAACTACGAAAATAATTGTATAGTTCAAAATTTTAATTTTGATATAATTGTTAGTTCATGATTTAAATTGATACAAACTCAAAACTCTAGGTTGATATTTTTCCTAATTATCATTCAAGGTTAATTAGACTTTAAACTTTTCAATAGTAAATTTAATGGATACGAGAACTTTAATATATCTTTAAACTTTTTACTTTTTAGTAGCTTATTTTTCCTCTTTAAGTATAGATTACTGATCTATTATATATTTTAAAAATTAACATATCTTTTAAATATTAAAAAACGATGAGGGATTTATCATATCTAAAATTTAATTTTTGTGTCTAATAAATCAATGAATATTTAAAAATATTGAATAGATCAAGAACTTAGTATCCAACGCAAAAGATTTAAAAATTAAAGGCTTTTATCTTATATTTTTATAGTTCTCTTAGACTAATCGAGACATTCGGATAAAATGCTTGTAATTTAAATCTAGGAAATTCCATCAATCAAATTAAAAAAGCAAAAGTATAAAAGAGACAATTAAGTATTTACTCTCTTATCCATTTTGTTAACAATATGCAATGATATACCTGTAACTTAGAAAGAGAATCACAAAACAAATAAGTTAGTGGATAAGATCATGATCATAATTGCTTAGGATGTTTGGAATGCTAGAAATTAATTATCATTCCAAAACACTATGCAACAGAACGCCAACTCTGCAGGTGATTTGATTGAAAAAGTTGTTTCCAGAACAAGCAAATACTGGTGTGGAGGCTAATGGAAAGGTTGTTTACAGAGGATATATCATTCGCTTCTTTTTCAAACCAAATATTCACCGGTTATTTGGAGCACTTTAAATTTGCTATTTGAAGTTTCGAATAACCAAGTACATGGTTTCACCGATCGATCAATGAGTATTAGTCCAAGAGTTATGTATTCTCTAGTGGAGGTTCAGGGCAACCCTAAAACCTAAGTTATTTTTGTATTTGTCTATTTATGTTTTTTATTTCTAAAATTTAGAGATGCGTGCACCCACGTAAACTCTTTAAATCTAAAGACATCTACACTCTCTTTATTCTAAATAATTTTCTCTAATAAAGTTGTCCGTACTTTTGCCTTGTGGATGTAAATAGTTCATTGCCAGTGAACCACCTACATCTACGTGTTGTTTCTTTAATGTTTACGTTTTTGTTGTTTATCTTTATTATTTATTAATTTCATAAAATTAGGTATGTGAAAGTTAAACATGAAAATCTAACAAACAAGTTGGAGGTTTGGATTGGGTGTTTTAGAACCATTTAGGGTTTAGGGTTTAGGGTTTAGTTGGGGGAGGGAGGGAGTGTGAGGGCCTACTGGACAGTATACAGTTATACACTATAAATGTTTAATTACGATATTTTGGAGTTTGATTGTGAATAATGTTTCATTGGATCTTACAGAAATGACCCATGTTTTTTGGGCTTACATTCTCTAAAGGTTGGAATAGTCTCATTTGTAGCATTCATATTATAATATTGTTTTTGCTAATATTAGGAATGCCCCATTTTTATTTTTTAAAAAACAAATTTCTAAGCAATAGTGATTGATTTTGAAAAACACCCAAAAAAAAGAAAAAAAAAAAGGAAATGACAACGTTAAAACTTTTCAAAGTCGGAATTGACGTTGGGTATGCTGATCTATCCTAACAGCTTCTTCCGACGGGGCGGCGGCACGCCACTACATATTAAATTCCCAATCAAATTATTTGGATACTAATTTATGTCCTTGTTCTCATCACATTCGTCTTAATGCATGTGCCCAATCCAAACCCACATTCATTTTATTTTTATTTCATTTTACACTTTCTTTGTAACGCCCCGCCAAATTTGTCTTCCCTTTTTATCGTCTTAAGAGTAAAATTCTTGAAATTTCTTTCGAATTGAGGAAATTTTTACTTGTGATTAATGAAGATTTAGAGATTTTTGTGGGTGATTTAATTTGTTAAGTTGGTTGTTATTTGGACTAAAGTAGGAAGAAAAAAAAAAAGGGGGGATAAAAGAAATAATATTTATGTTTTTTATTTAGTATTAATTCTTTTATAAAAGGGGGCTTTGGAAAGCGTGTAGTTCACCTCTTCCCCAAGAAGTGAAAAAAAAAAAAAGAAGAAAACCCTAAATCCCAATCTCCCCCCGCCGCCGCCGCCGCCGCTAGTCAACCGCCGTAGGTCACCACGCCGGTCTCCCAGCAGCGTCGAAGATCGGTCCACGTCGAGCCGCCGCGCGCCAAGGATCGAAGCCGCCGCACGCCAAGGATCGAAGCCGCCTTCAGTCGGGAGTCGCAAGCCGAAGCCGAAGCCCATCGCGTCTGCAAGCCGAATCGTGGCGGCCAGCCGAAGCCGAATCGCGTCGCTTCGTTTCGACGCCGAGCAGCCCCCGTCCGCAGCCGCCGAGCGAAGCCGCATTTAAGCCGGACCACCGCAACCCGTCGCGCAACCCGAGTCCGGAAGTCAGCGTCACTCTGCGCGAAGATCAGACCCGACCGAAGACCCGCTCCGCGACCCGAGCCAACGCGCGCCGTATTCCGGAAACCGACCCGCGCCCGCGTGCACCCGCGTGTGAGCCGCGCCGCGCGCTTCTGCGTAGCCGAGCCGCGTCTCCCTCCTGTTGCAAGCCGAGCCGCACGCGTAGTTCCTGTCCAAGCTGAGCCGCGCCTGTCTGCACCGCGAGCCGAGCCGATCTCCAGCCTCCAAGCCGAGCCGGTTCCTGCCCTATTTTCCAGCCGAGCCGCCAAGCTTATTTTGGCTCCTCCCACCTATTTTTGGTAAATTAAGTATTTATTTTGGGCATTTCCCCAATACGACCCAATGTTTTGGGCGCTAAATAATTTAATTTGGACTAAATTAAATTATTTTTCCTAAGGAACGTCTTGGACCGAGTAACTGCTGCAGCGGGAGATTTTCTTCAGTAGGGGCTCAACCACTGCAACCTTTTCTGGGGTAAGTTATTTCAACCGAGTTTTAACCGTTAGCCGTTGGTGACTTATTTACGAACTTTGGCGTTATTAAATATTTAGGATCCCGTTGCTTGGAAAGCACACGTGTCTTGCGGTTAGGACTCGTCGAGTGAATCTCCAGGTAAGAGATTCTACTACTAGTTTCATGTTTGAAGTATGAGACTGTGTATGCCCTATGTTGCATATTGAGAGTTTGACAGTATGATGCCTGAAATAAATGTTAGTATGATGCAAATGACGATATAGTTGTGCTATAGCCTGTTATGCGTGGCAAGATTTATTATGGTTACGACGAATGTCGGGACGGAGAGTGTAGAAATGATTTATGTGACATGTTATATGCTGATGCCATGTGTATGTATACTGCAATTAGGGTACCTGTTAGCTTGATTCTGTTAGAGTCGTACCTGCATGGGTGTCCTTCGGGATCACCACCTATTGAGGACTGTGTGGTCCGACGGGACGCCAGTCTAGCATGATATAGACATGACTCGAGTGACTCGACGGGGTCCTCGCATCCCGACTGTCCTAGGTGTCCCCCGGGCACCGAAGACCAGAGTTACGTTCCTACGGGAGCGCATGATTGCACGTGTTCGGGAACGTGCCAGAGATTGGGTACCAGTTATCAGGACTCTAACAGGAAGTTAACAGGCACCTAGTGGGACTAGTAGTGGGTCCCTTACTGAGTATTTTTATACTCATTCTCTCCATTTTATGTTTTCAGGTAGAGGACGAGGCAAGGGCAAGGGCAAACTGGCGAGCGACCCGAAGTGAGACCGAGGAGGGCCATAGGGACTACCGCTTCCGCTTATTTCTTATTTCAGATTTTAGCATTTGAGTTTGAGTACTTTTTTTATTTTTCACTATCTTTTATGTAGATAGGGCCCGAGTAGGATTTCAGAACGTTTTTACATTTTTGCACGACTACCTTGTTTATGCTTTTATAAATGAATTTCTTGAACCGTATGCTTTTAATAAAATTTTATGACTTAAACCACTTGTTCTATATTGAGTAATGACTTCGATTCAGTATAAGGAGTTGGGTCGTTACAGTTGGTATCAGAGCACAGTGTTTTAGGTTCTGTAGACTGACCTACGATGTAAGTCATTTTTGTTTTTGGTTTTACTTCACCCTATGGCTATACGGTCCTTCGGCACTCGCCAGGTATGTCTAAAGCCTTGCTAATGTTAAGATTACAATTTTGCCTGAATAGTCTAAGACCTAGATATAGGGTGTTAAGTTCTTGTGGTGAGAAGTTTGTTGGTGAATTTTAGGGAGAATGCCGCCACGTAGAGGTACACGCCGAGGAGGTGGTAGGGGAGGCAGAGGAGCCGGTCGTGGCCAGCCGGAGGCGCCACCTGTTGCACCGGCAGTCGACCCAAACGCACCGGTCACCCAGGCGGATCTCGCCGCAATGGAGCAGCGTTATCAGGACATGCTGCAAGCTGCTTTGGCGCCTTTCCTTGCCGCCCAGCAGAACCAGGCCGCCCCTGTTCAGGCCGAGGCCGCCCCTGCTCAGGCCCAGGCCGCCCCTGTTCAGGCTCAGGCCGTCGCTCCTCCAGCCCCTGAGGAAGCTCAACCAGTACCAGTTCAACTGTCGGCCGAGGCGAAACACTTACGGGATTTCAGGAAGTATAATCCCAAGACCTTTGACGGATCCATGGACAACCCCACAAAGGCCCAAATGTGGTTGACGTCCATAGAGACTATTTTCCGGTACATGAAGTGCCCAGAAGACCAGAAGGTGCAGTGTGCAGTCTTCTTCTTGGAGGACAGGGGCACCGCCTGGTGGGAGACCGCGGAGAGAATGCTAGGGGGCGATGTAAGCAAAATAACATGGGAGCAGTTCAAGGAGAACTTCTATGCTAAGTTTTTCTCCGCCAATGTGAAGCACGCCAAGCTGCAAGAGTTCCTAAACTTGGAGCAAGGCGACATGACGGTGGAGCAGTACGACGCCGAGTTCGATATGCTGTCCCGCTTTGCTCCCGATATGGTAAGAGATGAGGCTGCCAGGACGGAGAAATTTGTTAGAGGACTCAGGCTAGACCTTCAGGGCATTGTCAGAGCCCTCCGCCCAGCCACGCATGCTGATGCACTACGTATAGCACTGGATTTGAGCCTGCCTGAGAGAGCCGATGCGTCTAAGGCTGCCGGCAGAGGGTCAGCCTTGGGACAGAAGAGAAAGGTTGAGACGCAGCCTGACGTAGCACCGCAGCGAACACTGAGGTCAGGAGGTGTCTTCCAGAGACACCGACGGGAGCTTGCAGCAGCCGGGAGGACTCTGAGAGAGCTACCCGCTTGTACTACCTGCGGGAGAGTCCACGGAGGTCGTTGCTTGGCTGGAAGTGGAGTCTGCTTTAGGTGCAGACAGCCGGGGCACACTGCTGATATGTGTCCTCGGAAACCCTTTGAGACGACACCGCCCCAGCCTTCTGCGGCCCAGCAGGGGAGAGTTTTCGCCACTACCCGGCAGGAGGCCGAGCGAGCTGGCACTGTGGTGACAGGTATGCTCCCAATTTTGGGGCACTATGCTTTTGTGCTATTTGACTCTGGGTCATCCCACTCGTTTATATCCTCCGTTTTCGTTCAGCATGTGGGTTTAGAGGTAGAGCCTTTGGGTAGTGTTTTGTCGGTTTCTACTCCATCTGGGGAGGTCCTGTTGTCCAAAGAACAAATAAAGGCATGTCGGGTAGAGATAGCGAATCGTATGTTAGACGTGACCTTGCTAGTGTTAGACATGCAGGATTTTGATGTGATACTAGGCATGGATTGGCTGTCAGCCAACCATGCCAATATAGACTGTTATGGCAAGGAAGTTGTTTTCAACCCTCCCTCCGAGGCTAGTTTCAAATTCAGGGGGGCAGGTATGGTATGTATACCCAAGGTCATCTCAGCCATGAAGGCCAGTAAACTACTCAGCCAGGGTACTTGGGGTATTTTGGCAAGCGTAGTGGATGTGAGAGAGCCAGAAGTTTCCCTATCCTCCGAACCCGTGGTAAGAGAGTACCCCGACGTTTTCCCAGACGAACTCCCAGGACTTCCGCCCCCCAGAGAGGTAGACTTCGCCATCGAGTTAGAGCCGGGCACTGCTCCTATCTCGAGGGCCCCTTACAGAATGGCTCCAGCCGAACTAAAGGAGTTGAAGGTCCAATTACAGGAGTTGCTGGACAAAGGCTTCATCCGGCCCAGTGTGTCGCCTTGGGGAGCCCCAGTATTGTTCGTGAAGAAGAAGGATGGGTCAATGCGCCTTTGTATTGACTACCGAGAGCTGAACAAGGTGACAGTCAAAAACCGCTACCCCTTGCCCAGGATTGATGACCTGTTCGATCAGTTGCAGGGAGCCACCGTCTTCTCCAAGATCGACCTGCGATCAGGCTATCACCAGTTGAGGATTAGGGACGGTGACATCCCCAAGACGGCCTTTCGATCGAGGTACGGACATTACGAATTCGTTGTGATGTCTTTCGGCTTGACTAACGCTCCTGCAGTATTCATGGATCTGATGAACAGGGTGTTTAAGGAGTTTCTAGACTCGTTCGTCATAGTCTTCATTGACGACATCCTCATTTACTCAAAAACTGAGGCTGAGCACGAGGAGCACTTACACCAAGTTTTGGAGACCCTTCGAGCCAACAAGTTGTATGCCAAGTTCTCCAAGTGTGAATTCTGGTTAAGGAAGGTGACATTTCTTGGCCATGTGGTTTCCAGTGAGGGAGTTTCAGTAGATCCCGCAAAGATTGAAGCGGTGACCAACTGGACTCGACCGTCCACGGTTAGTGAAATTCGAAGTTTTCTGGGCTTGGCGGGTTACTACAGGAGGTTCGTGGAAGACTTCTCACGTATAGCCAGCCCGTTGACCCAGTTGACCAGGAAGGGAACCCCTTTTGTCTGGAGCCCAGCTTGCGAGAAGAGCTTTCAGGAGCTCAAACAGAAGCTAGTGACTGCACCGGTCCTGACAGTGCCCGATGGTTCGGGAAACTTTGTAATCTATAGTGACGCCTCCAAGAAGGGACTAGGTTGTGTCCTGATGCAGCAGGGTAAGGTAGTTGCTTATGCCTCCCGCCAGTTGAAGATCCATGAGCAGAACTACCCTACCCATGACTTGGAGTTGGCAGCTGTAGTCTTTGCACTGAAGGTATGGAGGCACTATCTGTACGGTGAGAAGATTCAGATTTACACCGATCATAAGAGCCTGAAGTACTTCTTCACCCAGAAGGAGTTGAACATGAGGCAGAGGAGGTGGCTTGAGTTGGTGAAAGACTACGACTGCGAGATCCTATACCACCCAGGTAAAGCGAATGTAGTGGCTGATGCGCTAAGTAGGAAAGTTGCACATTCAGCAGCGCTAATCACCAAGCAGACCCCCTTACTCAGGGACTTTGAGAGGGCAGAGATTGCAGTCTCAGTAGGTGAGGTTACCGCACAGTTGGCTCAGTTGACAGTTCAGCCAACCTTGAGGCAAAAGATCATTGCTGCTCAGCTGAATGATCCTTATTTGGCAGAGAAGCGTCGCGTGGTAGAGACAGAGCAAGGTGAAGGCTTCTCCATATCCTCTGACGATGGCCTTATGTTTGAAGGACGCCTGTGTGTGCCGGAAGACAGCGCAGTTAAGACGGAGCTTTTGACTGAGGCTCACAGTTCCCCGTTTACCATGCACCCTGGGAGTACGAAGATGTACCAGGACTTAAGGAGTGTCTATTGGTGGAGGGGCATGAAGAGGGATGTGGCAGAATTTGTCAGTAGATGCTTGGTGTGCCAGCAGGTGAAGGCACCTAGGCAGCATCCAGCAGGGTTGTTGCAACCCTTGAGTGTGCCAGGGTGGAAGTGGGAGAGTGTGTCGATGGATTTTATTACGGGACTGCCCAAGACCCTAAGGGGCTACACGGTGATCTGGGTCGTGGTCGACAGACTCACGAAGTCGGCCCATTTCGTGCCAGGGAAATCCACTTACACTGCCAGTAAGTGGGGGCAGCTATATATGACAGAGATTGTGAGACTACATGGAGTACCCGTATCCATCATTTCAGACAGAGACGCCCGTTTCACATCGAAGTTCTGGAAAGGACTTCAACTTGCATTAGGTACGAGGTTGGACTTCAGCACGGCATTCCACCCTCAGACTGATGGTCAGACAGAGAGATTGAACCAGATTTTAGAAGACATGTTGCGAGCCTGCGTACTAGAGTTTTCAGGAAGTTGGGACTCCCATCTGCATCTGATGGAGTTTGCCTATAACAACAGCTACCAGGCTACTATCGGTATGGCACCGTTCGAGGCTCTGTATGGCAAGTGCTGTAGATCCCCTGTCTGCTGGGGCGAGGTTGGAGAGCAGAGGATGCTAGGCCCCGAATTAGTGCAGACGACCAACGCAGCCATACAGAAGATCCGAGCTCGTATGCTGACAGCACAGAGCAGACAGAAGAGTTATGCTGATGTACGACGTAAGGATCTCGAGTTCGAAGTAGGAGATATGGTCTTTCTGAAGGTTGCACCCATGAAGGGTGTTCTGAGGTTCGCGAAGAAGGGGAAGCTGAGTCCACGCTTCGTAGGGCCGTTCGAGATACTGGAGCGGATTGGCCCCGTGGCTTATCGCTTGGCGCTACCCCCATCCCTTGCTGCAGTGCACGACGTATTTCATATCTCCATGCTGAGGAAATATGTCGCAGACCCAACACACGTGGTGGACTTCGAGCCACTACAGTTTAGCGAGAACTTGAGCTACGAGGAGCAGCCTGTCGAGGTCTTGGCAAGAGAGGTCAAGAAGCTTCGCAGTCGAGAAATCCCACTGGTCAAGATCCTTTGGCAGAACCATGGAGTGGAAGAGGCCACGTGGGAGAAAGAAGAGGACATGAGAGCCCAGTACCCCGAGCTGTTCGAGGATTAGAACTTTCGAGGACGAAAGTTTTCTAAGGAGGGGAGATTGTAACGCCCCGCCAAATTTGTCTTCCCTTTTTATCGTCTTAAGAGTAAAATTCTTGAAATTTCTTTCGAATTGAGGAAATTTTTACTTGTGATTAATGAAGATTTAGAGATTTTTGTGGGTGATTTAATTTGTTAAGTTGGTTGTTATTTGGACTAAAGTAGGAAGAAAAAAAAAAAGGGGGGATAAAAGAAATAATATTTATGTTTTTTATTTAGTATTAATTCTTTTATAAAAGGGGGCTTTGGAAAGCGTGTAGTTCACCTCTTCCCCAAGAAGTGAAAAAAAAAAAAAGAAGAAAACCCTAAATCCCAATCTCCCCCGCCGCCGCCGCCGCCGCTAGTCAACCGCCGTAGGTCACCACGCCGGTCTCCCAGCAGCGTCGAAGATCGGTCCACGTCGAGCCGCCGCGCGCCAAGGATCGAAGCCGCCGCACGCCAAGGATCGAAGCCGCCTTCAGTCGGGAGTCGCAAGCCGAAGCCGAAGCCCATCGCGTCTGCAAGCCGAATCGTGGCGGCCAGCCGAAGCCGAATCGCGTCGCTTCGTTTCGACGCCGAGCAGCCCCCGTCCGCAGCCGCCGAGCGAAGCCGCATTTAAGCCGGACCACCGCAACCCGTCGCGCAACCCGAGTCCGGAAGTCAGCGTCACTCTGCGCGAAGATCAGACCCGACCGAAGACCCGCTCCGCGACCCGAGCCAACGCGCGCCGTATTCCGGAAACCGACCCGCGCCCGCGTGCACCCGCGTGTGAGCCGCGCCGCGCGCTTCTGCGTAGCCGAGCCGCGTCTCCCTCCTGTTGCAAGCCGAGCCGCACGCGTAGTTCCTGTCCAAGCTGAGCCGCGCCTGTCTGCACCGCGAGCCGAGCCGATCTCCAGCCTCCAAGCCGAGCCGGTTCCTGCCCTATTTTCCAGCCGAGCCGCCAAGCTTATTTTGGCTCCTCCCACCTATTTTTGGTAAATTAAGTATTTATTTTGGGCATTTCCCCAATACGACCCAATGTTTTGGGCGCTAAATAATTTAATTTGGACTAAATTAAATTATTTTTCCTAAGGAACGTCTTGGACCGAGTAACTGCTGCAGCGGGAGATTTTCTTCAGTAGGGGCTCAACCACTGCAACCTTTTCTGGGGTAAGTTATTTCAACCGAGTTTTAACCGTTAGCCGTTGGTGACTTATTTACGAACTTTGGCGTTATTAAATATTTAGGATCCCGTTGCTTGGAAAGCACACGTGTCTTGCGGTTAGGACTCGTCGAGTGAATCTCCAGGTAAGAGATTCTACTACTAGTTTCATGTTTGAAGTATGAGACTGTGTATGCCCTATGTTGCATATTGAGAGTTTGACAGTATGATGCCTGAAATAAATGTTAGTATGATGCAAATGACGATATAGTTGTGCTATAGCCTGTTATGCGTGGCAAGATTTATTATGGTTACGACGAATGTCGGGACGGAGAGTGTAGAAATGATTTATGTGACATGTTATATGCTGATGCCATGTGTATGTATACTGCAATTAGGGTACCTGTTAGCTTGATTCTGTTAGAGTCGTACCTGCATGGGTGTCCTTCGGGATCACCACCTATTGAGGACTGTGTGGTCCGACGGGACGCCAGTCTAGCATGATATAGACATGACTCGAGTGACTCGACGGGGTCCTCGCATCCCGACTGTCCTAGGTGTCCCCCGGGCACCGAAGACCAGAGTTACGTTCCTACGGGAGCGCATGATTGCACGTGTTCGGGAACGTGCCAGAGATTGGGTACCAGTTATCAGGACTCTAACAGGAAGTTAACAGGCACCTAGTGGGACTAGTAGTGGGTCCCTTACTGAGTATTTTTATACTCATTCTCTCCATTTTATGTTTTCAGGTAGAGGACGAGGCAAGGGCAAGGGCAAACTGGCGAGCGACCCGAAGTGAGACCGAGGAGGGCCATAGGGACTACCGCTTCCGCTTATTTCTTATTTCAGATTTTAGCATTTGAGTTTGAGTACTTTTTTTATTTTTCACTATCTTTTATGTAGATAGGGCCCGAGTAGGATTTCAGAACGTTTTTACATTTTTGCACGACTACCTTGTTTATGCTTTTATAAATGAATTTCTTGAACCGTATGCTTTTAATAAAATTTTATGACTTAAACCACTTGTTCTATATTGAGTAATGACTTCGATTCAGTATAAGGAGTTGGGTCGTTACATTCTTTGACTTTAATGTTTTATTAATAATATTGTATATATCATTTGCCTCCATTCCTACTATTTTAGATTCTATCTTAATTTAAAAAGAAAAAAAAAAAAAAAGAATTTAACAACCCTAAAATTCAATCATCCTATAATATTTGGTTTCATTACTTTTCATTTTGCTTTTTCATTTAAAAAGTTTGCAATTATGGAGTTGCCTATGCATAAATTAATTTAATTTTTTAAGGTACTAAAACCAGAGTTTTATAGACGTACACACCCTATCAGTTTTGATTTTGCAATGTGGATAAAAATGTCAATAAAGTATCAAGGTTAGAAAAGTATTTAAATAGAGTTATGGAAGGATATTTAAAACTATTTTACTCTTTATTAAAATGATTATTTGCACTTGTGCAACAATATAAAACGAGAATGGAGTTGATGACCAACACTTTAAAATTTGTAAAAATAGAAAATTAACAAGTTTAACCTAATTGAAAATATTGAATGACCAATATGTTCTTATAGTTAAAAATGTGGAACTACATTGGATTAGATTGTTATCGGATGTTCTCAGACTACCACTAATTATTAATAATATTGATTATTATTTGATTGTTGTATGATTATCTTATATTAATTGCTAATGATACCAATTTGTCATCTCGTTGTCATTTAATTTAAATATTAATTATTATTTAATTACAAATTACTGAATGTTACATCTAATGACGTTACATTTTTTATATGTACGAATAAAATGGAGTAGTTAAACAATTAAAAGAATTAGGTCCGTAGAAGTTTTGTCATTATTATTTAAAAAGAAAGAACAAAGTTAAGAAAAGAAAAAAAGAATACAATTTTAATAAAGTAGGGTAGTTGAATTTTGATTGTGCATACTGCATAGTAGCTTTTTAAAGAGAATCTTGGTTAATCGGGTGATTTTTGCGATAAATGCGAAATTTAAAAATTGAAGTCACCCTTGCAAATATATAAATATATTTTGCTATCTAATCCAATTTCTCTTTTTGAATAACTATAATTAACATAATTTTATATAAATAAATCGTAAAAAATAGAATATTTGACAAAATATTTAATTTTTTTAAAATTTATTTTTAGTGGATTTATTTTACGATGTCAAACTTTTCTATTTTTGAAAAACATCTATATATATATATATATGTGTGCTTTTTTTTCAAGTTATTAGACGTTTATTAATTTGGTGGATGAAAAATATAAGACTCATGATCAATATGAGCTGATATAATAACACAATAATAGAAAAAAAAAAACGGATGATGTGACGAAACATAATTTCAACTTAGTGAATATGTTCAAAATATCCAAACGTAAAATTGATAAACTCATATCAATAATAGATTCAATCATATTAATAAAATTACCTTGTACATCGACTAGGGGAGACACCATTAAAGTTATAGATAGTGTTGTAGGGAATACTGAATGACATAGAGAGGAGGAAAAATAGCAGTTCAATGAGCAAAAGTGCATAAAATGACTTTTGGATATTTTGCTAAAGTAATTATAATGAGTAGCAATTTTGAAAATATAATCAAGTTAACAACATTTGTTTTACAAAAATTACAAACATAGAAAAATCTATCAATGATAAACTTCTATAGTTGATAGACTCCTATATATCATGAATAGAGCAATATTTGCGATATGATTTATCAGTTATAAACTTCGATAAATTTTGCTACGTAGGTAATTTTTTAAAATGTTCTTATACACGCAACATTTTAAATCTAATAGCTATATTTATAACTATGCTTTCCACTTATAAACTTAAAATAAGAACAAAAATAAAATAAATAAAAGACATTTTCAAAGTTTACTATATTTATTGTTTTATTTCTCATATGTTGTTGCTGTATAATTAAGTGTTGTCTTACTGCGATTATACAATGATAAGGCACTTTAAATCATTTATAAATATTTAAATTATTATTAATTCTTTTTAAAAGTCCAGGTCATTTCATTGGGATTCATGACAGATTTAAATTTTTGTTAAATAATTGATAAAAACAAAAGTTTTGATAGCAAACCAAGATTGACTAAAACAGTTATTACAATACAAAAGTTTAGAACTAGAAAAAAAAATTAAGGTTGTAAACTATTTATTACAAAAGAAAAATAAAAGTAATAATGGAATAATCTTATAAATTTTATCACTTTTAGTACTTTCTTTTTTCTTTTTTCTCAATAGAATAATCTAACTTTCCTCACCAAATGTCTTTTTGCAAAAAAAGAACCTTCGGAAAAAAGGGGGTAAAATAATATGATAAAAGAGAGAAATAGTTTTTAGAAAAGAAAACGAAAAATTTATAGAAATTTGAAAAACAAAATGAAAAGTCAAAATATTTAATTGAAAATAAATAGGAAATTGAATTATTAATTTTAAGAGTATTAGAAGGGAAAGGAAAAAAAAAAAAAAAGAAAAAGAAAAAGAAAAAGAGAAAGGGTTGAAACTTCTAGAGGAATTGGGGGTTTCGTAACGACCGGTGATGATGATGACGGGCGTGACACAACCATTCCATCATTACTCGTAAACTCAAAATCCACCACTCCACACGCCACACGGCGTCGTTTTAAATATTTCATTTATTTAATATATTTAATAAATTATTACCTCCTTCATTGTATTAGAGAAAAACCATATAATTGTTTTAGATTTACTGCATCTACTTAATATTTTAATTTGGTGTTAGAATTACGGGATGCGAATAAAATAAAATATTTTTAAGATGATATGAATATATTTTTCTTAAATTTTTCTAGTTGGATTTACACCAGAGCTAATGTGTTGATAATTATGCTATAACTTTCTTGACAAAAGCTTTTTTAGTAACTAATTGATACCAAGCATTTCAAATAACAAAGAAAAATGTTTACTATTATGAGATTTAACCAACATTTTTCTAAGACGATTTGACCTGTGTTTATACCACTGAACAAATGATTAAATAATTGTTAAAGACTACTCACTTCATTTCTTTTATTGAAAAATATAGGACCTATTTGATAACTATATATATATTTTAAATCAAACCTATAAATTTCGATTCATCTTAATTGGAACAAAGAAGACAAAAATTGAAAAAAGATTAACTTTAAAAAAAATAGTTTGATTTAAGAAATAAAATTTATATTTTTGAAAGATGCAGTTATGAAAAGAGAGGTTTTGATGTTCGAAACAAAACATGTTATTTGTTAATGGAAACACGTGTAACAAATTGAATGGTGGATATGAAAGGAAGAAGAGAAATGAATGTATTATTATTATTATTATTTTTTTTTTAGAAAAAGCAAAACAGCGTAAAAAAAAAAAAAAAAAGTTAATGGTAGGCGTTAGGAGAAGTAAAAATAAGTAGGCAAGGCGGATGGAACACCTATAAATAATTCCCTTTGCTTTCACCAACTTCATCGTCAACGATTAATCAAAAACAAGAACAACAATAATCTCCAACAACACCTCCAATCACTGCATCAATGGCAACCAAAGTGTATATTGTGTATGTCCTTTTATTTCACTTCTTCCTCTTTTCCTCTTTTTTCTTTTCTTCTTCTTCATTTTTGTTTCCATTTTTTGCTTTCTGCCTTCGATCTTCTTTCACTTGCTCTCGCATTTCGATCGCTTTCGTTTTCTTTTTTCTTTTTTTCTATTTGTATTCTGATTTGAAACTTCATTTTCATTTCACTACTTGTTTCCTGATTTCTTCATTAATTTTTGGTTCTCGGATCCCGTGTTCTTTCAATTTTGGTTCATTCTGGTGGATCTCATTGCGATTTATTCTTTCTTTTGACTATCTTTTTCAGAAATCATTCATGTTTCGTTGACATGTTCATATTGGTGCTTTTGTGTCATGTATGTTTGGGAATTGAATCATTGGGGAAGATGCCTAACAATTGGAACTTCTTCTTTTTTCCTGTTTTTCCTTATGTAATTTGATGGATTTCGTAGGATTTGTTCGGAAATGAGGTTTCATTGTGCATTTTCTTTTCTGGAAAATTCTCTACTTTCTAATGCGTGTGATTCAGTCGTTTTTTGCTTCTGAACTTGAGATTTTGTTGAGGTTTTGAACATGTCAATCGCTTTGATATATCCTGTGTTTCTCAGTCCTTAAGCTTGGTTGCCTTGTTTCTTTTTCTAACGTAACCAGAAATATTATAAAATCTACGATTTATTTCTTTTATCCCTTCATTACAATTGTTGTTTAAAATGAAATTAGCCCAAACAATAAGAGTAGTGAATGATTCACAGGCCAAACATTCATGTTATCTGCAGTCTTGTATAGGATATTCATTTTTATGTTTAATGGGATTCTTTAATTATCAGTAGTCATAGTTCAGTCAGAATTATTGGCAACTAAAACAGATTTCTTGTCTTGCAAATATTTATTCCCTGCTGGTAAAGCATTTAGAACATGTCCTCCGTGGTTTCTTAAAGCAAAATAATTATTCAATAAATTTAGGAATACAGATGTTTCAAATCATTGGGGCATATCTTATATGCAAGTTTTAACTTTGAATTAGACATGCTCAGCAAACTATACAGCTCTGCTTATTAAGAAACACGGTCCTGTATTAAGTATCTAGTAACAGTGCTCTAGCTCCTGTATGAAATCTATTGTCTTCTGAGCTTATTTTCTATCCTTCAATTGCGGTTAATGTTCAGATACTCTAGCATTCAAACTATAGGTTTTTGAATTCTAAATCAAGAAGTATTGATGAACTCATTATCAAGGTTCATTCAAAACTTGAACCTTTGATCTCTTAGTCAAAAATATGTCTTGACCAATTCTGCTATGCTGTCTATTAGTTGTTGGTTTTAAAACTCAAAATGTCAAAAAAACATTATAACTTGTTGTATTAAACGAAACTTTTCAGCTTAGCATCATGAGTTGTCACATTTGTCAAGTGGGAGAGTGAATAGCAATGCGATTCAATAAATAAAATATATGGATAATTGGAAATATTTAAATTGATAACAGGACACAATGTGCTTTAAATACGTCACCTTTAGTACTTATCAATTATGACATTTTAGAATTCAACTTAATTTGAGTGCCATATTCAACATATGTATTGGATTTGAAATACTTTATGCCATGAGTAAATTTATTGGTCAGTTGACTTATTTTTTTGTTCAATTATTTAATCATATGTAACTCATAATGTACAAAATAGAAATAACATTTTCCTTTCCTTTCTTCTTGTCACTAATATTTATAAAAGCTTCTGGAAAGTTGAAACCTTGATTTCCATTAAGGTTACGTACTTTTTGAGTATTTACTTGTATAATTCTTTGGATATAGCAAAATCCCAGTAAGAAAGATTCAGGTCAAACGCTTCACTTCATGAATTTACTAGCACACTCATGTATTTTCTTTGCATTCAACTGCCATCTACCTGCTACCTGGTTGCCTATGCGTTTACATGCTATATATTCCTTATATCACGATCTTTACTTAAGTGAGGTTTAGATGGATGTGTTGGCAAAGTCTTGGTTACTGCTTTTCTACCAATAAATTTCTCTTTTCCTTATTTTCATTTGTTTGGGATATAGAGGAATTGGAATATGTTAGCATTAATTGGAAGTATGGAGCATTGGCCTTCACATTGATTAGTTTGAATGCCTCGTCCATTCATGTGCCACCCTTCAAGAATGGTGGTATGAAAGTCCTGTGATCTTGGATTCATCATGTCATATTCTGCTGCTGTCATTATTAGGCTTCAATGCGTAGTTACCTTGTTTATTTCGTACAACAAATTAGAAACTTTTCAGGAAATTTATTTGGTAAGGTATAAGCTTTCCCTGATTATTATGCAATGAGTAAAATATAACACTAATGGCTAAATAAAAACCAGTTTGGAATGGTTTTCTAAGTTCTTAAAAGCACTTTTTTTACTCCTAAAAAGTGATTCCAATCATGTCTTAAGTTGACAATATAAGAGATTGCATTTGAAGGAAGTATGTCTTTCTAGTGATCTGGATGCCATGTAGCCTCGCTTTCCACCTTATATTTCTATTTGTAATGATAAGATTCATTGCTACTTTTTCTGTTCTGAAAAGTTGAACTATCATTCTGCTTACAATTCACCCCTAAATATTTAGTGTAAGGAACTCTTATGGTTATAAAACTAATTTGCTGCTACTGCTACAGTTACTATTCCATGTACGGACATGTTGAGAAACTTGCTGAGGAGATTAAGAAGGGAGCTCAATCGGTAGAAGGGGTTGAAGCCAAGTTGTGGCAGGTAACGTCTGAAAAACTAACATTTGAATAACTTTTTTTTTTTCTAAATTGACGAGCATGATCTGCTACAGGGTATAGCTTTTTTCAGTTTAAAGCCCCTACGTACACCCACTCTCTAGTGCCATTGACTAGTTTCTTATTGATGACTAAGAATTTTCGTATTGGCTTATCCAATTGGAAAAAAGTCTGGTTACTTTAATTTCAACTGTACGTACTTAAAATTTGTAGAGCAACCACCAAGATATGGGTCCCATATTGTTCATGCGGTAGTAGTCTTTTGCTTGTACTTGTCCTACAATTGCTTGCCTAACAAATGCTTGTTTAGGTTCCTGAAACATTACCCGAGGATGTCCTTGGCAAGATGAGTGCACCACCCAAAAGTGATGTACCAATAATCACCCCGAGCGAACTCTCCGAGGCCGATGGGTTTGTTTTTGGTTTCCCAACTAGATTCGGTATGATGGCTGCTCAATTCAAAGCATTTCTTGATGCAACTGGAGGTCTTTGGAGAACCCAACAACTTGCAGGCAAGCCTGCTGGTATTTTTTACAGTACCGGATCCCAGGGGGGTGGGCAAGAAACTACCGCGTAAGTACTGCATATTTGCATATCATATACTTTACTAATTCGATACACCGAACACATCTAAAATAATATGAACACCAGCATAAGAGGAATCTCTTGAATTAAAAACAATTATGCATTGCAACAGGTTGACTGCCATCACTCAACTAACCCACCATGGAATGATTTTTGTACCCATTGGTTACACTTTTGGTGCTGGCATGTTCGAGATGGAGCAAGTTAAAGGTGGAAGTCCTTATGGAGCTGGAACTTTCGCTGGCGATGGCTCGAGAAAACCATCGACTCTTGAGTTGGAGCAAGCCTTCCACCAAGGAAAGTACCTTGCTACCATCACAAAGAAGCTCAAGGGATCAGCCTAAGCTTAAGTTTACCATACCAAAGTTCCTGTTTGAATAATCATTTCCCATTTTTTTTCACCATTTGAATTTCGTTTTGCTTGCAATAAATCATTGGATCGTTTTGGTTTTGTGTATTGTATTATGTTACGTGTGCCTCACACTCACAATAGTCTTTTTAAATGATATATGCTTGATATTTTAGTTTCAAAACTCCTCGTCCGATTCTTTCCATTTTGCCTTTGCCATTTATTTGCGTTTCTATTGGGAATACAAGAAAAGTTTGGGAAGTATAAATTTCATGTGTCGGAGAATTCTCTCTCCATAAAATCCTTTAAGATGCATTATGTTCATATAGTTTCTCTTTGTATCTTAATTTTAATAACTAAAAGCTTACAATGTTATAGGTCATCCCGTTTATAATACAACTAATTCTATGATTAATGTTTTAACGGGTATAAATACAACGATCACATTTTTTATTCTTCTCGTTGGTTGTTCAAATTGACTTTTTAAATGGCTTAAAACATTTTCTTTATTTACAAACACTACATTTTTTCCACTTACCAATACTTTTTTACGCAATTAATAAATTGATCCAAACGTGTTATAAATGTTGACACGTTGAATTTTTCTTAATATGCTCGAGTTTTTCATTACTTAAATATATCTCAATGCATTGAAACACGGGAATTTTTTTATAAATTTAACAAAATATCAAACGACCCGCGTATCAAAGTCCATAAAGTTAGTCATTTTTTAAATATTTCAGGTTTGCCCTTCCATGTTTTTTCTCTTTCTTGCATTCGTCTTTCTACTACTATTTCGTCTTCCCCTCTTTCCCTACCATCTTTCTTCTTTCTTTTTTCACTCGGATTTTTTCCATCACCTATCTTATTTTTCAATTCTTATTTTCTTTTTTTTTTTTTCGCTTTCATTTCTTTTCATCGTCTTTTTACATTTTTTTTTCGCTATGATTTCTTTTCATTGTCTTTCTACTCTTCCTTTTCTTTTTTCGCTGCGATGTCTTTCTTATTTTCCTTTTTTACGTCGTTTACATCTGGGGGAACCAAATCTAAATGACTGAGTACACAAAAAAATAGCAAAATCTAAAAGATTGTGTATGAAGAATCTTGAAAAAAAAATCATTTAATAGCAAAATCTAAAAGATCGTGTATAATGAATCTTGAAAAAAAAATCATTTAAATTGGAGTAGCTTAATGTATCGTGTAAAAAAATAAAAGATTTGTGTATAAAGAATCTTGAAAAAAAAATCATTTGGATTGGAGTAGCTAAATGTAAATGATCGTGTAAAAAATAAAGTAAACGATCATGTAAAAAAAAAATCATGTAAAAAAAAAATAAACGATCGTGTACCAAAAGAATTAAAAAAATCGTGTACCAAAAGAATTAAAAAAATCGTGTACCAAATTGAAAAAAAATCATTTAGATTTGGGTCCCCAAATGATTGTGTAACCAAATTAAACGATCGTTTAACAAAATTAAATGATGGAATTGAAAAAATAAATTGTAGTTATATCTAAACGATTGCGTATAAATTGTAGTCATATCTAAGCGATCGCGTTGTAGCGATATCTAAACGATCACGAATAAATTGTAGCCATAACTAAACGATCGTGTATAAATTGTAGCCATGTCTAAACAATCACGTTACGTTGTAGCCATATCTAAATGATCACGTATAAATTGTAGCCATATCTAAACGATCGTGCATCAAATAATAACCAAATCTAAATTATCGCAAATATATTAGGCGTGCGTCGTTCATGGCATGGTTGATGGGGCATTTTTGGTATTTTATATTATGAGCCTCTGAGTTTTTTCTGTTTTCGAAATTGTTCTATAGAATGTAAATATTTTGTCACTTTTTTATATTTTTGAAAAGACCCCTTGAAACATTATATTATCGATTAATAGGTTGGAAGTTCTAATTTGTGCTCTTAAATCATGTTAAAAAAAAAACTCACTCTCTGTTTTCATTCTTCATTTTTATTTCCAACAAATACTCCTAAGGAGATGGAAATGATAAAGTTGTCGTTTCCTCTCCCTTGATTTGGGATGTTTGGAGGATAGGATGAAGTTGCGTTTCAATCTTATAAATAGCTCTGCCTTTTCCCATTGTCAAAGTGGATCATGATTCCAAGTGTATTAAAAGATTGACCTACAAATTCGAATCCTTTTATCAAATAATGTGTTTTTTAAAAATAATGTAAAGACCCAACTCCTTATACTAAGTTGAGGACTTTACTTTAACGTAAAAGAAATAAAAAGAAATAAAAAATTTATTTAAATTAAACAGAAAATGGACAAACTGCAAACTTTTATTAAAATCATAAATAAAATGTACGAAAATGACTAAAGACAAAATCCTAACTCGGGCTCTATCTAGTTCTAAGGAAATAAAATAGGAATAAAAAAAAATGTGAATACTTAAAGTCGACATGACATAAAGCGGAAGCAAATGATCCCTATGGCTTGCCATGGTCACTTCTGGTCGCTCGCCAGCTTGCCTTTGATCTTACCTCTGCTTTTACCTGAAAAAAATTGAAATAGAAAGAGTGAGTATAAAAATATACTTAGTAAGGGACCCATTACTAGTCCAGCTAGGTGCCTGTTAACTTCCTATTAGAGTCCTGAAAAGTGGTACCAAAAAACTGACACGTTCCCGAACACGTGCAACATGTGATCCCGGAGGAACATAACTAGTCTTCGGTGATCCCAAAGGAACACCTAGGACAAACTGGTTTTTAGTGTACTCGGAGAAAACACACTAAGACAATCGGGCTGCGAGCGATCGCGTCGAATCACTCAAATCATGTCTATGTTAATAACAAACTGACGGTCCCGTCGGACTACGCAGTTCTAAAAAGGTGGTGATCCTGAAGGACACCCATGCAGGTACGACTATAATAGGATAAGCTAACATACACCCTAACCATAACATGCACGTAACATATCATCATCACGTCATCATGTCATATCATATCGTCATGTCATATCATATCATTTTATTAATCGCCATGCCGTTATGCAATCTAGTTATCAATATGCACAACTAAAAAATATATGCGATCTCTTAATTCCACTTGTAGGTCTAGTAGTAGAATCTCTTACCTAAAGATTTGCTCAATCGAATTCTAACAGTAAAATCACGCTTTCCAAGCAGCGAAGTCCTAAATAGTTAGAAAACACCAATTTACATAACTTAACCATCAAACGACAAAGGACCCAAGAATTCAGTTGAAATAACTTACCCGAGGTCGAGGTTGCAATAAATTAGCCCTTAACTAGAGAAATCCCACTCTCCAATTTCACTTGGTCCAAACTATCTTTTAAGAGATAATTTAATTTAATCCAAAATTAAATTATTTAGGGTCCAAAAACTAGGATTTGTTGGGATTACCCAAAACCCAAACAAGACTTACAAAAAAAAAAGGTGGAAAAGTAAAAAATAGGCTAAGCGGCTCAAAACAGGTGAAACGACTAGGCGGCTGGGCTAGAAAGCAGAAGGAGGCTCGGGCAGGCAGCTCATGTGTGCACGACGGTTCGGTTGGGCTGCGTGCGACTCGGGTAAGGGCTTCCGGCGCAGCTTGGCTCGGAGCTTGTAGGTCGGGTACGGTGTGTGCGGGTAGGACTTCAAGCAGTGGCTCGGATCGTGAACGGCTTGGAGACGCGACTCAGATCCACGCGTGACGGCTACCGCGAGAATGAACCGGCTGAAACCTACGCGCTGAAGCTTGGCGACGCACGGCAAACTGCAGGTCAACGGCGGTGACGACGCGGTTGGGTGCGGCGGAAGAACGATTGGAGAAGGCCGACGACGACGGTGCTTTCGGCAGCGGCTGGAGAAGGAGGAAAAATTTAGGGTTTTGCTCCTCTTTCTCAATGAAGAAGATGGTTTAATAGGTGCACGGATCCCAATGACCTTATAAAGAAAAATTAATAATATAATAATTATTATTTTTCTTTTATCTTTTCCCTAATTTACTTCAAATAAAACCACTTATTCACTTCCTTCATTTAAACCCATCAAATCTCCATTTTAAATTCAAAAATCAACCAATCACATCAATCTTTTTTCCAAATAAAATATCACCATTATCTTTAACCAAATAAATCAATTTTCTCTCTCCTCAACCCAATCACCTTTATCTTCAAACAAATATCTCTACCAATTTTATTATCCAAATAAAATAATTATTTTATCCTCAAAACTTAATTAATTACCCAACCGAAAAAAAAATAATTAATCAAGTTTCCTTAAATACATCCAATTAAAGGACAACTCCCAAACACTACCACCATTAGATATTTTCTTAATATCTAATAAAAATCAAATATTCATAAATCAATTATTCAAAACACCTCATATTTCAATAATTACACTTAAGATAATTAAAACTAAATCATCCCAAATTTTTGGGGCGTTACAAATAATATCAAAAATAGGGTAGGAGAAAAAATATTGATAAAAATAGGATAGTTTGGGCAAAGTCGTGTGCAGGATACATGACTTTGCTGTCCATGACTTCAATGTGCTGGCATGTAGACTCGATACCTTTTTGTTTTTTTTTTTTTTGTTTTTTTAATATATATATATATATATATATATATATATATATATATATATATTAAATATTCAAATCTTCAAATTCCAATTTTTAAAAATATATCTCCTTATTAAATATCTTCCAAATTTCAATTTCTAATTTTAAAAAATATCTTTCCTTATTAAATATCTTACCTAATTTCAAATTCCAACCTTCAATTTTTTTTTAAAATAGATATATATTAGGGTAATTTTCATAATGTAATAAAACACTAAACTATTTACAACCCGTGTAACAAAATCTATGAAGTTAGCCATTTTTAAATATCCTAGATTTGCCCTTCCGTCTTTTTTCTCCTCCTTACTACGATTTCTTTCTATGTCTTCCTCTTTTTTTTTTTGAGGCGATTTCTTTCCATGTCTTTCTTCTTTTTCTCTTCATTTTTATGTCGTTTAAATTTGAGTAACCAAATCTAAACGACCGTGTAAAAAAAAAAGCAAAATCTAAAAGATCGTGTATAAAGAATCTTCTTTTCTTTTTCTTTTTTTACGTCGTTTAAATTTGAGTAACCAAATCTAAACGACCGTGTACAAAAAATAGAAAAATTTAAAAGATCATATATAAAGAATCTTGAAAAAAATCATTTAGATTAGAGTAGCCAAATGTAAACGATCATATAAAGGAGTAAATGATCGTGTAAAAAAAAAAATCTTGTAGACAAATCTAAACGATCGTGTATAAAAAAATTTTAAAAAATTGTTTAGCCAAATCTAAATGATCATGTACCAAATTTTGAAAAAAAACCGTTTAGATTTGGACCACAATTGTGTAACCAAATTTGAACTTAACCAAATTAAACGATCGTGTGACAAAATTAAACGATATAATTGAAAAAATAAATTATAGTCAAATCTAAACAACCAAATCTAAATGATTTTATATCAAATATATTACGAGTGTATTGTTGACGACATGATTAATGGGGCATTTTTGGTATTTTCCACGATGGGCCTGTGGACTTTTTTCATTGTTGGAATTGTTCTATACAATGTAAATATTTTGCCGCTTTGTTATATTTTTGAAAAGACCCCTATATATAAACAAAATATGTTATTAAAAAATATATTAAACAAATATTTAAAATCCACCGATATTAACTAAATTATTTGTTGTCATAACTCTTTTCATTTAGATTCTAAAAGAAAATTAGATATTATTGCCATACAATAGAATTAGATATTTTAGTTCTAAAAAAAATTAGATATTCTAATTTCCATACAATAAAATTATTCCATAATTCTTTCCATTTTGATTTAAAAAAATTAGATATTTTGTTAATATCGGTTGATTGCAAATATTTGTTTAATATATTTTTTAATAACATATTTTGTTAATATATATATTAAAAAATTGGAGATTAGAATTTAGAATTTGGAAAGATATTTTTGGGATTGAAATTTGAAAAGATTTGTAGTAAGGAAAGATATTTTTGAAAATTAGAAATTCAAATTTGGAAAGATAGTTAATAAGAAAAAGATATTTTTGAAAATTGTAATTTGGACATTTGAATATTTAATATATATATATATATATATATATATTAAATAATGAAAAAAGGATAAGGGTGTGGGGTCCACGTGCCAACATATTGAAGTTGTGGACAGGTTCATGACTTGGCCCAAACTACTATATTTTTGTCAATATTTTTCCTCCTACCCTATTTTTGACATCATTTTTAAAAAACATTATTTTGAAAAAAGATTCTACAAATTCATATCAATAGTTTTCTTTTTTGACTCACAAAAATAGATTAATGCCTTCGTATGAATAATTTGTTTTAAATAAACTTAAATAATAAAATATAAAAAGCATTACTCCTCTTTAAAACATTGGATATGCCGATGGATTTATTATATAAATTTGGAGGCTTGAGTCTCCCTCTACTTTATGTTTTGTGTATAATATATACATTAAAAATTTGACCAAGAATGAATGTTATTATCTAGTCGAATAATATTTCTGGCTTCAACATCCACTCTTCTTTTACTTTCTTTTTTCATATTAATTATTTTTGTTGAATTATAAAGGTTTCCATAAACAAACTTTTTCTGGATTGCCCAAGTTATCTTGGGGTCAAAATTTCTTACCAAGAATCTTGCCATCATTCTTAATACCAATGAGTTTGGCTGTCAATAAAATGATGATGTCTAAAATTGTTTAGCTGTTCTTGGCTCAAAAGGTTAGATTGGTTTTATTGATTTTATTTTGAGTTAGAAAAATGGAAATTTATTGTCTTTCACTAAGTCATGATAAAATTAGCACAAAAAGAGATGATAACCTAAAACAAAAGAAATTCTTTTTATCGAGAACACTATCTGAATTTATGTCGTAAACCAAAGTTCTTTTTTTTCTTTTTTATAATTTTTTTTGGGCGATCAAATCACACCTTAATATTGTTGGTGGCGACTTCGAACCTATTTATTTATTAAGATTAAATAAAAGAGGACGTCGGTTGCTCCACGTCGCAATCACGTTGTGACAGCTTGGCAACTCCACTAGGGACTTGAAAAATGTGTAAGCGAATCGAGCCGTTACATTTTTATCTTTTATTCTTATTCGATTATAATTTGTTGGTTCACTTAATTACTTATTTTTTTACTTGATTTAATATTGGTACATTTATTTTAAATATGTCACCATGGATTTTACATACACTCTCACAAGTCCTCTATTCCGGCTACAACCTTATAGGACTAGAATTGAGGATGAAGTAGTATTGACTTTTGAGGGGTTTCGACTCTCGTGCAGGCACATGAAAAATCCTCGCTCAGATGAGTTCTTTTGTTATTTCTTAAAATAACATTAGAATAAGTTTGAGGGTCTTTCCGTTCTAGGAGTTTAGATGACACCAACACTATGTCATTTTCTTTTTGGCATATTTTATCTAAAAGTCAAACTCTCCAAATTATTCTTTTGTTTACAACAAAGTTTTACATTTTTCTAAAATTTGAAATCATACATATTTTCTTTTCTTCTTTTTTTTTTAAAGGTTAAATCATAGTATTTCCTACATTATTGATTCTTTTTAGGAAAGTTTGATTTAAGTTATTATTTGTCTTGATTTTCCTTGAAATTAGGTCTTCGGATTAAATTATACATACTTTAAAAGGAGAGTAGTGGTTACCTTGTAGAAGGTACATGAAAACCTTTACGTTTTTTTAACATTAAATAAATATTTTAAAAAAATAATAGGGAGAGTAGTATCTACTTTTGGAACGGCTAAGGCATGAAAACTTTTTTTTTTTTTTTTTACTTTTTTACTTTTTACTTTTATTTTTATTTTGTACAAAGTGAAATGATTTTATCTTTTTCTTTCTCTTTCTCTTTGTCATAATTGTGCATAAAAGCTAAGAAACATTGATGAAACGTCAAGATGTCCAATATATCGATGCATTCATCTTTTGAATCTAGTTTGATGAGCCAAGTAATGTTCTTAAATGGGTTGAAGAGATGCAACAAAAATTTGGGAATAGCATAAACAGTTCTCTCAAGTATCAGTGATTTTCATGTGCTAGTCGAATGAGTAGATAAGATGATTGAATTTATCTGAATGGTGTCCAGAAGAGCAAATGACTTTGTGACAGCTGATTTAAGAGTTAATTTCTTCTTAATGCAACCTAATCCAGATGATTTGAATAGATTCTTGAAAATGATATTTAGAGAACTCGGGCATTTTTGTCAATTTTTCATTAATTGTTTGTTTTGCTATTTTATGACAATAAGAGTGGCGTTGATTGTATTTTGTTTGTTTCTAGTTTTAATTTGATTTTGATTTTTTCAATTTTTTTTCTCTATTAATGTATTTGAACTTTATATAATATTTTCTCTCTCTCTCTCTCTCTCTCTTTCTCTTTTACTTCAAAGGTTTCAAAATCATCAAAGGAAAATATAGCTCATCTTACTCCATTTCGCCATCCTTACAATACAAGGTATAAAAGTCGAATCATGGAAGAATAAGATAAAGACATGGATAAAATAAGCCAAGAGATTAATAATCTTGGGAACAAGTTTCAAGAATACTAGAATTGCTTTTAATGGGAAAAGGAAAAGTCATTGTAGATAGAACACATTCAAGAAATTCAACTCAAGACATCGATGATCCCATTTATCCTCCAGTATTTACGCCATGCCACATGAATGTTTTGCAACCTCAAACCACTCAACACTATGTTGCTATGAATCTGCTCTTTGTTGTTCCACCTCCTGTCCCAGATATAGAATAATTGGAATCCCAGGCTAAAATTCAAGACATGAGACGAAATGAGAACACTCCGGCTAAGCAAAAACTAGATGTTTTGGAAGAAAGGTTGCGAGAAATTGAAGAGACCGACGTTAATGGAAATATAGATGCAACAAAATTGTGCTTGGTGCCAGACTTGATAATTCTAACAAAGTTTAAAGTTCCTAGATTTGATAAATATGATGGATCATTGTGTCTAAGGAGTCATATAATGTACTGTAGAAAGATGACAGCGTATATTAGTAATGATAAATTGTTGACCCATTGCTTCTAGGATAACTTGACTGGTCCAACTACTCGATGATATATTCTATTAGCGGATGCACACATTCATGTTTGGAAGGACTTAGTCGATGCATTTCTAAAGCAATGCAAACATTATATTGATATGACTCTTGATCGTTTAGACTTGCAATGGATGAAAAAGAAAAGTTTAGAAAGCTTCAAAGAATATGCTCAACGATGGAGAGATAAGGTCGTCGAGGTTCAACCATCATTAATGGGAAAAAAATGACATATATGTTTATGAATACTTTGCGGACTCCATTATATGATCGATTGATTGGTAATGATGCAACCAATTTTTCTGACATTATTGTTATTGGTAAAAGAATTGAATATGGGATAAAGCATGAGGGTTAATAGAGGTTACAACTGAATATGATCGAATAAAGAAAGGAACAATATCTAAGAAGAAAGAATGCGAAGTTCATGCAATTGGTTTTCCTAATTCATGGAAGCGCAAATTGATTTTTGGTCAGAGAAAACATGAGCAAAATTTTCGATCATATATAAGAAATGTTTCTCATATCCCTTATAACAAGTATGTACCAGCTCACACCTTCTGTGGAACTCCAAAACCTATTAACCCAAATTCTCCTCGACCATTTGTACAGGGTCAAGGGAGCATGGTGAACTCAAATACATGGCGATTCGATCCAATTCCCATGACTTATATAGAGCTTTTACCCTAGCTAATTCAAATTCAACAGTTAGCTCATATTCCAATGTTATCTAAACAATCTCCTTATCCAAAATGGTACGATTTAAATGATCGGTATGACTATCATACTAGAGGAGCGGGACACTCAAATTAAAATTGTTTGACTTTGAAAAAGAAGGTGCAATCTTTAATTAATATCGGGTGGTTAAGCTTTAAAAAAGCTGGTGAGAAATCGAATATCAATGACAATCCACTACCTAATCATGAAAGTTCAAAAGTGAATGTTGTGGACTGCCTTGTTGAAAAGTGTAAAAATAAAGTTCATGAGATAAAGATGCCTATGGAAGCACTTTTTGAAGGTCTTTTTGAAGTAGGATATGTTAGCCAGAAATATTTATATCCCAACATAAGATATGAAGGGTAGGTTAAAAGCAAACATTGTATATTCCGTCAAGGAGTTGCAGGTTACGTTGTTTAACAGTGCTACAAATTTATATGCAAAGTACAACAACTCATGGATGCAAAGATACTCACAGTATACATAGAACAAGGAAAAGAGGAGATGAAGGATTGTAAAATATGTGCATTAATGGATGAATGTTTCATAAAAGGAAGATTCCTTTTTACCAAGGTCTTTGAAAATCTTTTATCAAGAACATCGTAATGAGTTAACTTTCTGCAATCCTAAAAAACTCACGATCCAAGTGCCGAGTCCATTCAAATTTAATGATCTGAAAGCAGTGTTATGGAGGTATTATTGTCAAGTCATAACGAGTCCTTTAGTTGACACTATTACGAGAATCAAACGGGTCCTTCAGGTGGTTTGATATTGGGGCAAGAGAGGAAAAGTGAGAAAAGAAATGTGGAGATGCCTATCATAACTAAAGATGTAGAATACAAAAAGCTTGTTACGGATGAGGAAGCAAACAAATTCTTGAAAATAGTAATAACAAAGTGAATATAAGATCATAAAGCAAATGCATCATACTCCAACTCAAATTTCTTTATTTTCTTTGTTTTTGAACTGAAAGCTTCATTGCGAAGTGCTATTAGATATTTTGAACAAGATACATGTTAGACATGAAATTTCAGTGGAAAAGTTCAGTGGAATTATTAGTAACATTATATCTTCAAATTCCATAGTCTTTACGGATAATGAAACTCCTCTTGGAGGTTTAGGCTATACAAAAGCACTGCATATTCAAGTAAAGTGCAGAGACTACGTCATAGCAAAAGTTTTAGTGGATATGGATCAGCTCTTAATATAATGCCTAAATCTACACTATTAAAGCTTTTAGTGGATATGTCACACATAAAATCAAGCATTATGGTTGACATCTTTCGATGGGTCATGTAGAGAAGTAATGGATGACATTGAATTACCAACCAAAATTGACCCATGTACTTTTAATATAGTTTTCAAGTCATGGAAATAACGCCTGCATATAGTTTTTTATTAGGACATCATTGGATTCACTCCACAGGAGTGGTGCCATGCACATTACATTAAAAATTGAAATTTTTTGTTGGAAGTAGATGATTTGTTTGTTGGGAGAGGAGGATTTATTGATAAAAAAACCAGTTTGAACCCCATATGTTGAGGCAGCAGAAGAAACATTAGAGTGTTCTTTTCGCTCTTTTGAAATTGCTCATGCAACTATGATGGAAGTAGTTCTAGATGAAGTGATAAAGCCACACAGGTCTAAAGTTGACGTTATGACCACTAGGGTAATGAAAGGTGGAAGATATTCTTTGAATCACCGTGAGATTCCTATAATGTCCCTGTTTGTCTGCCTTGAAGCGATGTTCCCTTAGAGGATTGTATTATAGGATTCAAAACACCGTGAACTCCAAATATAGATAGGCTTTCTTAGATCGATTTTCATATTAACTTTCACTTTTAGGAGCATGTTGATTCTGATCTATGAGATCTGAAAATGACGAGTTACACTTATAAGAATTACTAAGTTGTTAGTACATTATCGACCAAAGTAGCGATAGCTAAGTGCTATTAAGAATAAAAGTTATTCTATAGTTGGCATCTGGTCAAGATTGTCTTGTTTTAAAGGAGGAGTAATCGATTACCTTGTATTGAAGGTTATTCTAAACCTTTAAAATATCGTTGCAAAACATAATAATGAAGGGTACATAGTAATTTCTAAAGTAGATTGGATTATAAAGGATTATAGTTTTTTTTACTAAGAGAATATATTTGTTTTTTCAGCATGAATAGCTCAAAAGTTCAACTTTTAGCTTTCGAAAAACTTAATGGCGATAATTATGCGGCATGGGAATCAAATCTTAACACAATACTAGTGGTTGACGATTTAAAATTTGTCTTAACTGAGGAATGTCCTCAGACCCCTACCTTTAATGCTAACCGAACTAGTCGGAAAGCATATGATCGATGGGTAAAGGCTAATGAAAAAGCCCATGTACATTCTTGCCAGCATGTCTGATATTATGGTAAAGAAATATGAATCCATAGCCACGACTAAAGAGATTATGGATTCATTAAGGAAAATGTTAGAGAACATGTCCTGGACATGATGATGTACTTCAACATCACCAAAGTAAATGGTGGTGCCATCGACGAGGCTAATCAGGTTAGCTTTATTTTAGAGTCTCTTCAAAAGAGCTTCATACCATTTCAGACGAATGCTTCTCTGAACAAGATAGAGTTTAATCTGACAATCCTTCTGAACGAGCTCTAGAGATTCTAGAACCTTACCATAGGTAAGGGGAAGCAAGTGGAAGCAAATGTAGCTACCACAAAAGGAATTTTTCAAGAGGATCGTCCTCTAAAACCAAAGCTAGACCTTCCAAACCCAATACTTAAATAAAGAATAAGGGAAAGGGGAAGACTCCTAAGCAGAACAAGGGAAAGAAAGGTATAGAAAAAGGTCAGTGTTACCATTGTGGCCAGAATGGGTACTGGTTAAGGAATTGCACAAAGTACCTTGTAGAGAAAAAGGCAGAGAAGGAAACACAGGGTAAATATGATTTACTAGTTGTTGAAACATGTTTAGTGGAATATGAAAATTTCACCTGGATGCTAGATTTAGGAGCCACTAACCATATTTGCTTCTCATTTGAGGAAAATAGTTCTTGGAAAAGGCTTTCAGAAGGCGAGATCACTCTCAAGGTTGGAACATGAGAGATTGTCTCAGCTGAAGCAATGGGAGATTTAAAGTTGTACTTTGAAGATAGATATATCATACTTAAGAGTGTCTTGTATGTACCTCAAATGAGAAGAAATTTGATATATATCTTTTGTATTTTAGACAAATGTATAAAATATTTTTTGAAATTAATAAAGCGTTCATTTTCTATAAAGGTATTCAAGTTTGTTGCATATACTTAAAAACAACTTATATAAGTTAAGACCAACGAGTGCAAACTTTTTTTCTTAAATACTGAAATGTTTAGAACAATCGAAACTCAAAATAAAAGATAAAAAGTTTCTTTTAACGCCTATTTATGGCATTTGAGACTTGATCACATAAATCTCAATAGGATTGGGAGATTGGTCAAGAGTGGACTTCTAAGTTAGTTAGAAGATAATTCTTTACCTTCTTGTGAATCTTGTATTGAAGGAAAAATGACCAAGAGCTAAAGGACCTTTAGAGCTTGTACATTAGGACCTATGTGGACCATTGAATGTCAAAGCTCGAGGTGGGTATGAATATTTCATCAGTTTCATTGATGGTTATTCAAGATTTGGTCACATTAACCTAATACATCATAAGTTTGATTCTTTAAAAACTTCAAAGAATATAAGGCTGGAGTTGAGAATGAATTAGGTAAAACAATAAAGATACTTCAATCAAATCGAGGTGGGGAGTAAATGGACTTGCGATTCCAAGATTATTTGATAGAACATGGAATCTAGTCACAACTCTCTGCACTAAGTACACTTAAACAGAACGGTGTATCAGAAAGAAGAAACCGTACCTTGTTGGACATAGTTCGCTCTATGACGAGCTTTGCTCAATTGGCAGATTCTTTTTGGAAATATGCCTTAGAAACAACTGTCCATATTTTAAATAATGTTCCTGCTATGGAAAGAACATAAATGAAGTTTACGTCATTTTAGAATTTGGGGATGCCTGACACACGTGTTTGTGTAAAATTCTAAGAAATTGGAACATTGTTTAAAATTATATTTATTTGTAGGTTATCAAAAGGAAACAAGAGTTGGTCTGTAATATGATCCTCAAGAAAATGAAGTATTTGTATTGAAAAATGTCACATTTTTTTAAAGGAAGACCATGTCAGGGATCATCAACCTCATAGTAATGTCACATTCGTTTTCGTTTTCGTTTTCGAATCTCTATTTTCTGAAATATTCACATTCATTTTTGATTAAATTATAGAAGATTCAAAATAAATTAGTAAATTACGAAATACAAACACAAATTCAACAAAAAATTTAATGTTCACAATACAAATAAGTTAAAAAAATGTAATAGCGTTCATAATACAAAAAAATTAATGTTCATAATACAAAAAAGTGCAAAGAAAGTCGTACGTCTCCTAATGAGCCTTGTACGCCATTCTACACCACGGGTTCTACAATGATACAAAAGTGGCTAAGTTTAGTACATATATAAGCATATCATCACTATACACTGTCATTTCAAAAACTTAAGAATTATGGAAACATATATATGTACTGCAAAACTAAGGATCATGTGGTGGTCCTTGTTGTGCCCGAGTCATGTCTTATATCAACTTTTGCATTCGTTCCACTTCTTAAACTAATACTTCGTGATTTCTTGTCTGCTCTTCAATCTGTTGCATAGCTTGATCAATCTTAGCCTGTAATTGAAGCTCTACTATAGACTGCGGACATGATGTTGTGGAACTGCTTGCACTCGTCGTCTTGCGAGCCTTCGGCTTGGGTCCCCAACCAAGGCTTTTTTAGTAGCCTGGTCGCCTACCCAACACCGTCTCACATATCTCATCCCTCGAGAGTGGTTGACTACCCTTTAGATTAGTCTGGGACTAGAGTTCTAGCATTTTATGCTGCAACAAATTTAGAAACTATCTTAGTAAAAAATATATTATATATTAAAGAAAACAAATAAAATTAGAAGTGTTGGTTGGATAACTTAAATGCACATCCTTCGTAGCCTGGGACATGAACGTTCCATCTCGAACGTGTGTTTGTCGGAACAACTCCACACGGTCGACTGACTCCCCTCTTTGCTCAGCGAACTCATGCTGTCGTTGTAGAAATAACTTTGACCCGCAGCTATGATTGTAAGGCTACTTTTGTCGAGCAGCCTTGTTCGTCCGGATTGCTCCTGCATGAAAATAATTATATTGTTTATTTCTTATACATATTAAAAGTTGAAATCATAATTAACTAGGACAAATGGTTCAGTTGCTCATCTGGAATGCACGACTCATGTAGTGGTCACAGAGGAAGAGTGTCAATCCTCATCACGTCCCACCAATAGGCGTGGTGGGTTGGCACGAGCCTCCTTGGGGTTGATGTACTTTTTGAAGTCTCTATGACAGTGGCCCCGAAACTATTTAAAGATGTTGAGCATCGAATGCTCAACGAACCTATTCATTGCTTGATCATTGAAATCAAGCATAAAAAATCGTTACACATTACAAAAACAACACATTAGCTTGCTAAACTTAAAAGGGTTACTATTAGTTCCTTCCTTAAAGTTTTCTGTACCTCTAAAGCTTAATGACTGTCCATGATACACCCATTTTATGCAGTAGGGGGGGGATATTTAAATAGTTAGTAGAATTCATTCCATACCCTCTAGTGAGTTCCAATTTAAGTTCATACATCTATTGCATGGACACCTTATTCGTCCGTAGGCATCAACGTGAAACTTGGAAAATTCTAAAAATTAGGTCACTCCCTCTCTATACTCAGGGAAAAACTTATTCCTCACTTTCATCCAACCCTTGTCAATCGTTTAAGTCCCTAAAACATAAATAGGTTTGGTTAGAAACATATTCCTCTCCTCGCACATCCTGAACTTACTCCCTTGAATATACAATCTCTCAAAATTTTCACTACAACTAATTTCAAACTACAAAGGCTACCATAATTGCAGGATAGCTAGCACAACCTAATTATTAACCACAAACAACTTCAATCTTCGCATCCTACCCACTCCTTCCAACAACTCTACCTTACAAGCTATCCTACTACCACCCTTTTAAACCCTCATAAATACAAACAATTTCGAAACAAAAAAGGCTACCATAACTGCAGGATAGTCATCCCAAATCAACAACAAAGTTATTCAAAACTACTAAGAAATAAACTATTAGAATTGAACTAAAGGCTACAATAACTGCAAGATAGCCCAAACGAAACTTAACACATATTACATAATTTTTAACACAATAATATAGCCATTGCCCCCCATTCACCCTCAAATTTTCATCCTTAATCCCTCAAGTTTTCAATTCAAACCCCTTACCCCCTTCAAAATTTCAATTCTACCCCCCCCACTTCAAATTTTCAATTCAAACCCCCATTCAAAAATTTAATTCAACCCCTCCCTCAAAATTCCAATTCAACTCCCCCCTTTAAAATTACAATTCAACTCCCCCCTCAAAATTTCAATTCAACTCCCTCCCCTCTAATTTTCAACCCACCCCCTTCAAATATTCAATTAAATCCCACTCCCCCTCTTCAAATTCAACCCACATGCATATTTTAAATTCTTCAAATCAATTTCTTATATACTCCCCCTTTCAACCCACATTCAAAATTTCCATTTCAAAAACAAAAATCTATTCCTAAACAATATCCTAAAACTAATTCATCATTAAAATCCTAAAACTAATTTTAGAAAATAATTACCTAAACTAACATTTTTAAAGATTTAGGATTTTAAACTACCTCAAGTAGGGATGTGCGGTGGCAGATGGTGGAAGAAAGACGATGGCAGGTTCACGACGGTGAGGGCTGGGCATTTCTCTTCTCTTCGTTTCATCGATGGAACGATATCTCCTCCATTTTCTCTTTCTCTTCGGTTCTTTGTTTGAACTGAAACATCAATTTTATAGGAGAACTTCTAATGCAGTACGAAAATGTCGGGAGATCCCCTTACTCCCGACGCCATTTTCGACAAATCAAAATAGCATCGTAAGCTCCCTTTACTCCTGATGACATTCCCGACGCCATGTAGAATGTGTCGGGAGTATTTATCTAACATAATTCATGTTTGAAAATTTCTGATGTTAGTTCCCGATGCGTGCATGTCGCTTTAGGATAAGCTGTTATTCTCGATGACTCTATCAAAACGTCGGGAAAAGGTTATTCACGTGATGTGTGAAAAGTGACATTGGTATAATGCATATTTCACGACGTTTATTCTTCCGACTCCTTTTTCTACGTCAGGAGAACCTTAATTTCTTGTAGTGTAATTAACCTAAACTAGCTTGAAAACGAACAAAAAATAGTTTTAAACTTAGGAAATTAGATGAACGGTGACGTGATGATAAGGAAACGACGACGATGAGGCAGATGGCAGTGAATGTAAGCACGATAGGTACGAACAATTCGTTTTTGTCTTCTCCTTCATTTCAGTTCTATCTTTTACAGAACTAAAATGAAATTGAAAGAGGAACTCTTGACGTACCACGAAGACGTCATAAATTCTGCCAAGAACTTGATGCCATTAGCAAATTGTCGAGAATAGGCTGAACCATTACCGACACATCAATAATGGCCACGGGACAAGGTATCATCATTCCCGATGCTTTCAATGGCCCATCGGGAACGCTGCTCTGACATAATTAATGTCTGAATTTTTCTCGACAACCCATGCAAGGCGTCAGGAGCTATGTTACATAATTTTTCTCGAAAAAATAATTAATGTTCCGACGCCATCATGGTATCCGTAAAAAGTTGAACATTTATTTTAATTTTAAACTATTCTTGATGCCTTAGACCCAGACGTCGGGAAGGGCTTCTTCTTTCCCGACATCCATCGTGAAACGTCGGGACACGGTATGCAACGTATGAAAAAAAACATCAGGAATATGCTTATGTCTCGAAGTTCCCTTTTCTGATGCCTTTTTGTGCGTCAGGAATCCCCCGATTTCTTCTATTGCTAGAAGCCATAAATCAAGAAATCATATAGAACACAAGTACCATCTTTTTAAGGAAATTGTACATCGGGATGATTTGTAATGACTCAGATATCTTCTGAGAAAAACATTGTCGATCGTTTTACAAAAGCCCTCACGGCTAAAGTGTTTGAGGGTCCCCTACAAAATTTATGTCTACGATGTTTTTAAACAAGGACAAGAGGGAGACTTATTGGGCATGTGCTCTAGTTTTTTTTATATACTCATATGTATTATTCTCCCTCATGGTTAAATTCAACGTTGTTTTATCCTATTAGAAGTTTTAGTCTAGGTGGGAGTTTGTTAGAATTTATGTCCTAAAACTCGTAGATTGTAATCATATTCTATTCAATAATTTCATTATTGAGAAATTGAGTATTATAATCTTAAATTCAATAAACTAAGGTCCTGAGTTTATTTTGTATAAACTTGAGCTTTATGTAAAGACATAAACGTGGATCAAGTTCGAGTATATAGCCTAAAACGATCTATAGTATATGAATATGGACGCCTTATTCTGAGATACTATGGATGCAACCCGCTTTGTAGTTAGTACAAACAATGTGATCCTAAGTCGTTCATGTAGAGACATGAAAGTGGGAGCATCCTATGTAAAGAGTTTACATAAGACTGAACCATGAAAGTCACTTTTACGTTATAACACCGATTACTGTTTAAAACTGACTATTTCGATTATTGATGACCTAGGTAACTTAATCTTAATCCTGAGTTAACTACGAACTCCTGTTCACACGAGATTATTCTTAGATTTGCATAGGTGAGGGTAGCTCATTAACATTGGTCCAATATGCCTCCCATTTCAGGGGTAAGACCGGGAAGATAGATAGGGACATAGGGTGGAAGACAAAATTCTCTTTTACTTGTTTTAGGGTTAGTAGATAGGTTGTTCCCTTAAGGACTGAATCTATGACTTTAACATGGGGCCCCACCCTCTCATTGGCCTAATAGGGGTTCAATTTATAGGTTGGACCTTAAACCAATTGTTCTATAATGGATCAATGAGACTTAAGAAGCAAGATGTAGTTTCGGGAGTAAAATGATATTTTGACACAACTGAGCTTACAAACAACTTGTGAATAATGAAATTACTAATCATGATTATATCAAATAGACACAAATATATCTTTAGTGAGGGGAGTGCAATTACAGAACTTTAGTGGAATGACCCGTTAGTTAATGAATGTTGATTAGCTCGGTTAAAAGAGTTTAGGCTATTAATCTCGAATCTTTGGAGCCAATGATCTTTAGGTCCATTAGGTTTCCCTGGTAGCTCATATGGAATAAACTTAGAACAATATAATGGAATGAGTCGAATTGTCCGAATTAGGCGAAGGGAGAGAAATAAACAAGTATATGTGATATAATCGTCAGATATCATATTAGAGATAGAGATTTACTTTTACATGGGATTTAAATATTAAAAATGTGAATGCGGATTCATACTAGGAAGCTCGAAAATGATGGAAATAGTTAAAGTTGTAAAAAATCAAAATGTTGAGTTTTTTACTTTAAAAAATCAAACTTTGACCAGCAATATATTTTAATATGATTGAAAATTTGGGAAAATGAATGGAGATTCATGTTCGAGAGGTGGAAATTAGTCAATACTGGAAAAAATGGTAAAAAGTCAAAATGTTGACTTTTGGTTTGAAAAGTCAAAGTTTGAATTTTGATCAAATGATCATTTGTCCTTTGACCAATTTTGATCAAGTTTGAATTTCTCATTTGTCCTTTGAGAAAAATGTTGAATTTTTCTACTAACTTTAGTTGGCTAGGTGTTGTCATTTTGATAAAGACAAAAAGTCCATTGAAGAAAGTGGATTTTGAGTTGTTGAGCTTTAGTGTTGCATAGACATGCAATTTTACATGAAAATTTCTTATAAATAAGGCATTTCAACTCATGCAATTTGGCTCTCTCAAGAAAATTTCATTTTTCTTCTAACTTATTTTTTTAAAAAATAAAAAGCCCAACTTCTCCTTATTTTCATCTCTTTCTCTCTCAGTTCTTTCATTTGAAGGGTCCCACATCTCGGTTCTTCATTCGGAGTATAGCGGGTCAATCTTAGTGTTGTTCAAACAACAATCAACGCTTCAAATGTAAGCATTTTAACAAACCCTAATTTCAAATTATTTTTTGATTAAGGATTCCATGTTAATTAAGTACAATTAGGGTAGAATTTTGATCCGGTTTCCATTGCGCATGTTTTATTTCTAACACATACAAATTGACTTATCTAAAAAATGGATCCAATAAAATTCATTTATGAGAAACCATCAATAACTAGGAGGATTGCAAAATGGCAAGTTTATGTTACTAAAAAGCTATAAAGGGAAGCACACTTGCTGATCATTTATTTGCCCAACCAGTAGTAGATTACGAGTCCATAAATGTTGATTTTCCGGATGAAAACATATTTCTAGTTGAAAAGGATGATACAGATTATGCGACATGGATTATGCTTTTTGATGGTGCCTCAAAATGAGTTGGGACATGGGATCAGAGTTGTACTAATTTCTCCATACAAAGAAGTCTTCCCTTTAACAGCCAAGTTATGATTTGAGTGTATTCACAATATTGTTGAGTATGAAGCCTACATTATAAGACTTCAAGCAGCATGAAACATGAGTATAAAAAAATTGAAAGTTTTGGGTGACTCAATGCTAGTAATAGATCAAGTCAAGAAAGAGTGAGAAACAAGAGATGCTAAATTGGTGCCTTACAACCAATACGTTAAAAAATTATCACAAAACTTTGGGAAAGTTTCATTTGACCACGTTCATAAGGAGGACAATTGAATGACAGATGCATTAGCGATCTTCACACTGATGTTTGATCTTAATCTTAAATGTGAACTTTATCCAGTCCAAATTACAAAGCGAGATGCACCGGCATATTGCATGAATATTGAAAATGATCTCTACTACATAAACTGGACTCCTTGACATTAATATAGTGTCAAGTAAACCTATACTTGATGTTTTAAAACGCGTTAAGTAATCGATTGTTAAGTATAATCACATTACTTGACACTAAACAACTGTCAAGTATTCTATTACTTGACGTCATTTTTGTGTCAAGTGTGATTTCGTGTCAAGTAAGATGATATACTTGACGCCTTTTACGTATCAAGTAAGATATTGTGTTTGACGATTTTTGCACGTCTAGTAAGATCATATACTTGACACTATTTACATGTCAAGTAAGATAGTATACCTGACACTATTTACACGTCAAGTAAAATTGTATAGTTGACACTATTTATTTGTCAAGTAAAATAGTATATTTGATTCAAGTAAGATAGTATACTTGACATGTATTTAACGTCCATGTATACCATTTATTAATATATTAAATATACTAAATTTTCCATTGTCCATTTCTTACATTACGTACATTCGTTTCAATAAGACATATCCATCAACAAAATAAACTCTTTAACCAGTAGTTACATAACAAAAAAAGGACAAATAGTTTAGTATAATAAGTAAACCAACAATAATTTCATTCTTCTCAATTCCAATCCAATCTTGCCAACTAAAATTTCACCTATTTCAAAATTAACAATAATAATAGCTATCTTAGATAACAAAAAATATGTGTGGTATACCAAAACTAAAGTCTATCCCCTTAGATCTTTTGCCTCATGTATATAGGCATAATGACTATGAACAGAACATTTATACAAAAAATGTTATGGTTATTCCCATATGTTAGCCATTTACAAAATTAATAATAACATATCTAGGTGTGTCTATCATATGTACCGAGCTAAAAATTTTCGCTCATACTTCATCCAATTTAAGCTGAGAGTATAAGCTTCTTGTATCAATCTATAAAACATAAAAAATCACATAGACACTTTGTTAAAAATAAAATTTTTTCATATTATATTATTTACAACGTTACAATGTAAGTAGTTTAAAAACATACCGCATCAGTGATAATGCTTGTGTACTTAGTCAAAATTTCTTGCATGTATCTTATGACATAATATCCAAATTCAACAGTCCCTACTTACAAATGACACTATAACACAAAACCAATTAACAATGCATATTATATTATATGCTAAATTAAATTTTAAATTATTTTATAAATATATTTACCTTTGTCGCTTTCCAAAATGTGGTTTTTCTAGTATTTTTTAAATTTCTATTAGATAAAAAAATCGACAAGGCCCTACATTTCCCAAAATATTGTATAATTCAAATGAAATAATTTTTCTAGCGATAAAAAAGAAGAAACATAAATAGAGTTAACTTACATATTCGTTATGTATTTGATACTTTTAATAGTTCTGAGAATCACTAAATGAAATATATATGCAGGTAATTAATATTTTGCTTGTCACGCCCCTTCCCCAAAATGCCACTCTACGCGACCATTTAAAGGATGTACGACCTAGACACTCAACGCGAGATAGTGTGCGAAACACGTAGTAAGCATAACAACTTTTCCTTTCGTCTCTTCGCAAAGCTTTTCCTTGTAGCCTAAGAGACATTCACTTCTTTTGCAGTGGAAAACACTCAAGAAATAACATACGAAATAACTTAAAACTTCTTCTCTTTATTAATCTAGTGCTACATAAGTACAAATTTACAATTTACAACTTTACATTACGTAAACCAAGCCAACTCTAATATTCTCACATCCTTCTTCTTTCCACCAAGGTGCAACACACCTTCCTTCATTCATCCATTGCCTAATGCTCCTCTATATAATAGTGGTCAGCGGTATCAGACTCCGTTCACATCCTTTTTTACTTTTTGTCATCTTTAATCCAATACAAGGATAAGCACCGAAGTCTTCCTTTCCTTTTTGCTAAACGCTGTTCCTGATAGTGGGTACCTAGAGGTGTAAAGGTAGGACTTCCTCCTCCCCCAAATTTCCCAACTACCTCCCTTAGCAGACTGCATTTAGGGCTAGCTTACTCTAGACTCGACTCTTTGTCTCTCTAGCTTACTGAGTTAGGCGTCACCAACTTGGGTATTGTGCTCGCCTTCTTCATAAGTCGGGCCATTCGCACTATGAAGCACTCTGCTTACCAACCGACTCCTTGAATGCATGATGAGATGCCATGGCTAGCATACCATATAAGACTACAAAGTAACTCTACCCTCCCTCCTTAACTAGGCTATAACGCCTTAGAACCAACCTTCGCATGGCCTTAACGCCTAACAACCTTTGAAGGAGAAACACTTAAAACATAAGTCAAACGGACTTAGTAAGCAACATGTTTTAAGAAAACCTTTTTGGGAACATGACATAGAATCCATAGATAACAATAATAATAATAATATCGAGTCACAACATATTAAGGATGTAGCATCAAACAGTTAACACACATCACATAACCCACAATAGTTTACCCATCACATAGCGAGCGCTACAACGTCATACGTTGGAATCATTTCACAACATGCTTAATTCTGAGTCTTGGGATTTTCCTCTTGCCTAGACTAGGAATTTACTCTCATTAGTATCAGTGAGTTACGTGGGATTCCACCAGCGTCCCACCAAATTTATTCATTCTCAAACATAGGAATCACGCTTAACCAGCATCTCATCATCGTCTTACTCAGATTTTACATAGCAAGCGCTATAGTGCTATACGCTGGATTCACTACACAACAAGCTTGTCAGACATGGGATTTTCTCCTTACCTAGACTTATGATTTGCTCTCACTAGTGTCACGCGAGTTACCTAAGATTTCATTAGCGTCCTACCACATTCATTCATACTTAAGCTTTTCAAAGCGAGCGTAATGACGCCATACGCTGGATTCACTTCATACAACCATGCGAATACGATAAGGGATCAACGAGTTACAACTTACCCTTAACATAGATTATCTCAAATTATCACAGAGTAGTGAAGCATCTTATGACACAACCATAGAGGAAAGATTGCTCAACATATAACGTTAATAGAACATTACCTTTCTAGAATGAAGTTCATATCAATAGTTTATAAATCACATTAGAAACTGATTAACCATTCACAACCATTTATAAACCACTCCTTATTACCTTCAGAAGAATACTCGTTTTCATGGAAAATATTTATGAAATAGGTTTTATCATTCATAGAAATAGGGTTCATAAAACGAACTTGATCATTCACATTATAGTAATCAATCATAGGTAACGCTTGTAAATCATATTTATTACTTTTAACAATGCTTATAAAACGAAATAGTGTAAACAACGCAACATTCATAACAAAATATACAATTCATCTTGTCACTCACAAAAGATACTTAGCATCAACTTCTTCCTTCTTGGCTTCCGGCTTTCTCTCTTCATTTGATGGTTAAAGGAACTGTCTGTTCAACATTCAAAACCTTCTCTTTTTTACTCTCATTAGATAACTAGAGTCTATTTTTCTTTTGGAAAAACTTCATTTTTCTTTTGGCTTTTGGCCTTATTTATAGTGGCATTTCATCTCTGAGGGCCACTTCCTTGCTTTACACGTGTCGTCTTATTAACACACTGTGTTATGTTATCAATCCAAACTTGACATGTAATTCAACCGTCAGTGGCGATTTAACTTTCTCTTGAGACACATACCTTATTACTTTGAAAAGCCAAACTCTTAATTATCTGTCTGTACTTTTCGTTTCTCAAAAAGTCGCTATCGTTCTAATTCCTACAGCAAGTTGTCGTATCATTTGACAAGACATTTCCTTCCTCACCTCAATTGCTTGGGAGTATATACTTCTTCTTGCAACATCCTACCAAATTCCTTGCCCTTCGCGCTCAATGCAATGCCTTCCTTATTGGTTACGCTATTGT
Organism: Cucumis melo; assembly: GCF_025177605.1. Lineage (NCBI taxonomy): Eukaryota > Viridiplantae > Streptophyta > Magnoliopsida > Cucurbitales > Cucurbitaceae > Cucumis > Cucumis melo. The sequence continues at coordinate 34,491,910 of NC_066862.1, forward strand.
GTTGTTTACCTTTGTGCGATAGAATCTTAGCTTACGCATTTTTCTTCACGTCGCCTCACTCTCTTTTCGCATCCTTTTGTTAGAACTTCTGAATACATCCGAAATCGATCTTCCTGCAAAGGTCCCTTTCTTTTCAGATTAGGGCTCAAATTGCTACTAATGCAAGTTTGAATTGATAAAGATTATACTTACGTGGGATTATAAGGATCAATAACCAATTGATCTTGTTTGAAAGTCATTAATCTACTACAAAGGTTTCGAGTACTATGGCCAACTGATATTTGAGATGGATCTACAAAAGCGTAATTAGAAATCTTCTTCAAATCAATAATAAGTGAGTATAAGTACATACAATAAATCAATCGCACACATCAACATATTACTAATTAAAAAGTGAGAATATATATATCATAAAGACTTATTACGTGATATAAGCCACCATTGATAAAGTCTTCACTTTTTGCATGTTGAAAAAATCAATGACATCTTCTCAGAAGACGTAACTCTTTCCACATATACTAAATAGCTCAAGAGATAGTTGAAAGGAAAAACTAGACCCATTAATTTACCCTTTCAGCATATATGAGAATATACTTCAATTATATTGTTAGATTGGATGGTGCACTAGTAACTTCTACCTCCATTATCATCGTCCTCAAAGCTTTTACCTAATAAAATTAAGTAACAATCTAAGAGCTCATATATGTAAAAAAATTTATTTATAATCCACCTTCACATTCAGCTCATTCTTTGATATCAGTGGCTTAGTATAGTAATCACTTCTTCCTCTTCCACTTCCTCGTCTTCTACTACATTCTTGTTTGATGTAAGTGATATGGATGGTACACTAGTAGCAATCCCTTTCTTCTCTTTTACCATGTTTTCTAAATTTGTATCACTAGTCATCTTCTTTAAAACTTTCTCCTAAAACCATCCAAAATTTCAAAGCACAAGTAAATGATAACTTCACTTTGATAAACAATTAATATTGTAACTTGATTTTGGAAACAAACATTTTGTCTTCTCTTGGACTTTATTCTTGGTGCAATTACCATGCTCGGATGTTGACATATTTTGAACTTTCTCTTTCAATTCACGAATGTGTTTACGAAGTGCTCATTTTCATCAATGATTTGTTGGGTTGTATCCACCTTTTTTGAATTTCTTGGTTTTGATTTGTGAAATAAATAGTAGGTGTAATGAAACCACCCACACGACGTACTCGGTCCCCATATTCTCGAGTACCCAAAGCTTGAGTCAACGTATCATTAGGTGATTCATCTTTCTTGGAGAGTGGACCTATATTGTTATTCAAAATCTCATCTTAAAAGGAGTTAAATATGATCATTAATATGTAAAACATATATTCATGTGATGCAAATGTAACATTGAGAATTTTACTATTTGATTGGTAACTTTTCGTACATCTTCGTTCATGCATCCTCCATTTTTTTGTCCAAGCATTTTTCCACATATTAGTTCGTAAAAAAACCAGTTCATTGGAAGGATCTTTTTTATGCATATCATTAAGCACACCATAGTTAAATTTAAGAATATCTATAAAATACTATAACATTCTTAATTACCACATCGTCGACAAGATTTACATATTTGCTCCTCTTTCTTCGATCTTGTTGTTCACTTCTCACTTTCTATACAAATTTTATGCAAAAAGATTAAAATAACAAACATGGTTTATATTATGATTAATTTTATTACAAGATAAAAGTTTAATACTTGAAATTCTAGAGATAGTCTTGACTTGACAAACTCATGCAAAACATATGTACTAATTATGTGAGAATACAATGTAGGTGGATCTATCAAGAGTTGCAGTCCATCCATAAATGGGATAATATATTATTGTGTCCTTAACCAACACTTGAATTGATGATATTCAACTCCGACCATTTTCATAATAGCCTTCTTACTTCGACCATCAACTATGAATGCTCCCTAGACAAACCAAACAATGCATAAGAAAAAAGAACCTATATGCCCCTAAGTATCAATATAAGCATTGATAGCCACATTATAGTACAACTGAAAATATACAATAAGTGTGTAAAATTTTCATGATTTCCAAATGATTACATACCTCAACCATATTGTATATTTTTTCTTTTAACTCAGTCGGCACTAGCTTCTAAGATGCATGTGTAATTGGGATATGATGATGCACATATGATCCAATGAAAGATTGTAGCTTATGCCCATTCTCGCCAATTGGTACTCCATTTTCATTGTAGTCAACTACTATTTACTCCTATGTACTCCTAATTCTTGTTACATCATTCATCAATGTTAGTTCGCTTGTTTTCCTTTTCTCTTTCTTTGGTGCTTCAACTTCTTCTAATTCATCAGTATTTGCATTGTCTAAATCTACTTTGACCTCGTCCAATCTAAGTGCTAAGTCCTCATTACTTGCTAGCTCTCTTGTATACGAATTAGCCTGAGAAAAAAATAAAGTTTAGTTAGCTAAGTGTAAGATGCAAAATATTCATAAAAACTAGTAAATAAAAACCCACCCAAACATTAACTCATTAGGAACCCACGTGCCTTCACAATTAGCTCGTACATATGTTGTAGTGTTCTCGTCTAAATGAAGTCTAGATTTAATATCTAATGTATTTTTAGGCATTCCTTAACAATTTAGAACTATATCTCCAAGTTCGTAATCATTTTATTGATCCTCGAAATCTCTTGTGGTTGACTAAGAACAATAGACCATCGACTATCACTTGGATCTTTAACAGAAAACATTTGTCTTGCCTGGGTTGTGAGTATGAAAGAATTGTTCTTATACACATTTTATTTTAGTCAACTAACACAAACCCAAGCTCGTCAATTTTTATGCCACCACTATTTTCAATCCATATCACATTTAAAAATGGCAACCTTATATATATATTATAATTAAGTTCCAAAATCTCTTTTATCACATAATAAAAAGATATTTCTCTGATTATAGGATTTTTATCTTTCAAGCTACATACTTGCATTGTTTTTGCAACTAAACTAACTCAACTATTCTGTGCAATTTTGTTTTTGTCATGCAACTTTATGTGGTAGTGCCATCCATTAATTACGTAACTATTGTAAGTAGTCACAACTGGATGAGGGGTATGAGCAATCCATCGCAAGTTATTTAAAACCTCAATATCTCCCGTTGCAAGTTCCATTCCAACCTAAGTGACAACGACTTGGACAATTAGGATATAAATGAGAAAGGATTATATTAAATAACTAATTTCATGTTATACCTTTTCTTGTAACCAAGATATGAACATTTGGATGTGTTCCTCTTGAATCCATTTTTGTTTTTTGATCTACTTCGATGTTGTTGTTGCAATGTGATCATATGTTTTCTTTTAAAGTACAACAAGATATTGAAATGTAATTACTTTAAATTTTAGAAACTTCAATAAAATGAATGGATTATAGACAGAAGAACTTACTCTGTATATGGTTGCACATCAATAATATTCTCAAAAACATATCGATGAGCTTGATGTAAAAGCTCTTGTTAAGGTATTTTAGTAACTCCACTTGACAATTTCTGCCAAGTTCTAAATTATCAGAATTGTCACTTAACTTTTGACAACCAAGTCCAATAGGATCTACTCCATATAAAAATTCTAAACAAAAAATTCAACAGCTTCTTCTAATATATAACCTTCAGTAATACAACCCTCTAAACAATGAAAATTCCTTACATCATTTTTTATAACCTTCACGAACCTTTCAAATAGATACATCCATCTAAAATAAATGCACCATTATCGTGAAGAATGAAGGAGTGAAGTACTTCTATAGTAAACATAATGTAATCACAATGTCTTCTTGTAGCTTATATACTTGTATAACATCTATAACTTTATTACATATAGAATTGAAAAAATACACAGATGAATTATAACATATCGAACATATTTTGGAAGCACAGATCTAATGGCAATAGGAGCAGTTGTTTAAGAGGACATGATAATCATGAGATTCTTGACCATTCAGTTTTGAATCTTCTATTGGCACAAGATTCCTAACATTGGAATAGTAACCCCGAGGAACTTTCATTTCTGATAACGTCTTCAAAAGAAAACGTTTTTCTTTGTTAGTAAGACTATAGCAAGTAGGGAGAATGAATTTTTTTATCCCGATTAATAGGTGTAAGCTGAGGTCGAATCTTTAAATCAGCTAATCATATCTAGCATTCAAATCATCCTTAGTTTTTCTTGGAATATTGAGAAGTATGCCTAAAATATTCATGCAAATGTTTTTCTCAATATGCATCATATCTAAACAATGTCTAACATGAACATGCTTCCAATAGGGGAGCTCGAAAAAAGTAGTCCTCTTATTCCAACAACTCTTGGTGCTTCCTTAAGAGTGTTTTCTTTCTTTGTTTATTTTCCTCTTTGAAAGTCATGATCTTTAGTCTTTTTTCAAATACAACCTCTCCAGAAAAAGGTTTGGGAATACTTCCAAGTTCTCGTTGACCATTAAACAATTTCCTTTGACGACAAAAAAAAGATGATTATGTGGTAAAAATTTTCGATGCTCAAGGTATGCCATTTTTTTTTCATATTTCAATCGTATTGAAGATGTGTTATCTCCATAAATTGGACATGCCTTATACCCACTTGACATCCACAAAGGTTTCCATATGCTGGAAAATCATTAATTGCTCATAATAGAACTATTCTTAGGTTGAATAGTTTCTCATTATAGGCATCGTAACATTGCACACCACTTTCCCACAAAAGTTTTAAATCATCAATCAATGGTTCTAAGTATATCACAATGTCATCCCCTGGTTGCTTTGGACCCAAAATCAATATTGATAGCGTCATAAACTTTCGTTTTACATACATAACCATGTGAGAAGATTATAAATCACCATCATAACTAGCCAACAACTGTACTTGGAGCTCATATCACTATGTGGGTTTATTCCATCTACTGACAATGCTGAACAAATATTCCTAGGTTTATAACCAAAATTTGTTCACATGGTCTCGACTAACTTTTAAGCTTGAGAGTCAGCAAGGTGTCGTAATTTATCAGCAATTTCTCTTCCATTAGCATGCCAAGTTAAGTTTTTAGCACATTCAACACTCCTAAACATTCATTGGAATCATGGAATATGTGGAAAGTACCACATTGTTTTAGCAGGAATTTTCTTTTTCTTATTTGCATCTTTACCATATTTCCATCTAGACTCATCTGATTCAGGGCACACAATTGCATTGGCATATTCCTTTCAATACAAGCAACAATCATTAAGGCATGCATGAATCTTTTCATATTCTATTCCTAATGCACCAAACATTTTCTTTGCTTCATACGTTGATGTAGGGAGGTGATCATTAGTAGAAGGTAAGATGTCTTTTAATACTTTTAATAGTTCTGAGAAATTAATGTTTTACTCCATCCATGTCTAACTTTTAAGTTATACAACTTCACTAATGTAGACAATTTGGTGAATTTTTTTGCATTCTTCGTATAACAGCTTCTCAGCATCACTAAGAAATTTGTCAAAACCACTTACATCCTTTGAATATTGCTCATGAGAAATTTCAACCATTTCCTTTATATATCCAACATCATTCTCTTCATACATACACTTAGAGGATTCTCCATATAAGGATGATCTAGGAAATTCTTCACCATGCCAACACAAAATCTTTTAACTTTCATCAATGCCATTAAAATATAAATGATCTCTAATATCATTAGCTTTATGTCTCTGATAATTTCCACACTTTAAACAAAGACAATGTATAGAAGTATTATTTGTATTGGAAAATCTAAGTCTGATGAAGTTCTCTACACCCAACTCAAACTCTTTAGATAATCTACTCTTTGATGTCCATGATTTATCCATACTTATAATATGCTAATTTTGGAGCTACAATTTTTTTTACAATATTCCAAATTAGGTAACTCATAGAACTTATAAATATTGTACAAAACTATTATTTCTATAGAACATAACAACTTTAACTCACGAAAAAATAATAAGTGCACATTTAACATATTGAACGATATTGGTATTTCTATAGAACTTAAGTACTTATGACCTAAACTATGCTCAAAATTACATAAGAGTTAGTAACGCTCATTCAACATATTGCTACTTTGAAATATGAACGGTCTTTGAGATGTGCAACATAAGTAGTTTCAGTTATGTGAATAGTAGAGCACAATAGAGATAGACAAGAAACACAACACTCCAAAGATTGTTTATCCAGTTCGATGAATATGCATCTACATCTGGGGGGCTGTTATCCCTGGATAGAGGATTGTATTAATAACAAAGACAATGACAGTTGAATACATAGTTATGACTGAGGGAACAACACTATGATCTTTTGTTCCTATACTGTTCTAGGACTGTTCAAGACAGAAGTTAATTATGAACTAACATAATGATCACAACTATATAGTGAATGGCATAGAGCACCCCCTCAATGGTGGCACTAGTTGAGAGTGCTTTCAATGTCGACTTGTCAAACTTATCTATCCAGATTTCTTCGTTCTGAGTTTTTCATAAGCCACAACCAGAAGCTTACCAAACTCCGTTATTTATAATTGATGAAACTTCCTCAGGAAGTAACTAATTAGTAAATAATCTTAACCACTTGGGTCCACTTTATTAGTTCAACCGAATCCTATTTTTAAGGAGAGAATCTTAAGCCGGTTGTTAAAAGAAATAATCATGTGGTACCATTTTGCTTAACAAACTCCCCCTTGGTACCACTGACTTTTATTTCTGTAGTCAAGCACCCAGATTAACCAACTTCCCGAGTGTCGTAATCAGAGGACATAGAACCCAGATTAAGAGAAAACATATTTCACTAATTGCAATGAAGAGAATAGCAGAAAACAACTATAAACTCATCTGTCAAGCTGAGCTGAAACATCATGACTTAAAACAACTGAAACATACTGAAACAACCATTGAAGAAACATAATTCACACAGAATTCACACAACAATAATTCTTCTGAAGGGCAGAAGCCTACTGAACCTACTGATATAACAAAAGAGACTATTGATCACAAAAAAAACTGAAACCAACTCTGCTGATCACAAAAGCTAACACCACTTGCCAACCAACTCCTCCTGCTTGAATGCAAAATTAAAGCTAGAACTTCTTAATAAGACGGAGGAGGGGTAGCTCCGGAGGCTGCACGCTGGAGGTCACGAATGACAGCATCCAACACAGTGCGTCGATCAGATAGCTCACTTATTTGATGAGTCAGAGCGCGAGATTCGGCAATTAGAGCTTGCAACAGACGATTGGCAAGTGACACACAGAGAGTGAGAGGATGGCCAACACTAGGTTGCGAAGCAACATGAGTACTGGTTTTGCTTGGAGCATTGTCAAACTCAGCAGCAACATCAGGAATGTGAGCCCCTTGAAACAAGCACATACTGAGCGGTATAACCCGAGGCGCTGAACCAATAGTATTCAAAGGAGTCAGAATGGTGGACTGTTGAGCCAGAAGAAAGCCACTTAGAATTTGAGGGAAGCAGATTGGGATATGGATACCAAAGGTATCCACATGCCGCAGAAGATGGTTGAAGATGAATTCTCCAACGTTCACTTTTACTCCAGTGCCCACAAGGTAGATAAAGTGACCCAAGGAAGTCGAAATAGTGGAGGCATGCGTATAGGGAATCCAATTGGAAATCTCGATTCGATGAAGAATTAAATATTTAACTGTCAAGGAGGCAACTGGTAACTGTCCATCGACTGGCCACATAGGGACTGTTCCATCGGTAAGTTCTTCAGCCAGTTGTTCAGGAGTGGGGTACGAAACTGCATAGTCAGCAGGCAGAGCGAGACCCAGATAAGTATTCAGTAGTTTAGGAGACATGTTGAAACAGATACCACAAATATGTACCTTTTGATACTCATCTGCACTCGAATCATTGAAGTCTGAAGGTAAATTTACAATCAGGTCTCGCATGAGTTGCAGATAAAATGGGCCAACCTCAGAGACAATACAGATAAGCCCTGCATTGCGTATCAATTATAGAATGGCAGGGCAAGAGTTATACTGATCAGTAATATTAGCCTTGTCTGCAATTCGCCTCTTAACCACATATTTCCATTTGTGTGCCCCTTCCTCAGAGTGAAAAGATACACCATCAATTGGTACGGATGGCACATTTAGAGGTACCTTCTGTCGTCCAGCCTTGGTGGAGACAACTTGTTGTCCTTTAGTAAGAGGGCGCCAAAAGCCAGAAGAGGATGCCACATGCCCTGGTGGGGACACAGGAAACGAAAACTCACCCGATCCTTTAGTTGACCTAGGAATCGAGGACTCACCCGACTCTTTAGTTAATCTGTGATCAGATGGGTCCTTTTCATGAGATTCAGTCTGGTCCTCAGTTGATGTGGACGTGGCTTCCGCCTCTGTCTTTTCTTCCGTTCCCAAAGCATAATCTTCATCATCAGAATCATCATCATCATCTGCCACAGAGGGTGGAGCAGTTTGGGGAGAAGCCTGGAATGAAGTAGCACCGGAGTACTTAGCATGTTCACTAGATCGAGGTGGGGCCACCTTAGGAGACACACCTCCACTTGACTGTGGTTTTGGGGTAGAAGCAGTTTGATAGATACGAACGCTTCTCGTTTGGTGAAGAAGTGTAGATAGAACCACATTGTCCTCACTGTTTGATGAGTCAGAGTCTAATACCACAGTTTCCACAGAAAGCCTAGGTTCGAGCCTTGAGGAAGACTTTGGCACAGACAAAGATACAGAAGGACGAGCACTCCGGGGTAAAGAAAACTCGAGGACTTCTTCCTTAACAGTAACTGACGACGGAGGATTCGTCGATCGTTCTGCATGGAAGCTTTGCTCAGGACTGGGAACCGCACTATTGTCACCCGACGAAATTGACTTGCGAACTTTCTTATACGAATGTTTAGTTGGAAATCCTTTGTACCGTTTCCCCTTCAAGGAAGTTGTCGACTTCGAAGGAGCAGGGTCCATTCATTCTGAAACACAGGGAGCCGAAAAGTTTTTGGAAGAGGAAATACCAGATGGATATTTCTTGAATCGAGTGGTAACCATGATGAGTAAGAGACATTAATATAGGTAAAGCATCGAAGAATCTGCAGAGACGAATCCCAACTGACTAGAGAAGATCCAGGAATATTAAGAGATATATAGCTGACTGCACGGAACCCCGTGTAATTTAAATTTGAAGCTTGGGGGGCAGGTAATCTAAATGGGCTGAATATACTACATGAGGCCCAATATATGCTCTAGTGAAACAATGAAGGCCCCTGACCCGCTAATTATCATACATGCCGTTGACACACTCCAACACTTGCCTTTAATCCTTCAAATGTTGTAACATGCAGAGGCTTAGTGAATACATCTGCTAGCTGAAAAGCACTCTGAACATGTTCTAAACTGATAAAATTGGCTTCGACTAACTCTCGAATAAAATGATGTCGGATATCTATGTGCTTAGTTCGACTATATTGAACTGGGTTTTTGGAGATGCTTATTGCACTTAGATTATCACAGTAGAGAACCATGGATGACTGGGTTACCCCATACTCATCAAGCATTTGTTTCATCCATAAAAGGTGAGAACATCTACTCCCTACAGCAATGTATTCAGCTTCGGCTGTTGAGAGGGAAACACTATTTTGTTTCTTGCTAAACCAAGTTGTTATATTATTCCCTAAGAAGAAACACCCTCCAGATGTGCTCTTCCTATCATCTGAACACCCTGCCCAGTCTGCATCACAGTAGCCAACAAGAGTACCAGTTGTGTCATAAGTATACGAAATACCATAGTTAAATGTACCTGATATGTATCTGAGTATGCGTTTTGCACTATGAAGGTGTGACGTGCGAGGGTCAGCTTGATACCGAGCACATACTCCTACTGCGAAGGCTATATCCGGTCTGCTGGCTATCAGATAGAGCAAACTCCCAATTATGCTTCGGTACAGATTTGTATCAACTTTTTCACCAGTTAAGTCCTTAGTCATTTCCAGATGCATAGCAGTGGGTGTTCTTTTAGATCTAGCGTTATCCATTCGAAACTTAGATATAAGGTTCTTTGCATATTTTTTTTTAGAGAAGAAGATCCCTGTTTTTTCTTGCTTAATTTGAAAACCAGGAAGAAGGTTAGTTCCCCAACCATGCTCATTTCAAATTCTCCCTTCATCTGAGCAACAAACTGTTCAACATTGTCTGAGGACGTACCTCGAAATATAATGTCATCAACATAGATTTGAACAATCATAAAATCAGTACCTTGACGGTACATAAACATTGTTTGATCCGCACTACCCCTTCGATATCCTTGTTGTAACAAATATGTGGAGAGTCTCTCATACCATGCTCTAAGAGTTTGTTTGAGTCCATAGAGTGCCTTTCGAAGCTTATACACATGATCATGGTGCACCGGATCAACAAATCCTTTTGGCTGGGCCACATATACTTCCTCAGATAAGTACCTATTTAGGAACACACTCTTCACATCTATTTGAAACAGTTTGAACCTCCGGAAAAACGTATAGCTTAGCAGTAGTCGGATGGCTTCTAACCTGGCTACCGAGGCAAAAGTCTCCCCAAAATCCAGACCTTCTATTTGAGAATACCCTTAAGCAACCAATCTTGCTTTATTACGGATAACTCTTCCTTGTTCATCTGTTTTGTTCTTGAAGATCCATTTGGTACCAATTATGTTAGCATAAGGTGGCTTTCGCACTAGCTCCCACACTTGATTTCTTTCAAACTGTAATAGTTCTTCCTGCATAGCCAAAATCTAGTATTCATCTGTAAACGCTGCTGTGACAGTGGTAGGTTCTAGGGAAGTAGTGTAGCATACATTGGTAACCATTTTAGCATAGTCTCTTCTCTCCTTCTTTCGAGTTATGATTCCACTGTGAACATCTCCGATAATGAAGATGGAGGGGTGATTTTTGGCTATATGCGTAGGTGGCATGAGTTTATGCTTTGGAGAATCAGTTGAATTAGCAGTTCGCTCTGGAGTGTGCTAACTTGCAGATACTGTTGCTTCACCTTCAAATGTCTTAGAATGATTGACTAATGTAGATGGTGTTGCCATATCAATTCTATTTGGTTCGGTATGAGGGGGTGAGTAGGTTGTTTCTCTAGTGAGGGACGTCGATTGTGACTCTGCATCTGCAGGTTTATGAGAAAGGGAATCCCAAAAAGCCCCATCTTCATCATCAAGGTTTCTGTTAGGTTCCTTACCAAGGTCATCAATAATGACATTAACGGATTCTATAACTGTTTTTGTATGCTGATTGTAGACCCTGTAGGCTCGACTGTTAGTAGAATATCCAAGAAATATTCCACGATCTGACTTTGAGTCCCATTTTCTGCGATGATCCTTATCACTTAAGATAAAGCATGTGCTGCCAAAAATTGTGAAAGTACTTCACATTAGGTTTTCTTCCTTTCCACGGTTCATAAGAGGTAGTTGTGATCCCTGGACGAAGGATGACCCTGTTGTGTATATGACACGCAGTGTTTAGAGCTTCAGCCCAGAATTGAATTCGCAAATGCTTTGCATGGATCATTATTCGAACCATCTCCTGTAAGGTTCGGTTCCTTCTCTCTACAACTCCATTTTGCTTTGGTGTCAATGGGGCAGAGAACTCATGAAAGATACCTTCATTATCACAGAACTCAGTAAAGTACTTATTTTCAAATTCACGGCCATGATCAGTTCGTATTCGGCCAATACCAGTATTTTTCTCTCTTTGGAGTTGAGTGAAGAGGGTTTGACACGTCTTAAAAGTTTCATATTTATCAAGAATGAATTTTACCCAGGTATAGCGAGAAAAGTCGTCTACATATACTAATGCATACCTTTTTCCTCCCAAGCTTTCTGTTTACATGGGCCCCATTAGGTCTATATAAAGAAGTTCCAAAGTGTGGGACGTCGAGGAGAGACTTACAGACTTATGCGTCGACTTGACTTTCTTACCAGCAGGGCACTCCGAACAACTTTCCAGTGAGGAGAATGAAAGAGGGGGAAGACCGATAATGACGTCAACTTTGGTGACCTTGGAAATAGTAGTGCCACTAAGATGTCCAAGCCGTTTGTGCCATAGTTCAGCTTCTTCCACTTTTGATAGATTGCATAAGTTAACCTCTGCATCCCAGTGATAGCAGTTATCTGACAGCCTTGTTCCGCTGAGAAACACTTTTTTTTTACTATCCAACACATTGCATCTGTCTTTACTGAAACTAACTTGATAGCCTTGATCACACAATTGGCTGATGCTTATGAGATTTGCAGATAGCCCTTGTACTAGTCGATCATCAAGTAGAAAGGGTAGGCCTAGACGATTAATCGTTCCTTTGCCAATGATTTTACCTTTCCCTCCATCTTCAAATACTACCAATCCAGCTTTGTATTCACTGGGTTCAGAAAAGAAATCTGCATTATCTGTCATGTGTCTGGAACAACCACTGTCAAAGTACCAGTCACCAGAGTTATTACTTAGTGCTAGTCCCGGTTTCCTTCTGCTAGCAGTGTGTCCCAAGTGACTTTCAAAAGTTCGCAGTGACCCAAATAATTCATCCAGTTTCATTTTAGATAGATCATTAGCTTCTTCAATCACTGTGACTTTCATGTTGAACTTAGAGGGCAGGGATCTAAGAACCATTCGAACAAGCTTTGAGTCAGACATTTTTCTCCGAGTGCATCTGATTCGTTGGCAATGTCAAGGACACGAACATTGAACTTAGCAATAGTTTCATCTTCACCCATTTGAAGAGCTTCGAATCGAGACGTCCAGATCTGCAGTCGTGAGATTTTCACTTTGGAGGTTCCTTCAAAAGCTACTTCCAAGATGTCCCAAGCAGCCTTGGCTGATTTGCATGTGTTAATTAGTTTGAATATATTTGGATCAACAACATTAAACAGTGTATTCAGTGCACGAGAGTTGCCTACAACAACATCATCTTCATCTTTTGTCCACTTCAACTCAGATTTTCGTACAGTTTGACCTGCTTCGTCCTTTTCAGTGGGATACTCCCATCCAGATATAACAGCTCTCCAACTCCTCATGTCTAGTGACATTAGGAAGGCCTCCATTCGTGACATCTAGTAGCCATAGTTTCCTCCGTCCAAAAGGGGAGATATGCTAGTTCAGTTTCCTTCACGGATACCGTCCATCAAAGATCGAATACTGAACCTTGCTCTAATACCAATTGAAATATGAACGGTCGTCGAGATGTGCAACAGAAGTAGTTTCAGTTATGTGAATAGTAGAGTGCAATAGAGATAGACAAGCAACACAACACTCCAAAGTTTATTTTCCAGTTCAATGAATGTGCATCTACATCTAGGGGGCAGTTAGCCCTGGATAAAGGATTGTATCAATAACAAATACAATGACAGTTGAATACATAGTTATGACTTGGGGAACAACACTATGATCTTTTGTTCCTGTACTGTTCTAGTACTGTTCAAGACAGAACTTAATTATGAACTAACATAATGATCACAATTATATAGTGAATGACATAGAGCTCCCCCTCAATGGTGGCACTAGTTGAGGGTGCTTTCAAACTTATCTATCCAGATTTCTTCGTTTTGAGTTTTTCATAAGCCACAGCCAGAAGCTTACCAAACTCCATTATTTATACTTGATGAAACTTCCTCAGGAAGTAACTAATTAGTAAATAATCTTAACCACTTGGGTCCACTTTATTAGTTCAACCGAATCCTATTTTTAAGGAGAGATCTTAAGCCGGTTGTTAAAAGAAATAATCACGTGGGACCATTTTGCTTAACATACTTAATTCCAAATCAAGAGAAGAATAATCATCATGTCATTAAAGGTAAAGGCAAAAATAAATTTGAAAGATAGGGTTTAATGTGATGAATTAGTTGAGCATTTGAGCTTAGATTTATAATTAAGACTTACGAAGTAAAATCTCAAGGTGAAATCTCCCAATGTTTCAAAATATTTAATTAAGAGTATTCATGTGAAATCCCAAGTAAAATCTAACGATCCTACCAAATTTCCAAGTAAGACTACTCATGACAATTCTTTTTTTTTTTTTTTTTTTTTTTTTGAAAAGATGACCCCAATTTTGGATTTCAAACCAAATTTTAAAGCAAAACAAGATGGTTGTCCCATGTGTTCAGGGGACCCATATGCTTAAATATAAAAAAAGGAAAAAATGACAGTTTATAATTGAATATTACCAAAATGATCACTCAAAATAAACTAAAAATAACAAGTTGACCAAGCAGTGGAAGAACTACCATTTTGAAAATTCCAACGATCTGCAATTCAAAAGAGATCTAAAATCATTATTTTCTAACTTCATTTATTTTACTTTTTAAGTCTTGAAGATAAGGAGAGAAAGGGATAAAAAAGAATTTAAGTGTAGCCATAAAAGAATTGAAGTGTAGTCATCTAAATTTATTCATTCATTACCAATGTAACTAAAGTTTCCAATAAAAAGTGGAGAATGCTGGCTATAAAATTTATTAGGTTGTTTTTTATTGAAAGGAATATTTGTGGGTTCATTCCAAGATTGCGAAAGCAACAACCTGGTTTAGTGATCTTGATGATTCCTAAACAGTGATTACGTGAATGTAATAAACTCTTTTGTTTTCATGAAATACTGGGAAGGAGATAGAAGTGGCTAAGCATGTAGTTGAAGTTTAAAAACAAAAAACGAAAACCCATTTTATAATCTCTTGGTTTTCTAAAATGATTTATGTTTCAGTAGAATTATTTTTTAAATTCTAAAAACAAAAATGACTTTTTTTTAGTTTTCAATACTTCTTCGTCAATTTTGAAAACATGGTGAAAGAGTTTTTAAATCACGATAATCACTCAAAACAAACTAAAAAAAACATCAAAAATCCGCATATTACCAAATTGAAACTGAAAAGAAACTAAAATAATTAGAATTAAGAACACAGAAAGAAGAAATAGAGAACAATTCAACAGCCCCAAGTATCTAAATAGATTAAAAAAAAAAAGGCTACCGTGTTTGTTCAATTCCATTGAAGTAAATAGCTTGAGGGCAAGTGAGGTTTTGAGGAAAAAGTGCATTTGCAATAACATCAATAAGAATAGAAACAATCAGTTCCTCAGCAATCCAATGAACACATAAAGGTAATAACAAGTGAATCAAAGGCCTCAGCTTATCAAACCCAATGAACCCATAATATCTAATATTTTATAAATATTAATCATCAATATGGGTAAATTTGATACCTTTAAAGAATTAGGGCTTTGACCACCCAAAAGTGCAATTGGAGATTGGATTAATTGAGTTCGAGTTTGGGTGTAATAAGCACAGTTCACTAGCCTCGCCGGAGTGGATTAGAGTTGCAGTAGTTAAATTCGAATTCTGATGCAATAGACACCCATAAGTTCCTTTGCATGAAACCATAAATCCAATTCTATCAACCGTTGGTTGCTGTCAGCAGTGGGTCGGAGTCAATGTGTGGTCGACCGAAACGTGGCTTCTATGTAGCGGCTGAAACCTCCGTTGAAATCATGGGTTTTTGAAACATTATCTACTTGTGGTCGACCGAAGAGTCCATGGCTCGCCATCGATGAGAGAACGTAAGACTTTTTTGTTACGGTGGATGAAAGAACCAGAGTTAAGGGTTTTTTTTTTTTTTTTTTTTTTTTGGAGATCGTTGAGAGAAAGGGGGAGATAAAATTAGAAATTTAATAAATTTATTTAATGAAAAGTTGGAGGAAAATAAAAAATATTTTTATATTTTTATACTTACATTTTTAAAGTCTTGAATAAAAAATGTTAACTATACTTGATGTTTTTTTTTTGTGTCAAGTAAAGATGATTTTTAGTAGTGGATAACAAGCCATGGTATTTTAACATCAAACAGTATCTAAATCAAACAGTACATAAATGTAAAGAATATCCATATGGAACTCCAAAGAATAACAATGCACAATAAGAAGGTTGGCCATGAACTTTTTTTTTTTTTAAGTGGCAAAGTTCTTAATAAAGGAAACCACGATATGGTGCTCCATTGGTGTGTAGATATGAAAGAAACAAAACAAATTGTGACAGAAATTCATGGAGGAATAAGTGGAACACATGCTATAGACATATGATGGCTAGACAAATACTTATATCTGGTTATTATTGGATAACGATAGAATCAGACCGCATAAAATATGCAAGGGAATGTAAAAAGTGTCAAATTTATATGGATAAGTGATAACTTGTAGAAATACAAGTTATTATGGCCTTTTATGTAAAATAATGAAGTCTTATCATATAAGAATAGAAGAAAACAAAGGGAAAAGTATGCGCTTTGATTAACATGTGAATCGTGTGGAAAAGAACCTCATCCCTGTTTTATTGAGTTTTTAGTGTTTTTATCACTTGATTATAGGCAAAAGAAGTAAAGCTTTGCTATAAAATGATTATGCGAGGAGATGCATCCAGCCAACATGGCGACAAGAAACCAAGCTAGGCAATCTCATGCACTAGCAGATAAATTTGGTTGCCACGAATGTCAGACAAAGGACAAAATGATTCAAAGACATTAATGACAAGTGGGATGCCTTGTCAACATCACTCTCCGCCTATAAATAGAGCTCTTCATTCCAGAATTTGGTGTCCATACTTGGCCGAAAAGTAAGCTCTTATATCATCCACTTCTCTTCTTTCCTTGAGTTTTAGGTGAGAGCTTATAACAACAGAGAGAAAGAGAGAGTTCATCCTCTACCATTTTTTCCCTCAATGATAGACAAAAATCAGAGCCAAGGAATATGAGAAATCATACTCTGTGGCATAACACTTTTATGTGTATTCCATTTTATCCTTTATTTGTATTGTTTTGTAACATATACATCATGGACGGGAGGCCTAAAGTTATATTTATGAAACCAATGCATTTCTTCTTTCATTCTCCCATTTCTTCTTTTACTCTTCATGTTCAATATGTTTGATTAATTTGCAAGCAAAAAAAAATTGTTTTTAATACTAGAGAATCACAGTATATGCATTGTGAGTTTTGTTGAGTTAAACGTGGATGCCAAAGCATTCTATATTCATGAGAAGAATAATGACGTGGATTGTAATCACTTGACAAGTGAGAATATGAGAATACACGCATTTAACTATGCAAGTGGTGAGAATATTTTAACGATACAATCTTGTCGCCAAGTTCATTTTTTGCATACATTACAGACATGCCAATGTGTGTGGCGATAGAACCAAAAGGTTGCCTACCTTAATCAAGGATAGATTACTAATAATGTACCCAAGATGATTAGATGTAAATCATAGCTTAACTTTGTATATTAGGATCTGAAGAGGCAAACAAGTATGGTAAAGGTATTGAGAGGTCGCTTACTCTAACTTGAAGTTAATATATTCTTTGTATCGCCGTGAACTATTAAAGCACAATTCATTGTGACTAGACAATTAGACTTTCCTTCCTCGCCATGCCTAGAATTGAGTTCACATTCCATTTCACATCATCGCCATGCTCACTTTGCACCGCCAAAAACCATAGTGTAAATAGATAGGATGAGAATATATTGTTCATAACAATACTATATAGAGTATATCACATGATTTTAGCTGTGCGAGAAGACATTTAGGAGCTTAGATTCCCTATGATCGACTCTAGACTTACCAGAAAACCTCTTTTTACTTGCATTTTGGTGATAGAGAGAAAAACGTATCCTACATGCATATCTTTAGAAGTTATCAAAGCATGAATAGAATTGCACCTTTTCTTGCTTAACCCTGTTCAGTCACCTAATAATCGCTCACTTAGATCTTTAACATGACATATCCATGAATAGAAATATGTGCATATAATATAACAAGAAAGATTTTTGCGCCATTCCCTGGAAATTTAATGATTTTACTTTGTGAACATAATTTTTGCGTTGATCTCACGTAGAAATCTTGTTTAAGTTGAACGTGTACTTTAGTCGAAGATTGCGAGAACGTGTTTATGAGTAAAGGTGAACAATCGAAATTTTTACTTGTAGAGAAAACTTTTTGGAGAAACAGAGGAGAACAGTAGAAGAGATAGAGAGCTAACACCAAGAACAACAAAAATAACCAAGACACCCTTGCCAACCAACATACCCAAGAACATAACCCTGCTTATTTAGCCCATGACCTGGATAGACCCATAAGGTCGTATGCCTCACCTAATCATTTACAATTTCAACCCTAGTATTGCCTACCCTCATTTGGCGAGAACACAAGGTTTGAATCAAACCAATCATGCTCCAGATGATTTAGAACGCAGGACAGTTTGGTGGACACACACGTGAGGATTCACATGATCTCATCATAAATTTCTTCTCTATCTGTGCCTCGTTCAATATGCTCGAGATTTTGCAGGATGAGCTATGCTTCCCACCCTTCCCCTTCACATTACGCGATGAGACCAAGGGATGTGAAAACTCTACAAAACAAGAAGAAATAACAACATGGTATGTTTTGTTTGAAAAATTCATGAAAAAGTTTTTTCCACCCATAAAAAACGCTAGAAGAAGGCAGCACCTTATGACCTTCAAAGAGAGAGATAGAAAGAATCTAAATGACATATGGCAGAGATTTAAGAGAATGATAAAAGCATGCCCCTATCATAGCATACCTAAATGTGTTTTGATGGAGAAATTTTACTTTGAGCTAAGTAAAGACACACATCAAACTACTGATATTATGTTTGTAGGAGGGATGTTGAGAAGTTCATACAACAAGATTAAAAGTACACTGGATGCAATGGCTAGCGACAATAAAAAATGATGAGATGTTGGTTTTGGCTCGTGACAAAAGAATAGTGGAAACAGAGAAAAAGTAGACAAAAGATTAATGAGGGAGTAGATAGAAACAGGCTGGTGGCACTTCAAGGACAAGTTTTCGAGATGAACAAGTTGGTGCAATCGATGGCATTATCACAAGTGAACATTGCAAAAGTTGATAACTTGTAGAATTACACGTTATTATAGCCATTTAAAGAGAATAATGAGACCAAAATGCATTAGAAATGTGTCAAACCATATAGCTTATGTTGTAAATTCATAAATATTTGGAAATACACTATACATAAGCTTTTATGACTATTTCACCCTGTTTAACTGTTTAAACGTAGGATTGTGAACAAAAGAAGAAGCTAAGGAATCACAAAGGAACTTGCACGAAGATTAGACGAGAAAACAATATCAGTAGGTGAGAAGAGGTTCGCTAGAAGACAAAAGTGGTAAATGGAGTTTATGTGACTTAACATAGAAGCAACTTTCGGCGTTGACATGCTCAAAAGATTAGATTTCCCACCAAAACCTGTCCATATAAACGACTCCATCACCATCAAGAAAATAGTCCGATCTGGGTCTAAATGGACCCACATCACAGTTTGAATGGTCAGACCCTAGAGAGTGGTGGGAAGGAATATCTTTTCCACCGTCTGGAAAGTCTTCTACATCTTCTCCAGTTAGTCAACGAGTGAGAGCTTAAAGTTGAGTGAAGAAGATCCCATTCTCATCTTCTCCTTAACTTGTATTAGCATTTCTATTCTTTCCATTTTTGTATATGTCGGTGTAATGTATTCATTCATATTGTACAGTGGCGTAAGGCCTATATTATTTATTACATTGCATATTTAGACCAGTTTCAATCTTCCATCTCTTTACTGTTCATTCATCTTTGTGTTATTTGTAGTTTAAATCTTATGATAAGTTCTTGATAAGAAAATTAACTTATATTTCTTATCGTGTTAGCTTAGCTATTTTTATTACTTGGCCAGTGTATATCGCCAACTACTCGAGAGGGTAAGTAGCAAGGATATGGCTAAAATGCACAAGGAGGAGTTTGAAGACAAACTTCGCCTTGGCGAGATAATTTCCATCATTTGTATCCCAAAAGGAGAATAAGTGTAGGTACTAGGCGCCAAGAGGTTATCACCCTTAAACGCAAAGCTTTATAAGTCTTGTAAGTGAAGCATTCTAGATATACCTTGCATAACGCAATTTTGTCATTTGGATCTTAAGAGGTGACCATGTGTGACGTTTAAAGACTTCTAGAGGAGCTCACCTTGATCCCAAACACGTTAACTAAGTTATGTCGCATCAAGGTGTTTTAATTGCTTATTTTCTTGGTAATGCATAGATTTTCCTCACCTCTTCTTTTATGTAAGTTAGTTCACGATTCCATCTCACATCCATCTTGATTTTCCTTTATAGACTCTCTAGTGTAGATAAGTACATATAGTTTAAGCTTACACTTGTTACAATGTATAGTTATTCTTTTACACTGCCTGAACGCTTAGTGAACCCTAGAGCTAAAGATTTGATATCAATTCCCAGTGTTCGACAGGAGTATTTTGCATTGAATGTCTTGAATTAATGACACATTATGAAGAATGAAATATACTTTACCTCACTAAGTTCGAGCAAACAAGAAAGTTTTTGGAATAGTCAAGAATGGTGAGAAGATGGTTTTGGCTCACGACAAGAGAATAGTGAAAATAGAGGAAGTAGAGAAAAGATTCATGTGGGAGTGGACAAAAATAGGATGGTGGCACTTCAAGGACAAGTTGTCGAGATGAACAAGTTACTGCAATCGATGACGTTATCACAAGTGAACATAGTGGGGAGTTCTGTTTATGCGCCATAATAGGTGTCTGACTTAGGATACGTGGGATGCGAAGGTCCTCATAACAATGATGTATGCCCATTAAATACTAAAACCATCGCATATGAGAAAAATGACCCCTATTCTAACACATACAATGCGGGATGGAGAGAGCACCTTAACTTCAGTTTGGGAGGCCAAGAGCAAAACAATTAGAGGCGGCAGGGAGGGTGGTCAAGCAAATTATCGCGCGAAGCACCTAGTTATCGCCAAGGATACTACATTGATAACCACACCATTCAACACCTCACGATCAATAAGCCACCACCACTACTCCATTCTCATCCTCCTTTATGGAGACCCTTCTTCGCGAATACATGCAAAGGAATGTGTCCTACAATCCCAAACCACATCTATCAAGAATCTGGAATTACAATAAGGGTAGTTGGTCAGTGATTTCTCCGTTAAGCCAAGAGAGGATCTGGGAAATCAAAGTGTCATGCTATGACACTGAGAAGCAGAAGGAATTTGACCATATACAACCTTGAAATTGAACAATAATAACGTGCCAAACAAGGAGGTGGAGAATACAAGGTGAGATGAACAATGCGACAAATCATCTACCTAGGCAACAAGCTTAAATCCTTTGTCGCTTTCTCCATTTCTTGGACGCCTAAAGAAGAAAGGAGGCGATCAATAGTTCTATACATTTTTGGACATTTTAAAGTAGCTTCACATCAACATCCCTTTTGTTAATGCGTCAAAGCAAATGGCTTCCTATGTCAAGTTCTTGAAAGACATCTTAACGAAGAAAAGAAGGTTTAATGATTGTGAAACACACTCTAATGCAAGCAACAACTGACGTCTTAAAAAATGGGATACTTGAGAAGATGGCAGAGCCTAGGAGCTTTACGGTACATTGTTTAATAGGCGAAATGGATCTAGGTCGTGCTTTATGCAACCTTGGATTGAGCATCAACTTGATGACTTTTTTATCTTCCAGAAATTAGAGTTAAGCGAGCTTCAATCGACACATATGAGGCTTCTATTTGTTGATAGATTGATTGCAAAGCCTGAGGGTAAACTTGAAGATGTTTTGGTGAAGGTAGCCAAATTCTTATTTCTTGCAGACTTCATCATTCTGGACTACTTAGCTAATTAAGAGGTGCCAATCATTTTTAAGTAGCCATTTTTGTTAACTTGTCATTCCCTCATAGATGCCCATTAAGGGGAGTTGACAATGCGATTTAACAGTGAAGATATCAAATTCAACGTTTTCAACGTGATGATGTTTCCCGTGGATGACAAGAACTACATTGCAATGAAATTCCTGGGGTGGGATTATTTGTAACGACCTAACTCTTTATACTAAGTTGGTTTAAAAGAAACAATACAAGTAACACTTTCTCGAAAAGAGGAAGAATAAATTTTCATTAAAAGCATAATACTGAAACACTGATACATAGACGCGGAAGCAAAACTGAGTCCCTATATGGCATGTCACGGATCCTTCTCTGTCGCACGCTAGCTTTCCTCTACCTTTACCTTTGCCTGAAAGATTAAACATAGAAATAGTGAGTATAAATATATACTCAGTAAGGGACCCACTACTAGTCCTACTAAGTGTTTGTTAACTTCCTATTAGAATCATGTAGAGTAGTACCCTTTAACTGGCACGTTCCTGTACACGTGCAATCTGTAATTCAGTAGGAATATCTTTGGTCTTCGGTAAACCCAAAGGAACACCTAGGACAAACTGGTCTTTAATGGACCCGGAGGAAACACTAAGACAATCGGGAGTGACCCCGTCGAGTCACTCATATACATTTTATCTCATACTGGACTGGTGATCCCGTCGGACTACACAGACATAAAAAGGTTGTGATCCCGAGGGACACCTATGTGGGTATGACTCTAATAGATAAAGTTAACAGAATGCTCATCTATAGCATGTAGCATATCATAAACATTATAAACATGGCATGGATATTAATCTTAACGTCCTTAATCATGTGATTAGGATGTCATGCATCATCACCTACATAAATCAGTCATCATCATCAACATACTACCAGTCATAAACATAATATTAGTCATCATCCTTAATCATCAACATCAACACATTATGCATCTTAGTTACATCAATGCATAATGGAAAATTACATGCAAGCTCTTAACTTCAGTTCGAAGGTCTAGTAGGAAAATCTCTTACCTAGAGATTTTAGCCAAACGGAGTACTCCCTAGCTGATAGTAAAAATTCTCTAATTAATTTGATCCTAATCATAAAAAGAAATTTCAGTATCTTAATTAATGAAATTAACAATTGGCTATCATCTAAAATTCTCCCAAATTAATTAACTTAAAAAAAATGGGGTTGAAACCAATTCAATCTTCATTGGGAAAAATCCAAGATTTAAATCTTCAAAAATTAACCAATTGAACTTTTAAAAAACATCAACTAGATCCAAAATTGAATTAACAAATTATTAATTTAATTTCATTAGCTTACCAAGGTTACTTAAATGGAGGTTAAAAAAGTTCTCTTATCTTTGATGGAAAAATTTATCACGTTAAATTTTCAAGTTTTTCCAAAGAGACCAATCATAACTAAAACTGGTGAGACGGCGGCAGTAGAGGGTTATCTTAGAGAAGAAGAGGAAGAACTTTTTTTTTCTTTTTACTTTTCTTTCCAACTTAAGCATTTCAATGCTATTTATAGACCTAAATAATAATAATAATAATAATAATAATAATAATAATAATAATAATAATAATTATTATTATTATTATTATTATTATTATTATTATTATTATTATTATTATTATTATTATCATTATTATTATTATTATTATTATTATTATTATTATTATTTCCTTTTCCTTTTCCTTTTCCTTTTAGGATATACGTATAATACCAAAATATACATATATATTTATTTTCATTATCTTTCCTAAGTAAATTCCTTAAATGCACAAAATCTTATGCATTTATAACCATTAATAATAATAATAAATAATACTTCTTTATTATTATTATTTTTCTCTCACCAAAAATATATAATAAAAATATATATTTATTTAAACCATCATTCTCTCTTCTAAGTAAATTTATAATCTTTTTCGTCCAATCAAATCAATCAACTCTCTCCTCATGGATTATCTTTTTTTCCAAATAAATATAATTATATTCTGTCATATAATTAACTTTACTTTTTCATATTAATTATTTGGTTTAATTATTTATGCAATACCAAATAATTAATATCATATTCCACCAAAAATCCAAATTATTAATTAAATATATACATCTATATATATATATATACTCAATTAAATCCAATTACACCAAAATCAACTTTTTCTTCCAAAATCTCAAATTAACTTAAATCCTCAATTCTTTTAATCAAGGGAAACTTTCCTAAATATAACTAACTAGTGAAATATTTACGGCCCGTGTAACAAAGCCCATAAAGTTAGTCAATTTTTAAATATTCTAGATTTGCCCTTCCATCTTTTTCTCTACGATTTTGTTATCGTATTTCTCTGTACTCTTGTTTTTTAGATGTGATTTCTTCATTTTTTTATTTTACATTGGGGTAACCAAATTTATTTCTTTCTATCGTCTTTCTTGTTTTTCTCTCTTTTTTTAGGTGCGGTTTTTCTTCCTCTTTCTTTTTTTTTTTCATTCACTGCATTCATCCTATCGTCTTTCTTCTTTTATTTTTTATGTTTAGATTAGGTAACCAAATGTAAATGATGGTGTATAAAGAATCTTTAGAAAATTGGTTAGGATTTAAATTAGGGTAACCAAAACTAAAAGATTGTGTATAAAGAATATTGAAAAAAATCATTTATACCAAATTTTGAAAAAAAAAACAAAGTTTAGATTTGGGGAAATGATTGTGTAGCCAAATCTAAACGATCGTATACCAAATTTTGAAAAAGAAATTGTTTAGATTTGGAACTCTCGTATAGCCAAATCTAAACGATCGTGTAGTCAAATCTAAACAATCTTATACCAATTTTTGAAAAAAAATGGTTTAGATTTGGGGTAGCCAAATCTAAACGATCATGTAACCAAATCTATAGATCGTGTAACCCAAATAATTAAACGATCGTATAACCAAATTAAATGATAAAATTGAAAAAACAAATCTAAACGATCGTGTACTAAATCGCGTTACCAAATATATTATGCGCATTGCTGATGTGGCATTTTTGGTATTTTACACGGTGAGCCTCTAGGCTTTTTCCATTTTCAGAATTGTTTTATACAGTATAAATACTTTTCCGCTTTTTTATATCTTTGAAAAGACCCCTTTAGTCAATCAAATCTTTTCCAATAAATCACTCATAAAATTCCAACATGAATTATCTTAACACAACCATTAAATTTTGGCTCTAATCCTTAATATAAGACTCAAATAATTTAACATAATTAATAAAAAATCCTTAAAAATTTGGGATGTTACATTCTTTTTTCCCAATAATTATATTTCAATATATAATTATTAATTTTTTTTTTAAATAAATCCATATCTTTCTCTTTTCATATTTACCCAATCATAACAACTTCTCTCTAAAATCAATATTTATCTTTCTCCAAAATAATTAATTATCTTCCACAATAATTAATTATTATTTAGGAGTCTTTTCAAGAATATAAAAAAGTGGCAAAATAACTCTATAATTTATACGCGATCGTTTAGATATCAGTACAGTTTATACCCGATCATTTAGATATGGCTACAATGCGATCGTTTAGATATGACTACAACGCGATCATTTAGATATGACTATAACGCGATCGTTTAGATATGGCTACAATTTATACGCGATCGTTTAGATATGAGTTTTTCAATTCAATCGTTTAATTTTGTTACACGATCGTTTAGATTTGGGACCCAAATCTAAATGATTTTTTTTTAAATTTGGTACACGATTTTTTTAATTATTTTGATATGCGATCGTTTACTTTTTTACATTTTTTTATTTAATCGTTTACTTTTTTTACACGATCGTTTACATTTAGCTACTCCAATCCAAATGAATTTTTTTCAAGATTTTTTATACACGATCTTTTATTTTTTTACACAATCGTTTATTTTTTTAAGCGATCGTTTACATTTGGCTACTCCAATCTAAATGATTTTTTTCCAAGATTCTTTATATGCAATCTTTTATTTTTTTATAGAATCGTTTAATTTTTTTACACGAACGTTTACATTTGGCTACTCCAATCCAAATGATTTTTTTTTTCAAGATTCTTTATACACAATCTTCTAGATTTTGCTTTTTTTTTTTTTTTTTTACACACTCTTATACAAAGTTGTTTAGATTTGGTTACCTAAATGCAAATGTGTAAAAGAAAAGAAAAAGCAAAAAGGCGATGGAAAGAAATTGAAGCGAAAAAAAAAGAAGAGGAAAATAAGAAAAACGATTGAAAGATTAAACGACGTAAATAAAGAATGGAAAAATAAGAAAGATAATGGAAAGAAATCGCAGAAAAGAAAAAGAGGAAAGAAAAAAGACGAAATCGCAGGGAAGAATAGAGAAGACGAAATAGAGGAGGAAGACGAATCGCAAAAGAAAGAAATATGGAAGGGCAAACCTGGAATATTTAAAAATGGCTAATTTTATGGGATTTGTTACACGAGACGTAAATAGTTTGGTGTTTTGTTACATTTATAATAGTTTCCCTATTATTTATCTTTCTCCAAAATAATTAATTATCTTCCACAATAATTAATTATTATTTATCTTTCTCCAAAATAATTATCCTTTTACAAATAATTATATTTTTCCAAAATATAATTATTTTCCTTTTCCTCCCTTAATAAATATCTTTTCTCCAAAATACAACTATCTTTTCTTTAAATAATTATATTTCAACAAATATAATTATATTTTTCTTTCACATAATAATTATATATATTTCTATGTATACATATAATTATCAAATCTCCAACAAACACTCTACAATTTAATTAAATAACATCCATAATTATTTAATTTAATTCAACTTCAACAACACTAAAAATCCACAACTTTACTTAATCCTCTTAACCTACCATTTAATCAAAATCTCAACAAACGCCATATGCCAAAACCTCTAATTAATTAAATGTTCATCCAACAAATATTTAATTAATTTCAATCCTCACAAAATCAAATAATTCTCATTAAATGAATTCAAAATAACGCCCAATAAATTAAATCTAATTAAACAAAAATTAAGATAATTAACTCCAAAATTATCTTAATTTTGGGGGCATTACAATCTTCCATCCTTTAAGAAACTTTAGTCTCGAAAGTTCTGATCTTTGAACAACTTGGGATACTGGGCTCTCATGTCATGATTAATAACAATTTCTACCAAACTTCAAAATTTTTAATTAAATAGACACACCCATGTATATATATTTTATTAATTCAATACAAAACACCAAATAAATTTCATAACTTCCAATTCCACTTAATGTAATACCCATAATAAGTTCCTTAAATTTATGGGGTGTTACATTATTCCTTGGGTGGGATTATGTTTAGCGTTGAAGAGTTCTTTGAAGACGAGGACCCCAATTATATCTTGGAAGAAGTAAACGTCGTATCTGGTGTAAGGAAGTTTATCCAACCATC
Organism: Cucumis melo; assembly: GCF_025177605.1. NCBI lineage: Eukaryota > Viridiplantae > Streptophyta > Magnoliopsida > Cucurbitales > Cucurbitaceae > Cucumis > Cucumis melo. The sequence continues at coordinate 34,519,170 of NC_066862.1, forward strand.
TGAAATATGCATATTTGGAGGAGAATGACACTCTACCTGTCATCATCGTCGCCTACTTGAATGCCACAAAAGAATAGGCGTTACGAAAATGCTGAAACACCACAAGAAGGCGATAGGATGGACCTTGGAGGATGTTCAAGGAATAAGCTTATCCTACTGCATGCATAAGATCAGGTTAGAGGAGGGTCAAGAGGGCACCATTCAATTTCAAAAGCGATTGAACCCCGGGATGAAAAAAGTCATTAAGAAAGAGATAATCAAGTGGCTTGACACGGGCGTCTTTGCTTTTTAAAAGGTGAATGGGTTAGCCGAGTTCAATGCTTTTTAAAGAAAGGTGGGATGAATGTTGGGAAGAATGGGAAGAATAAATTGATTCTAAAGCGAACAGTCAATGGGTAGAGGATTTGCACGGATTACCGCAAGCTGAATGTGACAACAAAAAAAGACCCCTTCCTCATGTCTTTCATTGACTAGATATTGGACAGGCTTCTGGAAAGAAGTTTTATTGCTTCCTGATGATTATTTTGGATATAGACATATCATAATTGCACCAGAAGATTAACACAAAACTACTTTCACATGTCTTTACGACACATTTGCATTCTGCGCATGCCTTTCGGCTTGTGCAATGCATTAGGGACCTTCCAAAGTGCATAATGGCTATCTTCTCAGACTTCCTAAAGAGATCAATTGACATTTTCATGGACGAATTTTCAAATTTTAGGGAATACTTCAAAGAATACTTGAGTAGTTTAGAAGAAGTTTTGGGAAATGTGAAGAGACACGACTCGTTTTGAACTAGAAAAAGTGCCACTTCATGGTCACGAAGGGGATTGTTCTTAGGCACAAGATCTCCAACACGAGATTAAAAGTAGACCCTACGAAGATTGATGTGGTTAGCAAGTTGAACTGCTTTCGGATGTTAGGCCATTGAGGATTGGTGAAGAGATTGTTGAGCCTACTAAAGGATTGGTAAAGAAATTGTTGAGCCAGCCACTCATTACTAAGTCTACTGAAAGTGGTGAAGAGATTGTTGAAGGTAATTCTGTGGCCAGACGGAGATAGGGAAAGCACGCCTACGGGGAGGTTACAATTATACCCACATCAACTAACAACAGAAGTGAATGTGTGGTTATTTTTCATCAAGATCCCCACTAATCATGATAGTACGGTGTCAATTGAGTACACGCTGCTGGTCTGTGACAACCTCACAAAGCAGGCATTCAATTTAGGCTTTATAATGCAAGGGGCACTTTTCGCCTAGATGGAACAACCCAAACGCCTCAATCCCTTTCCCACTATCCTAGAGAAGATATGTCTTAAGTATCTCCCTACCTTTGCGAGATTCTCAGAGACTAATATGATTGGGGGGAAGATGCAACTTGACGAAACTCAATCGCGTGATAAATCTTCATCAAAATAAGAAGGAAAATTGTTGGCTAAAGGCACTGAAGAACGCAAGGGTGCAAGAAAAAGATGAAGAAAACAATTCCCTGCCCCCTTTGCCACTAAAAAGAAAGAATGCATCCACCTCAAAAGAGGAAGTTGATGCAGCAATGGAAGAAGCATCTGAGAATGACCCTCCACATCGAAAAAGAAGTAAATTAACTTCCAAGCAAGTCATAAAAGAAGAAACCCCCTCCTCATCCAAATCTATAAGCCTTCAAGACCTCCCACCCTCGCCTAAAAGTGACCCGCATAATCTTCTCGAGAATCAAGAAAATCTCTCACCTTCTCCCAATGATGAAACCATATCACCTCCTCTACACCAAAATCATCCCTACCACAAAAATTGCCTATCTCCCCAGCCAGCGAAGCCCTCACTTAGCTATAACCACCAAAATCATTCTCCTTCATCCTTCCCTCGAAATATCCTCCTTGACTTCCCAACTTCATCCTAGTCCAATGACGACCTTCCTCCCTCCCAAAAATACCAAACTTCCTAAACCTCTCCAACACGACAAAACTCTTTGTCGCCTAGCCATACACCATCCCCCCAAAACCATTAACTTAAATCATGTGTGGCCAGATTAGGATGTCCTAGTGATTGAACTATCTGAAGGGGATAAAGTGCCTATGAACACGAAAGAGAATGGAACACTGGGTTATTGTATATGACCCACTCATCAAAAGAAAACAATCTATCTTTAATGAAGCAGGCGAGAAAAGTTCAGCAATAAGGACACAACTTGAAGTTGAAGCTCCTACAAGAAATGAAGAGGGCCTTCGTGATTTACTTATTGACAAAATCATGGAACCCGTGACCAAAACATTTAAAGAAGTACTTAATTGGCAGAGTTTCATCTACGAACATCACCACAATATGTTTATCAGTGATTCAGTTCCTCTTCTTTTTTGTCTTTACTCTTCTAATGTTATTCTTTGCAGAAGCGGAAAGATGCTGAAGCACTTCATTCAACGAAATAGATATCCTTATATATCATGGATTTATTTTATGGATTAACATATGTTGGCGAGTAAATTGGCCATAAATTTCTCATTTATTTTATACTTGAGTTAAAATATTTTGTGGTTATTCTGCAGTTAGGGTAGCCAATCACGTGGCATTTAACAATTAGGTTTTTGGATGGTTTGTAAAAATATCACTTAGACACTTAGACACTTGGGTCATTTGCATCTTTTTTTAACCTTCACTTTTTTTAGGTTTTGCCTTTTATGATTGCACTTAGACATTTGAAACTTGTTTTGTAGGTCAGCTTTGAGAGTTAAGATACTTTTTAGCACATTTTTAGTTGAACTTTAGTTTCAAAGTCACACATTTTGCCTGCAAGTGTTGTTTTGAGAGTTGAAGTGTCACCTAGACATTTTTAGGGGTTGTTTTAGGTTGGTTTTGAGTTTAAAGACACACTTAGGCCATTTGCTTCTTGATTGAACCTTCACTTTAAAGCATATGACATTTTTTTAGCTTTTTGGATGGTTTGTAGAAGTATCACTTAAACACTTTTTAGATTTATTGTAGTTGGTTTTGTGTTTTGTGATTACACTTAGGCATTTGAAACTTGTTTTGTAGGTCGGCTCTAAAAGTTAAGACACTTTTTATAACATTTTTAGTTGGACTTTAGTTTCAAAGTCACACATGGGGCATGTAACTATTGTTTTAAGTGTTAAATGGTCACCTAGACACTTTTTGGGGACTTTTTAGGTTAGTTTTGGGTTTAAAAGTCACACTTAGCCTATTTGCATCGTGTTTGAACCTTCACTTTAAGAATATGACATTCTTTTAGCTTTTTGGATGTTTTGTTGAACTATCACGTAGACATCTTTTATATGTATGTTGTAGTTGGTTTTGAGTTTGGTAGTTACTCTAAGTTGTTTGTAGGTTGGTCGGTTTCGACACTTTTTAGGACATTTTTTTAAGTTTTTTGATGGTTTGAATCATATATGAGGCTTTTTTTGTCTTAAAGAAACTAGGTCATTTTTGTACACTTAATGGGTTCAAATGTAATTGTACTTTATTTATTTTGACACTTGATTCATTTGAAACAAGTAGGTTAAGATTTAACATGTTCTTATTCGTTTTAATGTACATTTTACAGGTATATGTAGTTTAAAGGAGTGGGAAATGACAATTTCTTTGAAGACTTTCTGACTGAGCTAACCATTTTTTCTGTCTTTCATATTTTTTTTGTTCATTTGGTATGCAAAAATAAAAATTAATATAGCTCATGTATCTTGACACACTAAACAATTATGGTTTGTCATATTTTGACAAAGTATTAATGGTTGAAAATATTTTCATTTTTAAATTTTTTGTTACAATGTTCAATATATTTTGTAATAGCTAGGAAATTCATTATATATTTGAAAATTTATCTAGAAGCATACAGTATTAATAATAAATGTGAAAAAACTTAGAATCATTTTGGCCACATTTTTTGTATTGCTAGAAATATGTTAGTAGTTAGAAAGCTCTGGTGACGTTTTCTGCTTTTGTGCATGGGCAAAAAAAGAAACAACTATTATCTGTCCACGAATTTAGCTTCGGGAGAAAAAAATTTTTGTTGACAAATATCTTTCCGTTGGTAGAAACAACTTCTGTCCACGAAACAAATGTGGCTAGAAAGTTTATTTTTGCCAACACGATGATGATCATGGGTAAAAAGATCTTTATACCGATGTATTTTTTGTGGGTGAAAATGTCTTTTCTGCCAATGATTTCAATTAGCATGGACAATTCTGATGACGTAACATCAACAACGTGTGCCAAAGGAAAAGACGATGGAATTTTGGCCACAAAGCATGCCCACGCAAAAAAAAAACTTCGGCAGAAGCTCTGCCCACGTTTTTCTACGTCGGTAAAGACAAAAGTTCTTGAGTGTGGGGACCACCAATAGTGTTGACTCGCTATTCTTCAGACTTATAACTAAGTTGTGGGACCCAATTAGGTGAAGGAATATGGGAGAGAGATGGAATTTTGAGGTGGAAAATTTAGGTTTGAGAATTTTTTGGAAGAGAGGAAAAAAATTTCTAAAATAATTTTGTAAAACAAAATTATACAAAAATGACAAAAGTTTTTTACAAATTGTAAAATGCTCTTTAAATAGACTACTTACATGCAAAATCATATATCAACAAAGAAGAATGCTACGTTGTGGCCAAATAGTAGAAAGTAGATTTTGGGCTAAACGCAATCAGTGAGCTCTTTGGGTTAGAGGCCAACGAAATAGGGCATGTCATTTTCAAAAACCCACAAGAACAAGATTTAAAAGACACATTGAAGAGAGTAGTTTTGTCCAGAAAAAATGAGATATAACGCCAAAAGGAAAGTACCAGCTCTTCCGGCACAACCTAAACATAAGCCAACATCTAGTTGGTATTCGCGAAGAAGAAGATCATCCTTACTCGCCATGACAGCACCATCTCCATGTAGAGGATAATGGTGGTATACTACATAATGGAGGAGATTCTAATGAACATAGGCAAGATAATAAACGAGCACATCATAACGAGGGGTTTGTTCCTCCTTAACCCTTCCCACACATACTTAATTGAGAAACTATGCTTAAAGGCATATCCGACGTTAGATAATCTTCCTCAAGTAGAGGTGAAGGATGGGGTTTGTTCCTCCTCAACCCTTCACCGCATTATAGCCATCCACAAAAATAAGGCTAAGTCAAAACACCTCAAAACTAAACAAGATGGTAAATCAAAGGTTAAAAAGTTGATGATAAAGAAGAAGAAGAGATCGAGGAAGAAGGTCCACTAAAACGCAAGTGGCCAAGGCGAGGATGAGGTCTAAGGAGTGAACAAGTGGAAATCCTAAAAGGCCAAGCAATCTAAGGAAACTTTATCGTCCGCGTTGCTGAAGAGTCTCAAGAAGAAGAAGCCCAAAACCACAAATCTCACCTCACCCGATAAATCCAAATCCTCTAAAGAAATTAGCTCTCAAACTTCTACCAAGTCCAAAACGCCGCCACCTCCTGAAAAATCCAAATCGTCAAACTCGACCTAGAAAATCCAAAATACCTCTTCCTCACCCAGGCAAGATTCTAATAAAAACTTTGTCGTTAATGTATAAAACAAGGAAGGAACCTCAACCCCACGACAAAAAAAAATCTTTATCCTTTGTCGCCAACTAAACCAGCCAAAATAAACCCTTGAGCCCTGAAGAAACCAATCAGGATATCTTCCAAGATTCCCTTTTAGACCCTGCTATGTTTACTGACGACGTGTTCAAAGAACAAAACAATGGAGAGGGAAGCCCAGTTCTATCCCCAAAAGAAAAGAATTTTTAGAGGAGGAAGTTAATGACTCCAAGAGAAAAAAGAAATAAACCCTAAGATAGATGGCAAGACACACCTCCCCTCATCGCTTAAAATAACTCTAAAAACTTCTACGCAAGCAGAACAGAGGAAAGATGCGATAAGAGGAGACGAAGAAGAAGTTGATGAAGACTATATATTCAAATTCATGGATGATTTTATATGCAAGCCTATGAAGAATGGAATTGAAGATATAATCCAGTGCCAAAGCAACTTGCAAAATATGCATTTGCGAAGTCAAAGACAATTGAGTGATTCAGAGTTGAAGGTGGACAACATAAATGTAAACACTAAGGCATAATTAAATCAACTCAAGGGAGAAATGATGGAACTCAAAACTCAGAATTAGAAGTTCCAAACACAACTTCTGACAATGAGGGAACAAAACGAGGCAATGAGGGAATAGAGAGAAACGATGACTAGTTTGATAAAGGAGCTTGCTGCAAGGTGTGACACACAATTTACCGCGTTATTAAGATATCAACACTTGTTACTGTGTACCACCATTCCAGTACCTCAGGTTCCATAGAACATAGTAAGACCCCTAACGTGTTTTGATCCTACAGTTGGAGCTAGGAGGATTCAACAACCTCTACCACCACCACAAGGACCACAACCACCACCTCCACTGTCATAACTTTAAAAGATGATTCTTCTATATTTTTGTATATTTCTTCTTTTTGTGAATTTTTAATTTTCACTTATATAATTTATGTTCCTTGTATTTATGATATTTTCAATACAAGTACATACTTTGACACAATTATTATGCGTTTAGTTCTTATTACCGCTTTTTAGTACTTTAATTTTTTCTTGCGTCTCAATGATAACTTAAGTTAAATAAACCATGTGAAATACAATTTCATTTGTTATTCAAGTGTTTAGCTTGTTGGAAAAACTTACTTAGGAAACAATTTTAAAGTTTATTAGACGAGCAAACTTTACCTCAAACCTCTTTTGTAATATTTTCTGCGAATAAGCTTATCATTCATTTTTAGCAATGAGGACATTGCTACCCTCTAAATTTTGGGGTGTGTTAAGTCTGAGATAAAGCTTTTGAAAATTTTTAAAAATCCTATCAAGGCATTTTAACAAAAGTTAAAGCAAAGCCAAAAAGTGCAAAAATTTTAAAATTTTTGTCATTCTTTAATTCAATTAAAAATAACAACTTCTATGTTGTCTCCTTTTGCCAAAAATAAGAAGCAAAGCCTCAAAAGAAAAATGTAGAGAGTTGAGTAATAAGAGGCGATAAAAGTTATAGTTAAGGAGAGGAACGAACTCATAGAGTGCCTATGATTTCCCACTCAGCACCAAACATTCCAATAAATAAATAAAAAACATTCTTATTCCAAATAAAATGATTCAAAACTCTTTGGAAACTTTAGCCATTTCTGAAAATTGAAAATAAGATTCTTGTGAAAAATGAACAAGGGTATTTTGAGTATTAAGTTTGTCTCATTTTAAACCTAGGAATGTTTTCTTAGTCAGAACTACGCGATTAAAACACATAAGAAATGTGTCAAAATGCGTAGCTTATGTTGTAAATTCATAAATATTTGGAAATACAATTTACATGAGCATTTATGCATGTTTCACCCTATTTTTAGTGTCTTAACGCAGGATTATGAAGAAAAGAAGAAACTAGTGAATCACAGAGAAACTTGCACAAAGACTGGGCGAGAAAACCATATCAGTAAGCGAAAAAAGGTTCATTAGAAACCAAAAGTGGTAGTTAAAGTTGATAAGACTTGACACAGAAATAGTTTTCAGCGCTGACATATTCAAAAGATTAAATTTTCTGCCTAAATCTGCTGATATGAAGTGTTGGTTTAATGTCCTAAACCTCGTAGATTGTAAATATAATACATTGATCGTTATTAATAAAGTGTTTTATTATTATAATTTCAACAAGAGTTATTAGTTTTGTCTTAATACCTAAATCTGATAAGCTAACATCCTAAGTTGTTTTATGAGTTTTGAACAGTATGTAGAGACATACAAGGAACAATGTTCAAGATCAGCTTAAAGGGTCTATAGTATAGGTTTAAGGCTGGGTACCTTATCCTGAAAACAATATTGATATGGCTCACTTTGTATTTGATACAAACGCATTAATCTAACTTGTTCATGTAGGCGACATGCGAATAAAGGTATCCTATGCAATGAGTTTGCATAAGACGAACCACGAAATAGTAATCACTAAATGTAACTTCGTCAACTAGTTGGGTTTCTATCATTAGGATGACCTAGGTAACTTAGTCTTAATCTTGAGTGTATTATGAACTCATATTTGTGATGGATTATCCTTTGATTTGTATGGTTGAGAGTGGTCAGATTGCCGACTCAATATGCTTATCATTTTGGGGAAAAGACCAAGTGGAGAGCTAGGAACATAATCACACAAGATGGAATTCACTCCTTCTCGACTTTAGGGTAAGTAGATAAGTGTTCCCTTAAATGGTGTCGCAAGGATTTGAACAAAGGGTTCTAGCCTCTCTATGGCATGAAAGGATTTCTATTTAGTGGTTGAACCATAAACAGGTTGTTCATTAGAGAAATACTAGTATTTAAGGACTAAAAGTAACATAGGGGTAAAACGGTAATTTGACCCAGCTGGTGTTATAAATACTTGTGAAGGACTAACTTACTAGTATTGGTCTATATCCATGGACACAGAAATATATCTACAGTGAGAAGAGTTCAGTTGTGAGTCTTTAGTGGAGTGTACACACAGTTAACGAATATTGATTAATGTGGTTAATGAGTTTAGTCAATTAATCTTATATCGTTTTAGCTTCTGATTTGTAGGTTCATTAGGTCCTCTTCCTAGCTCATAAAGGGTAATGAGATTTAATTGTATTGGTTGTAACTTGAAATGTTCAAATTTACTTTGGAAATTAATATAATGTATGGTGATACATTATAATATAAAGTTTATATTTTAATTAGACTTTAATATATAAATTTAATTTTGGATATGATTCAAAATTAATTTATGAGAAAATAAAATATTTGAATAAGTTCAAATATTAATTTAATGTGAATTAGATTCAAACTAAAACTATAGGTTAAAATTTAATGTGTATATGATACATATTAAAACTATAGGTTACGAGAGAAATTCATATTTGAATATGATTCAAATTTGGATTAAATTAAATATAAGATATTTAATTATAAATTAATTAATTGGAGAAATAATTGATAGTTTGGTTTAATTTGATTTAATTAAATTAAAACTATAAGATATGCGAGAGATATTCATTTAAATATGATTTAAATGAAATACTAATTAATTAATTAAATTATTTATTTATTTTAATATTAATATTAATTTATTAAATTAATAGGGAACGTAGGTGGTTTTCCCACGTTCCCATTTTTCTCTCGAGGGAGATACTGGTACGCATTCACAGAACAGTTTTGTGACTTCTACGTACGTAAGATACGATTCTCTCTGAATTTTTTTTCTCTCTAATAATTCCCTCCTTCCAATTTGGTTCCCACAAACCATCTCAATCTGGAAAATATGAAGGTTTTCAAGTGGTGGGGCCCCAAATTGACATTTGGTAGATTTAGAGTCGTCAACGTGCGTATGTTCTTTTTCTCTGTAATATTTCTTGAAAGCATGCTTAGCCATAATTAAATTAGGTTTTACCAATGTACTGGTATTTTTAAGTTCCAATTAAATTTGGGTTATGGTCCCTTGTTAAATTTCCGCTGCGTAGGGCTTTTATCCTTTCATAAAGGACTCATCAAGAAAAAAGAGGTTGTCTGTGTCAAGAGTCAAATATCTGTGAACCAGACATGGAGATCTAAAAGGACCACCAATGTGCCCGAGGGGCCTGACCCTAGAGAGTGGTGGAAAAGATCATTTCCACCATATGTAAAACATTCCTTCATCTTCTCCGATAAGTCTAAAAGTGAAAGCTTGAGGGTTGAGCGAAGAAGAGCCCATTCTTATCTTCCCCTAACTTGTAATGTCATTTCTATTCTTTCTATTCTTTCTATTCTTTGTATTTATTTGTAATGTATTTTTTCATATTGTACAGTGGTCGAAGACCTATATTCTTTCATACATTGCATATTTACATCAGTTTCAATCCTCTATCTCTTTACTATTTATTTGTCCTTGTGTTATTTGTAGTTTAAGATTGATAATAAGTTCTTGATAAGAATGTTAGCTTATATTTCTTATCGTGTTAGCTGAGCTATTTTCATCACTTGTCCAATGTATATTGTCAACTACCCTAGAGGCTAAGTAGCAAGGATATGACTAACGCACGCAAGGAGGAGTTTGGAGACAAACTCTATCTTGGCGAGATGACTTCCAGCATTTTTATCCCGAAAGGAAATAAGTGTAGGTATGTGACGCCGCAAGGTTGTCACCCTTAAATGCAAAGCTCTATAAGTCTTGTAAGTGAATTGTTCTAGATATAACGTGCTTAATGCAGCTTGGTCATTTGAATCCCGAGAGGAGAGCAAGTGTGTTGTTTAAAGACACTGAGAGGCGCTCGCCTTAATCATAAGCTAGTTAACAATGTTATATCGCATCAAGGTTCTTTCATTGCTTAATCTTCTGGTAATGCATAGATTTTCCTTCATCCCTTCTTTTATGCAAGTTAGTTCACAACTTCATCTCGCATCCATCTTAATTCCCTTTTTTATAGATTTTGTAGTGTAGATAAGTAGGTATATTTTAAACTTACATTCTTCCACACTGTATTGTTTATTCTTTTATAATGCCTAAACGCCTAGTGAACTCTAGAACTAAGCTTTGATATCAATCCCCTGTGTTCGACTCTGGATCACCCAGGTAAACCTATTGTTTCACTTATACTTGGGCAAGCAATAGGAAAACTTGTACTCAATAAGAACTTAGGAGTTACATGATGAAGAGATACATAAAGAGCATCTAGTATGCAATGACTAGGATCAATGACTGTTCATGTAAATTTAAATACCAATGTAAGCAACACTATTCTCCTAAGCTCCAAAGCTAACTTTACCAGCCACACGATCAAGTTTTTAGCCCCATTGATTTCACAAAAAGTCATTTCCCAAGTAGCTTCTATGATGTCATGGTTTTCCCACAAAATTTTAACCATGGAGAGCACATTCGTTCTCAAAATTTGTTCCTTTTCTGTCCATTATACGTAAGGGTCAGGTCCCTCTTCATAGGCTAGGTTCTCTTTTACTTTTAAAGGACGTTCTTGGAGTATGTGCGAGAGGTCTGGTATATACTTCCTCGACATGGAGACGTGGAAGACATTATGAATTATGGAAAGCTCTACAAGCAAGCATAGCTTATAAGTTGTTGGTTCCATGCGTGCTTGAATCTTATAGCAACGATGCAACATGGACTTAGTTTTCTCTTTCTCCCAAATATGATCATGCCCTTCGCGTGCATTAGATGTCACTGATTCAAAACTCACCAAATGCAAAATAAATTCCGAATTATTCAAAACTTTGTACACGTGCTCATCTGTCTGCCCACTAGTCTCCCTTCATCACATGTCACTTCCTAGTTGCCACGCCTCCTCCACATCCGAGTTCGAGTCTTCAGTGCTGCATTTCCTTTTTTTATATATATAGAATTTTAGTGGTAATTTCATAAATATTTAGCAAAAATCCAAAAAATAATTGATTATTCCGTCAATTGGAGCATGTGTGCGAGTGAGAGGTTGTAATTTCGAGCCTTGGTGATAGTTATTTTCAAATATTTTCTATATAAGCCCATTTTTCCCTAATTTCTGATATATCCATCATCAATTCACCAAAAAAAAACTCATATTCTCTCAAAATTCTCTCAATTTTTCTAGAAAATTCCTCCTCACATTCTACCTTTCTTCTTCCCTCAATTAATTTCTAGCAATCTCTTTTCAATGGAAGGCTAATCTCCAAGAGGTAAGTGAGAATGGGCTTTTTAAATTCTTGGAGAATTTTATTTGTAACTTTCTTATTAATTAGACATGATTGAATCTTTGAATTTCTTGTTGTTTTTGTGAAATCATTAATTTTCTTGAACCAAGAATATTTCCTTCTTTTGATTACAAGTGTTCCTTGCAATTTAATTCTTGAAGTTGTTCTTCATTCACCAAATTGTATGCAAGATACTCCTTGTTTAGAAAATTAATGCAAGATTGATTTGATTATCCTTATCTACACAAAAACTCAATTTATTTCTTGTTTTTAATCAAACATGTCAAATCTTGAAATTATTTAATGCTTAGGAAAATCACCTTGTTCTTGGCAATTTATTATTTAATTGCATCAATTTTATGTGCACAATTAAATTCAATTAAATCATAGTTGAAATTTCTTTCTAAAATGTATGAAATATACTTTGATTTTCTTTAAGAGCAAAAATTAGACATTAGTTGTTATTGCAAGAATACAATAAATGCTTATGGTGGTTATCTCTTTTCTTGGATCTTAATCAAAGCTCTTGCAAGAACCAAGCAAGTTGATCTTGCAAGAACCTTGATCAAGAATCCACTTAAAGCAAAAAGGATCATTTCATACTTCTTTTAATTTGATAATAAGAATTGAGTAATGCTCATTGCCCATCACCTTTTTTTTCCTCATAAGAGTTTAATTTCTTCTTCTTTTTGTGAATTGAATTTACATCTCAAATTTTCTTGATTCTTGGTTCAATTTGATGTTCTCTATACTTTCTTTGATGCTTTTCTTTTGCTACTAGCAACATTTCTATCAACCTTGATTTCAAGAAATTCTTTTTGCAACCATTCCCTTGGGTTCGACACCCCTACTTACTGTCAAGCTACGATAAAAAGTAAGGGTAAATTTGAAAATATTTTTTTTCGAGGCAAATCTTGGTAAGCATCAAACCCTTAGCAAGTTACATTTCATTTTTAAACATATTAGTGCTTGTTCTAACGACCTTACCGAGATATACTTTCACACGTAGAGTTTTCTCTCGCCTACTTCTTCCTAGCATACGAGAGTCCTACAACACATCCCATACAACGCCTCAAAAAGAGTCATTTGGATGATCAAGTGGTAGTTTTTGTTATAAGTGAACTCAATTAGGGATATTTGATCATCCTAGCCCCCCTTGAACTGTAGGACGCAAGCCCTTAGCATGTTCTCTAGTGTCTGAATAGTCCTTTTAGACTGACCATTCGTCTGTGGGTGAAATGCAGTGCCAAAATGCAATTTAGTTCCTAAGGCTTCTTGATGTTTTAGCCAAAATTTCAAAGTAAATCGTGTGTCTCGGTCGAAAACTATAGACATTGGAGTTCCAAATTGGCTTATAACTTTATCCACATATAGTTTAGTCATTTTTTCAAAGGAAAAGTTTGCTCTATGGAAATAAATCACGTTGTCTTGATGTTAAGTATAAACAATCACCCAGATTCTACTAGAGCCACTCGGTGTTCTAGGCAACTTGAATAAGAAATCTGTAGTTATGTGCTCTCATTTCCATTCAGGACTAGGTAAAGGACATAGCAATCCACTAATCTTGAATGTTAAGGTTTCACTTGCTGGCAAATTAGGCACCTGGTCACATATACGACTATTTCATGACGCATACTTAGTACTTTTATGATGCATCGCATAAGCTGAACTATGAGCTTCATTTAAGATACTGTCATTCAACTTTTTATTTCGCGGGACGTACAATCTCTAATCTTTTAACAATGCGCTATGACTTCTAAATGCAAAGTTTGTCTGTCTTTCACATCTTACTTTCTCGACTATCTTCTCCAACATAGGGTCTTCGCTTTGCGACCTAACAATTTTCCCTTCTAGAGTGGGCTTAATCTAGAAACGTGCTATTAAGTTTCCAATTGCACCTGTTTCTATAACTGCTTGACCACCTCTCAATTTCCTCAGTAAGGCTATCCTTCACTCACAATTCTTGGTTGGGTTCTTTCTACTTAGTGCATTGGTTAGCACGTTAGCCTTTCAAGGATGGTATGAAATCATGCAATCATAATCCTTAATTAGCTCCATCCAACAACTCTGTCTCAAATTTAACTCCCTTTGATAAAAAATGTATTTCAGACTCTTGTGGTCAATGAAGATGCTACACTTTTTTCCAAACAGGTAGTGTCGCCAAATTTTTAATGCATGGACAATGGCTATCAATTCCAAGTTGTCTGTCGGGTAATTACATTCATGCAATTTCAAGTGTCTAGATGCGTATGCTATCACTTTTCCTTCTTGCATCACAAAGTATCCCAAACCTTGGTGAGATGCATCACAATAGATTTTATAACCTTTTTCGAGCATAGGTAGTGTGAGGATGGGCATAGTAGTAAGCCTTGTTTCAATTCTTGGAAGCTTCCCTCGTAATCATGCGATCACTCAAACTTTATTCTTTGTGAGTGTTGTTAAAGGAAGGGCTAGCTTGGAAAACCCTTCAACAAAACGCCTATAATAGCCTGCTAAGCCTAGAAAACTCCAGACTTCATAAACAATTTTGGGATGATCCCAAGTCTCGATTGCCTGAACTTTTTGTAAATCCACTTCTAATCCTTTTGAGGGTATGCTATGTCAAAGGAGCATCACTTGGTTCAACCAAAATTCACACACAACCCGTAGGTGTTTCGCATGTCTTATTGCATCGCAGGAATATACTAAAATGTTGTCATAAAGATGATAATAAACGATCCAAATATTGACAAAATACTCGATTCATTAAATCCATGAAAGTGACTAGGGCATTGGTCAATCCAAAAGCCATCATTAAGAACTCATAATGCCCATAGCACGTTCTAAAGGTTGTTTTAGGCACATCTGACTCCTTAATTCTCAGTTGGTGGTAGCTTGAACGCAAGTCTATTTTGGAGAATACTGAATCCCCCTTTAGTTGATCAAAGAGATCATTTATTCACGGTAAAGGGTATTTATTCTTACTTGTGATCTTATTTAGTTGTCAGTAGTCATTGCATAGTCTCATTGATACGTCTTTCTTCTTTACAAATATGACTGAGGCCCCCAAGGTGAACTACTAGGCAGGATGTGTCATTTCCCTAACAATTCCTCTAGTTGGTTTTTTAGTTTTTTTAACTCATTTGGTGTCATGCGGTAAGGGGTTTGAAAGATGGGTGTTGTTCCTAACACACAACTTCAATTATGAAATTAATTTTCCTTTTCACTAGAAGAAATCTAGTCTTTAATGTCAGGTGAAAAAAATAAAAAATGGGCTTTAATGTCGTTTTTCAAAAGGCGGATGTTTAATGTCGGTTTTAAATCGACATTAAAGATAGAGCTTTAATGTCGGTTTAAAACCGACATTAAACACCCTGCTTTTTTAGAACTGACATTAAAGCCCATTTTTATTTTATTTTTATTTTTATTTTTTAATTTTGTAAAAATTCAACTTTCTCTCTCTTACTTTACTCTTTTCTCAAACCCTCCCCACACTATTTTTCATCTTTCTCAAATTTCTTTCACCCTTCTCAATCTCGATCACTTTCTTCCCTCTCTTCTTCGATAGCTGCTCAATCTCATCACTTTCCGACCGGCTCTACCACTTACTTGAACTACTTGACCACCGCAACCACTGGCACAGCCCATGTTCTTTTCAGTTACTCTTTATCTTCTTCTCCTTTCATTTTCTCTCTCTTTCAGCCATTCGCAGGACGTTGATGATGAATCCGATCAAGATTCTCTGGTCTTTCGCTTTCAACGCTACCTCAGAATCTAAACCGCACATCCAGATCCCGATTACGCCTCCGCCGTCGCCTTCCTCAGATCTCAAGCACAAGAAATCGGTCTCCATACGCAGGCACTCGAGTTAGGTCCAGGTAAGCCTCTTCTTCTTGTGACTTGGTATGGATCATACGCAGGCACAGAAGTCGCCTTCGCTAATCCTCCATCTCCCAGACCTGTAGCAGCCAACCGCGCGCAGCCATCTGAGCCGATTGTTGTGACGAAGGTGGATACTGAAATACAGGGGGTGCGGAAGGTGGAAGAGGTTAGCGATAGTGATGGCGATGGCGATGTAGAGAGTGCCGATGGCGGTAAGGTTGGGCGAGGACGGAAGTTGATGGAGAGAGTATGATTTTGGTTATGGCGGTATATTATGCATTGAGGTTAGAAAGTATCAACCCCTTTTGGTTAATCAGAATTTTCCACCGTGTTTCTTGTAAATTCTTTATGGTTCATTATTTTTTCCACTCAGCTATTACTGTTTAGAAGTTTCAACTTACCCCCTTATATTTTTACCGTTTTCAGTTTAGTCCCTTACTTTTGTAGACTGTTAGAACTAGCTGAGATAACCCTACAACCCATTGTACTTGGTACTAAATGGGCAAAAATTTTGAGGAGGAATAATCTCATCTAAGAAAGGAATTTTCCCCCTCCAAATTTACAAGAAATCGGTCTAAGTTTTGAGTTTTCTCTCTTAGATACCTTTAAATTTTCACAAATTTAATGACTATTTACCACTTGAATATAATTCAATTGGTTAAAGTATAAAAAGGTTAAAGTCATCAAATAAAAGTTTGTTGTCAATTAATTTTAACATTGACTAACGTGAGAGAAAATGTTAAATGAAAAAATATTCAAAAGCCAAACTTTTTAAAACTGAACACTATTCTGAATAAAAATTGAAAATTCCAATTTGGGTCTTGTGTGCAAAAACTCTCCAATGGAGTGGGACTGATTCTGTTTTGTTTTGTGTAACTATTAACTAATTGATTTGGAAAATTGTTGTAAGATCTGACTACTCTATAATCTTCCTTCATAGATTGTTGTACATAGGCCATCATTTATTTATTCATTTCTTTGTTCTCTTGTTTACCAATTTTAGGGTAATTGTGATTGGTACCAACTTGTAAAAAAAATTGCAAATTTAACAAGTTTATATTTAGTTGATGGATATTGCTATATTTATAAATTTTTTTTTATAATATTGATTCTTAATTTTTAAGAGTTTGAATTACATAATTTATAATATTGCTATATTTATTAGTGGATTCTTCCTATATTTTCTATTTACTAACTTATGTTCTACTTAGGTGGTCTGTACATCCATGAAAAGTAAGGAACTATCATTATTTTATGTTGTTCCATTGTTAGCCGAGCACATCTATGGAGGAACTCTGTTAGCCATGTGTACCAATGATTTTATATGTTTCTATGATTGGGCAGAGGGCAGACTGATCCGTCGTATTGATGTAAATATGAAGGTTGGTACATTTTGCATTTGTTAGCTGGTTTTCCATTTCTTTTACAATATGGTTCTAATTCCTTTTATGATTAATTAAGTATTTCCAGAACCTTTATTGGGCTGATAGTGGTGATACATCATTTTATATCCTGAAGTACAATGTAAGAATACTTGTTAAATAACATCATAATTTCAGGTAACCACAATGTTCCATTTGGATCGACCCATGTATTTGCTTGGATATCTTGCCAGCCAAAGTCGGGTCTATTTGATAGACAAAGAGTTCAAGTATGGAAACTGTAGTCCTTTTCGTAGAGTCATGGAATCTTGATTCGATATGAGCTGTGTTCAGAAGTTTGGTGGTATTTATTGTGATGCAGTGTCGTTGGATACACATTGAAGTGTTAAGACCCTTGTAATGCGTGGGGACTATGAAAGAGCCAACGAAATCTTACCTTCAATTCCCAAGGAGCATCGTAACAGGTAATAGTCCAAAGAGTTTAAAGTTTTTCATTGAAGTGTTGAGAATATTTTGCTGTTCAATAATATTTGCTTTCTAGCCTAGCTTGTACATGATAAGCTAGGATAGTTTGGATATGAAGGTACTGCCCCATTATTTGTTTCCATGGTTGTGGATGGTTCCTGCAAGTTCTGATGCAGTCTGAGATTCATTTGTGTTGTTTGTTTCCTTTTCCCTTTCTGTGTTTTGTTTCTTCAGTTTCCCCCTTGAATGTTTAATTCAACACCCAACATTTGACAATATTTTAAATGGAAAATCTTATAGTATTTAACCATATGGAAATTTATGGGATATCTGTACCTGAAATATTTTTATTTTTTCTTTTCTGTTTCGTTTTTTTTTTTTTTTTTTTTACTTCTTGGGTATTTACTATCTCCTTACGTGCTAAAATATTCTGAATATCCAAGGGCTCTTGTTGTCATACTCAAACTTTTGGTGTCTAGTAAAGTTTGGTGTATGATAATTGATCCTGTTCTTTGCTAGTGTGGCCCGTTTCTTGGAAGCACGAGGTATGATAGAGGAAGCTCTGGAAGTAGCTACTGATCCAGAGGAGTATCCTAATTTGTTTAATGATTGGCAAGTTGCACTTTCTGTTGAATCTAGAGCTGCACAAGACAGGTAAAAGTTTGTTTTCTTCTGTTTAGGGTTGCATTTGTTTTTCACATCATTATGTGCACCTGCCAACGGAAGTGCACAAATGCATGTGCAAAACAAAACAACAAATTTATAATTCATTCGAAGTTTTGGATTACAAGGTTTTTCTGTTTTGATGTCTTTTACAGGGAGTTATCACTAAACAAATGACTGCAATAGAAGAAATGGTTGCAAGTGAGTAAAATTAGCCAGACCCTCATCTTTGTGACAAGATCTTGAAGTTAGTCATTTGTGAAGCGTTCTAGTTTGCTATTAGTTGCAGTTTTAGTTATTGCTCTCTCAATATATTCTTTTTCTTTTTTTTTCAAAGGATGACCAGTGTAATAATTAAGCTTCATAATTTCTGTGTTTGGATCCAAGTTGTATATAAATGTACACATTATTAAGATTTCATTTTGTATATGTACAAGTAAAAGATTTCATTTTTAACTATTTGGTGTCATACAAAATGGACAATAATGCAAGGATTTAATAAAAATAAATTTGAAAAAACGACATTAAAGACATCATTAATGTCGGTTTCAAAACGACATTAAAGACAGCTTTAATGTCGGTTAAAAAAAATTAAAGACATCTTTAATGTCGGTGGAAAAACGACATTAAAGATGAACCGACATTAAAGGCCTTCAATAACACCTTCAAAGATGTCGGTTTATAACCGACATTGAAGGCCTTTAATGTCGGTTCATAACCGACATTAAAGATGTCTTTAATGTCGGTTATAAACCGACATTAAAGCCCAACCGACATTAAAGCCCTTTAATAACGCTCACAAAGATGTCGATCGCCAAGTGACATTAAAGGCCTTTAATGTCGGTTTTAAACCGACATTAAAGGCCAGATTTCTTGTAGTGTTTGGGTGGTAGTCTGCTCGATTCCTTTGGGAACACGTCTAAGTATTCATGAACTATTTGCACATCCCTTGGGTCACTCCTGATCATTTGGGTATCAACTATGTGAGCGAGATACACGGTGTGCCCTTCCTTATTAGTTTCCTTGCCTTAAGTATTGATATCATACTAACCATCTCCATCTTCCTATCGTCTACCCATTAAACTTCATTTTTCGGGCTCTTTCAATACTACCTCCGTATTTGAGCAATCCAGTACTGTATGGTATTTGGTAAGGAACCTCATTCCCAGGATTGCATCTAGCTCGTCCAGTTCAAATAAAATCTACTTTCATCGTGATATAGTTAATCCTTATCTCACAATTTCTACATACGAATTTTACCAAAAATTCTTCGCTTAAAGGTGTGTTAATTAGCATTTCATCTCTTAAAGGTTCTACCTTATGGGCCAAAGACTTAACATGTGATGGGAAAATAAAAGAATGTGTGGCTCCATAATCAAATAGCACAATAGTAAGGGAGTTACAAATCATCAACGAACTTGTAATCATGTGAGGGTTGTTCTTGGCCTCACTCTGAGTTATCATGAATACCTTCCTTTGGAACTTGGGTCTTCTAGGTCCTTTAGTTCCACTCGGACTCTCTCTAGTCCCACTTGGTCGAAATGGTGGATTAACGAATTGGACACCACTCCCTAAGTGTAATAGGTCCCTGTAACGCCCCAACAAATTTGATTTTTTATTTATTATTAATGTTAAGTGTGGTTATGGAAAATTCAAAGTTTGAGAAACTTTATCATTTTGATTTGTGATTAATCAAGATTTAGAAGCATATTATTCTGATTCGG